>NC_071570.1:68478468-68794551 GCF_026979565.1 Vidua chalybeata | reverse complement strand
TAAAAAGAAGGATGTGTATGTTAATTAATGCTCACTGGATTTGTTTTTATTTCAATGTAGCCTCTTGTTTCTGGTTTGCATTGTATAATGCCCATCAGTCAGTGCCAAGAACCTTACGCGTATCAGCAGCATCTTCTGGAACATCAGTGGCCATATTCAGTTGCAGTACAGTGTATGTGGAATAGTCATTCTCTGCTAGGAAATGATAAAACTGTATCATTTGATTGCAATGGCATCCTTGTTCATGCTAAGGTGCTGGCTTTAAAGGGTTCTTATCAACACCTCTAACTAATAATTTTGTTGGGTTTTTTTCAGGAGATGAGCTGAGAGGCAATAAGTAAGAGCTCAAGTCTCTGCAGGACGCACAGCTTTGCAATGAAACCATTGTGTATATACATTTACTTCCTCATAAAAACTTTGTGAGAGCTTAAACAAGACCCTGAAGAGTATATATTTTCCTCAAGATAGCAAAAAAACCCTCATTATTTTCTGTCAAAAAGTAAACCATACTTCCACAGAAGAATCAGATACACTTTTGGGCAAGACTGGTGGTGAAGGTGTAGAACTTTCTTGTTACATGAGGCCATTGGTTGGAGACAGGGACAACACAAACTCTCAGAGATCCATGCGACAACAGCAACAGTTTGTTACTGAAGATTCCTTATATAGGGGGTTTGAAAATCCAGGATTTAGACAACTGATTGTTTGGGATTTCTCTCTCCACCCAGATCTCTGGCCAATGGTGCTTCTACATCTAGACTTGAACAGGGTTGGCTAAGGGTCCCCTTTATAGGTTTGAATCCAACCTATCCAGGGACTTCTTTATCTGTTTTCCAGAGCGAACCAGGCTAGCTGAATTGGATTTGTGTTATGGTTAGATTTACCTTGTCCAGCTATAGACCAGCTGTACTGTGACAGTACTGTGACAATTTCTCAGTTTCTGTACAGTAATCTCTGAACAAGCTGCTGAAAATAAGAAAATGCTTGAACTTGGAGGATATGGTACAGCTATAGCTGTTTGAGTACTACGGACTTTGTCAAAGTACTATGACCTATATCAAGTCTATTCCTTCAAATTATTTCCATTTCTATTTCCAGTGTTCTAAAGTGCTTCTATTTGAATAGGGGGAGTAAACATCATTACACTGTCCCCCAAAGTCAGCTCTGCTTCTTGCACCAGAGTGAGGCATCTATTGGAAGAAGAAAATCCCCACACTGAAATAACTACTAATGTCAATGTTTAAATAATCATCTCTAAGCATGTACATTAATTCCTCATGGACATAAATGAAGTAGATAACCTCATTTCGTGCTAATGTTTCACATTTGTTCTTTATTTGGTCTTATTTCCAATCCAGATTGCTGCAATTTGGGGAGAGAGAGGGGGAGGAGAGAACGAAGATGGGAATGGAACACTAACTTCTTATGAAAAGTATGTCTAGCATGTATTAACTGTATCAAAACTCAGCCTATTACAAGGCTGAAACATGAGCTGAGCCCCTGTATGGCTGAGATGCCATTAAACTTGACATTTCTAGGACTGCCTGGAGTTGGGAATAATCTTGACACACTTGTGGGTTAAAGGAGAGGAAGAGCAGTTAAAAAGAAATGGAAGAGGTGGTTTGTATTCAGTTACAGCAAATCAAATTGATCAATTTTTTCTTCCAAGTGCTAAGTTTGCAGAAATTTCCTAGAAGCAGCTCATTGCACTGGTGTATGTGGAAATGAGGGCAGTATTGAATGAGTTTTCAGAAGCAGACTTGAAGTCATGTGAAATTATCTTTAACAACTCCACTCTAGTTTACATTAATCTGTTACTCTGTGTTAATACTCCAGATAGAGCTGTAATTCTGCTTTGTTGAAATGGGAATCCACTACCACCTTCATCATATCCCTGCTATTTATTTAACTTGCTGCACTTAAGAGTTTCCATGGCTTTTTGGGCAATGAAAAGGGATTTTAGGGCTTTAGGGTGATTGGCCAAAGGATCAGGATCACAGGTAGTGTTTTCTTCGTGCCTTTCAACAACAGCAAAGAATATTGAAAGGAAAGGGCAGAGTCAATAGATTAACATGCTACTCCAAGGCTGGTGTCACTGGCAGAATTTAGGGGTTTTTTGATCATAGGATGATCTATACAATGCCAGGCTGGCTGACACCTGATGGGATGTTATCATAGCAGGAGTACCCGCTGGGTAATAATTACCATTGACTCCATGATTGCAGAAGGCTGATCAATTGCTTTATTGTATTATACTACACTATACTATACTATACTATGCTATACTATACTATACTATTCTACTAAGAAGCACACTTCACCCTTACAGACAGTCTGATACATGTTGCATCCCGGGTTTGGGTTCAGATTAGGGGTTCTGATATATGTTAGTCAGCCGGTTCTGTGTACCCCTGTGTACCCCCATGTTCCCCCCGCTTCGGGTCACCTACCATTGGAGCATCACCATGCCAGCCTTGTGGCCACCCCCCTGTTCACTCCTGAGAGTTCTGTGTCTGTTACCCCATCCCTGCAACCCCGTTCATCCTGGAACCCTGTGTCCGCCCCTGTCGTGTCCCCATTCGTTGCCACAGTCTACGTCACTCCCCTGTTGTCTGTCCCCATTGGGCAAGGAGGGCTTCTGCCCGTATCTGCCCTCCCCCTATAAAACCCCACGCGTTCCTTTGTTTGCTGCCATTTTGTCCATACGGTGCTAGGGAGAGGCCGCTGTTCTCCATTGCAGCTCCACGCGACAATAAACCCTCTCCAGCCAACCGCAAGGACAAGGTGCACCTCCTTCGCCTCTTTGTCTCATCCCAGCGCCGGCCATGGAGCGTGGCCAGCCCTACCCTGGTGCGCTGAACACCACAGCGCCCGGGACACACGGTGCCCCAATCCTGCCGAGAAACAGCGCCTTTAGCCGGGCTCTCCAGAGCTGCTCAGGACCAGGGAAAACAACGCAACACTGCAGATACAGTCCTTGAAAATCCAAACACCATCACCAATGTCCAATTAAGAAATCATCCTTTGGTAAACAAATCTCCATAACATTCCACATGTGCACAACAGGTGCAACAAGTGACGATAATAATTGTTTCTCATTCTTTTCTCTGAGCTTTCTCACAGCTTCTCACAGCTTCTCAGGAAAATCCTAGGAAAGCTATCTCTCTCTCTGTTCAGAGGATATGTGATTACCACAGGATGCTCCTTTCTCAGAGGGGAAAAGAGGGTTTTTGCACAGGAGGTAGAAGTTCTTATCAACAGAACTTAACACTAGACTGGAATGGGGAAAGGAAAAAGACCAGACTTGCCTCTCATATGTAATGGGGAGGGACATGAAAGTTTGAGTGAGTATGTGTTAGTGAGATCCTTCAGTCTTCTCTATGGGGTGTTGGCTGCAATGAGGTGCACTCGACCAACACGTGCAGCGTCAGTCCCTGAGACACATCAGTGTCATCCCTGGTGGAATGAGTCTTCTGACAGAAGTGCAGATGGTTATAGGCTGTTCAGGGGGAATAGGCAGGGCAAAAGAGGCAGTAGAGGTCATGGTGGTAGGGTGGCATTTTGTATAATGGAGGGGCTGGAATGTGTGGATCTCACATTTGGCAATGGACCAGTTGAGATAATACTCTGGATGAGTATTAAGGGACAAGCAAGTAGTGCAGATTTCCTCATGGGAGTCTGCTACAGACCAGTGAGACAGGATGACAGCACTGATGAATTATTTTCTAAGGAACTAAGAGACACCTAATTCGGCCACCCTTGCCCTGGACAACCCATCTTGCCAGATATTAACCATATTATTAATATGGGAATTATTGCCATATTATTAGTATGGGAATGGCATACAGGTGGTACAAGCAGGTCCAAAACACCACTAAAATATTTGTGTTATAACTTAAATGGAAGGACATAGAGCTGTTAAAATGAGTCCAGAGGAGGGTCATGAAGATGATTACAGGGTAGAACACCTTTCCTATGAGAAAATGCTTAGATAATTGGAATTGTTCATCCTAGAGAAGAGAAGACTCCAGGGAGTCTCTATAGCAGCCTTCTAGTACCTAATGGGGGCCTACAAGACAGCTGGTAGAGGGACTTTTTGCATGGGCATGTAGTGATAGGATGGCTTTAAACTGAAAGATAATTGGTTTAGATTAGACATTAGGAAGAAAATCGTTACTTGGAGCGTGGTGAGGCACTCCCACAGGTTGGCCAAAGAAGCTGTGAATGTATCATCCATAGAAGAGCTCAAGGCCAGGCTAGATGGATATTTGAGCCACTGGGTGAAGGGGAAGGTGTCCCTGCCCATGGGGAGGGCGATTGGAATGAAATGATCTTAAAGGTCTCTTCTAATCCTAAGCATTATATGAGTCTATGATTCATGGTACAGGTACTTAAAGGAGAAAACTATGAAAGGTGCCCTTCTTGGTTTGTTTCTTTTTAAAAGAGAGCTTCTAATGAATAAAGTAGTGACTGGTGGCCATCTTGGCCACAGCAACCATGTAGGAATCAAGTCTGACATCTCTGGTGACAGGAGGAAAATGCCAGCAAAATGTCAACCCTTGACAAGAGGAGAGCAGACTGCTCAGGGATCTAATTAGAGACGTCCCTGAGAAAATTCTTTAGGGGGTGCTGGGGTATATCAGTTCTGGTCACTTTTTAAGCACCACATTCTAAGAGCACAGGAACAGGTATTTCCAAAATGTTAGAAGTCAAGTAGGGGAGGCAAAAGGTTGGCTTGGCTGAGCAGGCACCTTCCTCTGGAACTAAGGTAAAAACAAGACAGTGTATGGCCAATGGAGAAAAGCTCATGTGACATGGAGGGCATACAGAGATACTTGTCACCACTGTAGGAAGAAAATTTGTGTGTCTGAAAGTCTGTTTGAGCCAAAGCAGAGTGGGGGACAGGAAATCTACTTTTTAAATGTGTTAATATCAAAATAGCAATAGGCAGAAATAACATTGTCCCAAAGATCTGGCTGATGTCATCTTGAGGCCTTTCTTATTCATATTTGGATGATCTTGGAAATGTCCTGGTCAACTGGACACTGGCAAATTTCCAAATTCCAGCTCAGGTCATTCTATGATTTACAATTCACTTCCAGGATCCTGCACACAGGTTCAGAAGTCTCTCAAACTGAGTGTTATGTAGGATGTGGGCAGATATAATGAATTTTTGTCTTCTCCTACTCTCAAATACTCAAATATCAATCCTAAATGTGTGATTTTTTTGACTGAAGGGAATCTGAATCCTTAAAAGCAGATTTTCTTACACTGTTCTCACTGTTGCTATATTTTAGTGTGTTATAACCCTGCACAGAACCTAGAGGACATTGCAGAAATACGATGCAAGCTGTGAATCATAGGAATCTTATTGTAGATGCTAGTAGAAGTTGTTTCAGTACAGTCACATAGGGCTGTAAGAATGTCTTAAATACTGCCCACTCTACTAAACTGTAATACAGTTAAATATTTCCTGTATTTTGACACATGATTTATAGAGGAACATGCTATATGACACAGAAACAAAATATAGAACTTTACAATATGTGAAAAGCAAACCTGGCATATATTAGAAATTATACATCAAAATACTGAAAACACAGCAGAAATATAGAACTTACACATTAAATTAGTCATTTCCAAAAAATGAAAATGAAAAAAAAAGTATTTCTAAAACCACTCAACACAATGCCACTTTCAAAACATAAAGCTGATGATCAGCAAGAAATTTGGCAGGATGTGCTTGACAACATCATTCTGCCTTAGGAAAAATTACTGTAACAGAAAAATATTCCAGTATTTGCTTCTCAATGGCAGACAATCCCAGAAACCTCTGAGACACTGAGGTCTCAATAGGCACAAAATGGATGATGAAGAAGAAAAGAAAACCTATCCTTTTTAAGAACAATCACAAAAGTATACTTTATAGCAACTGGAATTGAACACAAGCAATTTTTGAAATTCAATCATAGCTATGTTCAGGGAGAGGACTTAGGGATTCAGAGACTTTGCAGCAGATATTTTTTTATTGAAAACTCATACATGTCACTTTAGTTCAAAAGAAACTTCTAAACAGAGAAGAGAAAAATTTGATCCTTTTTGCTCCATTTTAAAGGTAGCAAGTGAAGAAAATAAGCCTCTTTCACAAGCACGTAAATCAGTGAAAATGCAGTGTCTAAAGCAACTTATTCCTCTTGTTTACTCAGTGTATCTTCTCCTGTTCATGCCATTTATATGTTAACTTTTTCATATCTTATTGTTTGGTTTGGCATTTAAACTCAGAGAAAATTCGTGTTATTTTGCTAACAAAAGCATTAAAAATTGAGATACTCTAAATTTTTGTTTACCTCCTAAGATGCATCAATTCTTATCTAGAATGATTAGATCTGGTAGATCTTTGTTCTTTCAAAGATCTGTTTACAATCACTGTGAATTTCTTTGCAGGAACCAAGACTGCTTTTGTAAGTCAAAACCAGTAACCTGTCCTATGAAAAACAGGCATCAGTCTGAATCTCTTCTCCCTGTCATGATTGTAATCAAGAGAGATTTAAGAACAAGGAGGAATATATTTTCCCAAGGCACTAATAATGTTTCCTTTTTTCTGCCCTGCCTCCTCATGCAGTATGTGTACCTGATTAACTGTTGGCAGAGTAGCTGTGCAGCCTGTAATTTCTGTAAGACAATTCTGTATGACAAGTACAAAATATGTTGCTGTAGCTTGTTTAAATATTAACTTTGCATCAATTTCAATTTTAACTTTGAATCTGATATTTATTTTAAAATAATTCCTTGATTTATGCATACAACAAAAAGAATAGTTTTTAGTAAGCAAAAGTTTTTAGAAAGGGATGTTGTAGCTCTTAGATGCTCTCAGAATATTCCAAAACGGATGTCTAAGACTTGTACAGCAGTGAAATCAATGTGCATGAGAAGAGCAATCAATTCCTTCTGTGGAACAAAATAATTTGCATGCACCTGCTTGTTCATGAGGCTGCCAGCTTTTCATGTTGGGCTGGAGTGAGAAGTGAGTGCACAGCCCATGTACCTATATATTAATGACATGACATTTGCTACCTTTTGAAATGTTATCCTGGAAACACTTAATCACAGGATTAAAGAAACCACTGGGCCACTTCAAATTGATACCGGATAGTTTATAAGGAGGAGACTGGCAGACTCTAACACTGGCAGCATTGTTAAACACTTACTTTGCATCTCTCCTTGTAGAGAAACATAGAAAAAATCAGTTCAAGCTTGAGATCAGTTTACAAGTAATGACAGAGTGAAATAGATATGTACAGATTAAAGAATTGCTTCCTAACAGCTTAAATCCACTTAATGCAGACAAAGAATATTGCCTTGATAAAATGAATCTGTTAGTCTTACAGACTGCAAGTGAGGAAATAAGCAAAGGGGTAGTTGTCTGTTTCTCCTGCTTTGGGATTTGGTTTAGGGGATTTGCAACTAGAGAAACAAATAGCACTATTTTAATTGTTTGAGATAAAAGCAAAACATAACAGCATGAATTAACTTAAGAGTGATTTGTCTCATTTTGGGGGAGTCCAGGCTACCTTAAGAAAACAGGAGGCAAGAAGGGGAGAAAAATATCAAAAATAATGGAGAAAAATTTAACTGCAAAACCTTTGACACTACTTTGAATGCAGTAAAATACCTGTCAAATATCTGAACATCCATGAGTATGATTGATTGCAGATCAAAAAAAGCAAATCTGAATTTTCAGAGCTCCTTGTTGCTCTGTGTAAGTTGTTATCCACCCTCTGTACAGCATCAGCATGGGCCCATTACTTGATGTGCCAGCCCCTGGCCCTTTTATGAGTGGTCATCCTGGTATTCATCATATAAGATCAAATGCTTATAACATTAGGCTGGTAGTCTAAGAAGTTTTGGGGGGCAGGATATTCACATAATTTAAAATTAAGAATCTTAGCACTGACTTTGCATCAGAAATGAGCAGATGTTTGGATTCATGGGTGAAGAGGTCTGCTGCAGGCATAGGCCCCATCTCTCTGCAATCACAACAGATTTGCAGCTGGTCTGACAGTCCTCCTGGAGGTATGGTACAGAGCAGAGAGCTAACTAGCCTGCCTGTTTTAAAGGCATTTGGAGGCACAGGTGAATGAGTCATGAAGGAAAGCACATTTCCCACTAAACAGCCAGATTTTGCATGTGTGCATTCATACTTGCTATTATTATGTTCTCATTTTAATGTTATTGTCACAATTGCATGATCAATGTTTTGTTGTGATGCCTCAATGCTCTACCGAAACGGAAGGTGAAATGACTTGGGAATCTAAGTTGGTCTGTTTCTATCCAGTTCTTGATTCACTTCCAGGTTGTTCTGTTCATATTCAGAACAGCAGAGGAAAAAGCAATGCTAAAATTATTAATTTTTCAAGACATGCAACTTACACAACATAGATAGTTTTCTTCCGAAGCTGTAACATTACTAGGAGAAATTATAAGATAGATGGTAAACTCTTCTGCATACACAAAAAGCAAATAGATTTAAAAGCAAATAGATTTCATTGAGGTGACAAAAGTATGCAGGAATATGAAGAATTCAGTAATGGTCTTAAACACACTCTAGTTAATGTGAGTTTCACTCACCTCCAGAATTTCTTTGGTTTAAACTATCCAGGTAAGTATCAAAGACTGTATCTTTGGGTTAATAAAATAAAGAGGATAAACCTCTTTATTTGGCAGGGGGCTACTTGTTTTGTACTTTTTATGTTATTACTAACATGGGAAGCATTCTTTTCTCTTCTGGTTCTTCATTTTTGTAGGTCCTTGTCAAATACATAGGAGTTTGTAATACCTGAAAGCTGCATAATGGGAGACAAGTTTATTTTCCCCCTTTTCTGTAAGAACAGGAGAGCAGACTACTCTTGTTAAGACTTTAGCTTTGGACACTAATTGGACACTAATTGAGTATCACCAGGTCTTACAAATTAGAGATGAATAAAAATTCTCTTGGTAACCTTTTTACAATGTATGATTTTTAAATATGAAATCTAGTTCTTGTGCCAGAAGTAGAAAACACTAAAGCATAGTAGAAAACACTACAGAAAACATATGGAAATGTATTTTCTAGAACACTGGAAAAAACTTAGAAAATGTGATGTTGATACCTACAGTCCATAATTTATACAGTAATCAGAAAAATAAAAAAGTCAGATGTACTGTTACACAATTCACTCAGCTGCACATTTCATCTGAGCAAGTAATATGACAGCTGGCTATAGCAGTTTGTGCCCCAGTAGAATAAATGGAAGGCTAAAATTGCATTCACAGGGGAAAAGGCATGGGGACAGGCACATGTGTGGCTGTGTACATGGACAGATATGTATGCACATGTACTATGAGATGTCTCACGTTATCATCTGAAGGAATGAGACAAAATTGCAAAGCTGTCTTGAAGAGCAGCTTCTAACTGGGTTATTTCATCTGGCTTTTCTGTCTTTATCATGAGGTAACACAGATAAAGACCTGTTAAGCCACTGACTCCTGGCTTAATGAGATCTGTGTTCCAGGAGAAAGCCCAAACACCATCTGGCTGGCTCTCAGCAATGTAGAAAAAGTCAACCACTCTACCAGAGGAAACAGAGGATTGAATTTAAAGAGTTGAGACAGAGGAAAAAGGAGGAAAAGACAATGAGTACTGCAAATAAAATTGCTGTCAGTGTCCTACTGATATATTCAAGTATTCTACCAAGTGCTTTCAAAGAAATAATGAAAAATTAAATAATAATACTGCATCAGATAGACACCATAGTCACATTTCTATAAGAGTAAAATAAATATTTTTAAAGAAATCCTTGAAAACAACCCTCAGCAGCTCAGAGTTTCAGCTAGTCTGAAAACAACTGGTTTTTTTCACTATTCCTGGCAGTCTCTGGCAGGTTATTGCAGACAAAGCTGAGTTCTGGCTGCCCTCCATGGAACCTTGTTTTCCAGCACACATTCCACTAATAAATACTTCCATGTTGAAATGAAAGCCATTACATGGAAGTTAAGACCTCACTGGGGGCTTAAAGTCACAGCTTTTCTTCTGCCCAGGAAAAGTGACTATAGCGTGTCAATATTCATGTAATAAAAAACAGAACTTCTATTAGTAAAACTAGATAAAGTAGAATAAAAAAATATTGCTATACACTGATGTGGAGATAAGGGAGAAAAAGTGGGGTTCTGTAGAACAACTGCATGGGTTTTTGGTTTTGTAGAGTTCGGAACAAATGTTGCTGCAAGGCTGTGCTAGTCTTCAGTGGTCCCCAAACCAGCCACATCAGCCCAGCTCTCCTAGGAGATGGGAGAGGCCCAGGCTCAAAGGGAGTCACATCCCTGCCCCAGAACGTCCTAACAAACAAACAGCCCAGGCTGGCTCAGACAATGGTGTGAGTGGATTTGTGTCTTTTTAGGCAAAAAGCTGTAAGAATAAGCCACACTGGAGGGCAGAATTAATGCTAGTGTGGGGAATCTGATGATGCTTTCACTTCTGTAGAAATTAAACTTCCACAATCCCTTAAATGCTTTTTTTCTTGGTGACCAATGCAGCAATTTGTAATGTGGTGTACTTAGCCAATATGTTTAAGGAAAGAAATGTATTGTGGTAAAGGCACTCGACTAACTCTCCATTTCTAGCTCTACTAAAAAATGTCTGTGTGACTCTGAGAAAGAATATTACTCCTCCAGCAAGGCTTGTTCTGCATCTTCCAGGTATATAATTACTTTGGAATACCAGAAGCAGAGCTTTGTGAATGGTACTGTCACTACACAGGTCAGCAATTTTTATTAATTTAGATTAGGTAGATGATTTTATGGAAAACCCCAAAAACCTCTGCCTATCCAAAAAAAATGTACCTCACAAAAAAAGAAAAAAAAAAAATCAAAGGAAAATGTACAACTCCCCTCCCCCACCAAACCCCCAAAAAATAACATCCCAAAACCAAATCAACCAACTAAAAAACCCCATAAAACCAAATGGGCATGAGGGAGGAAAAAGCCCCTATTTTTCTTGTTTGAAATCAGGAAACTTTTGAAAAATCTTCTTTCCAAAGTCACAGAATTATTCCTTTGTCTTCCCTTTGCATTTTTCATTTCCTTTTTTTATTTTTCCCCTTGTTCCCTAAGAGAAGAGAAGATGCTTTCTTCCATTGTCTGCAACAATCCTGTCTAGTTCAGTTCCTAAAATCATCACAGTAGCAAGAGCTGGAGAAAAACAGCTATTTTTTTCTTTCAGTTCAATGTGGAAATATGGAACTGCTGTTACCTGAGTTACTGCTCGGGTTACTGTTACATGTTTGAACTCATTGAGCCATATGAAGCAAATTTTTAAAATGTCAAATCTGTACTACTGGACTGTCCATGGAGACAGAGGGGATGACATTTGTGCTGTTGTGCTAGTGTTATCTGCCTAGGAAGAGGAATATAACTAGCATCATGTTTAAACTGATAAATATGAAGATAACAGGATAAAGCATTCCTTAAGCGCTGATAGCATGTACTTACTACTCCAGTCCTGTCTTGGCTGTCATGTCAAATAAAGGAAGCTGAGACAGAATAGTTACAGGCAATAGACTACGTAAGAAGATTAGGCAAAGGAAAGTATCAGAATATGTCCTTCTGGAATACAAATTTTCTCATTAGATACAGGATTCTTCTGCCCCCTCTCAATTAATTCTGTAACACCTACAGGTTCTGTAAAAGCCCCCTGTATAGGAGGATAAATCACAGCAGTCCCAGCAGCAGTGGAGCTACAGTCTGCAGCACAAATCACAGTGGATTTCTTGAGGTAAATCTGCAATAAAAGAGATCTGTGCTCTTGTTTCCTCTTCCTAGCATTTACAAAACCCAATAGCACAAATATAAGCATCTAATATTTGAAACAGAAAACCGCTCAGCTGATGGAGGGATCAGGAGCTAATGAAGCTAGAAAACTACTAAGTGCAAATTAGTAGAGCTTCACTGGTATTTGATTGATAATTTTGCCCAACAGAGGTTATTGCAAAGATACCTCATAAGAGATCTCTGCTTAGAGGGGTATGCAGTTTCAGGAAGAGATTTGGTTGTGATATTTTCAGTTTAGGGGAGTATTTTTGTTACTTGAAAGTTAAAGAATACATAGGATCATCATCTTTGCAAACACCTGCCTCAAAAAACCAAGCAATCAAACTTGGCTCAGTCCTGTGCAGGTCTTGATAGCATTAAGCATTTTGGCAGTAATTTCTCCTTCTCCAAATTATGGATGTATTTCACAAAGATTAAAAACAACATTTCCCACAGCTTATCTGATGGTAAATAATCAGGGACCCAGCCAGATGGGAACACAGAGATTTCAAAGAAGGGGAATTGGTACACTTTTATTTCACGTTTTCTTGTGCTTGGATATTCAATCTCTTGTTACGTGATATTGTTGGTCAGAGACAGCTCACTGAGCATCCTGGACAAATAACATATTTTATTGTTTGGAAGTTCTTTTCATAGGGAGTTTGAATTTCCCGGGCTTAGGTAGTTGATTGGCTGGGATTTCCTTCTGCCTGCATCTTTGGCAGTGCTGTTTCTGCATCTAGGCTTACACAGGGATGGCTGAGGTTCTGCTGTATAGGTTTGAAACCAACCTATCTGGGAACTTGTTTATCTGTTTTCTGGAATGAACTAGGATAGCCTAATTGGGTTTGTGTTTACCTTGTCCGGCTACAGACCAGCTGTACTGTGACAGTACTGTGACAATCTCTACTAAGGATGAGATTATATATGAAGCATGGAGGCAGATTAATTTCTTTCATATCTGTTCACCTAATGGTGATCAAAGGTGTGATGCACAAGCTTGGCTAAAACATTATTTTTTGTTTGGTTGGGGTTTTTTTTTGTTTGGTTTGGTTTGATTTTTGTTTTGTTTTTTTTGGTTGTTTTTTTTTTTTTTTTTTTTTTTTGTGTTTGGTTTTTTGTTTTGTTGTTTTTTGGGGGTTATTTTTGTGGTTTTGTTGTTTTGTTTATTTGGTTTTGATTTTGATTTTGATTTTGTTTTGTTTTGTTTTGTTTTGTTTTGTTTGTGGGGTTTTGTTTGTTTTGTTTTTCCTGAATAAAAGAGCATTCTGGGAAAAAGAATGTTGAGGGTTTTGGCTTCTTTTTCCTCTCATAACTGATAATTCATCTGTATGGTGATTTGTAGAGACAAGTTTATATCTTTCTCAGTCAGCTCCACTGAACGCTTTGGAGTCCTGAAGCTGTGGCTGGGCAGTTTACTTCCCTTGTCTTCAGCTGAAATGTATGTTTAGCAACTGACAGTTCTCTTTGCCACCATAGAAGAAATACGAGGCTTAGCTCACTTATTGTCTGTTTCCATTTTTCTACCTGCCAAAAGAAAAGGAAAAAAAAAATGGCTAGGTGTAGGAAAATGTAGTGGAGAGTGCTTTATGTACTGAATCACAGATACCGATGAAAGTATTTTAGCTGTTTGGAGGCTACACACTCAGGCAGTCACAATGTAGGTCAGTCTGAATGAAATGTGTTTTTATCAGAAGAGGAAACCTTAGAAAGGAAGAGTTTGACATAATTTAAACTGTTTGACATAATTTAAACTGTTTTCCTCCTACAACTAGTATTTCTTTTCAGGAATGATACAAGTTTTGATGGTAGTTATCCCACATGAAAACATACAGACTAGTCAACTGTTCAAGAAAAACCTTGTGATGGCAGCTGAAATGCATATACCCACGTGAACACTCACACTTGACATACCCCTATATGCTCCAGATTTTAAAACTATCAAAATATTATGGGACCTTTTGTGTTTTTAAACACTCAAGTTTGTACACTATGATTAAGTTTATACACTATGATTAAGTTTATACACTTTAAAACATGGTTATCAATTATACTTTGCAACAGTTTTCTAATGGTGGAAAAAAAATATTATTACATTATATCCACACCTGACAAAAAAAGGCTGGCTACATTTCTGGGGAGAGCTGTGCTGAGAAGTCTGCCCTGTGACACAACGGTAACTGCAACCACAATTGAATTCTTCCCAGGCCAGCAAATGAAATAAGTAGGCATTTAAATGTAATACCTAATGAATACTTTTCAGGAGATGAAAACCACTGTGCAGGCTAGCATGACTGCTAATCCTTTCCAAGGCTAGGGAAGCGCTGAGCATAAATCATCCATAAGATGCTTTGGCATACATTTGCAAGACAGCTGAAAGATCATGCATAATATCAGTTTCAGCTAACCTCATTGCCTTCTTTCCTAAATGCAATACAAAATAAAAATTATAAGTTAACATTTAGAGTATAATCGCCTCTTAAATTTTAAATTAGAAATGGGGAAAACATTGATTTCAGAATTTGTTTTACAAATAAAAATAATATTCTTCCTATGTTTATAACTCAATGGAGATCTTTTTAGATCTTTATGCAGCAAATTGGTTGTTTTGTAAAATTTTAAGGCAAATTCAATGCCTAAATGGTTTTGCAGGGCTAAATATGAATAATTTATTATTTTAATTAAATTTTTATCTCGTTATTCCAAACATACTTGAATTTGAGTGCTATGCATATATAGTACACTTGATAAATTTTTCACATTCCTGTCTTTTTTTAGCACAGCAGAACTCCATCATATACTGTGTATGTTGCATTTGATATCTAGTCTGATAATTAATCCAAGTTTAATTACTTGGATAAGGACAATTTTGTCCTTGCTTACAACTGTTTAACTCTAAAGTGGGTTTGTGTATTTTTATAGTCTTTAAATGCTAATTGCAAAATCTTTTTCCTCAGCACAATTGTTGGCTTGGGAAGTACAGTAGCATGGGTAGTCTATGTATAAAAACTCCTAGTATTAGAGCTTTTGCTCTATTAAAAATGTTAAAGAGAGCTGAGCAAGATTTTCAATCAGTTCTGGACCCAATTTGATGAATTTTGGTGAAATACATAGGCCCAGAAATCTAGCATATTAATTGGAAACATTCTCCAAGTGTAATGTTAGGCAAAATACATAAATGAGTCTCCTATGCTCTCCTGGCTTCCATCAGAAATACATTACAGGAGCATGCCAAGCTTTTATAACAGAGTGCATTCGTGTAAGTGCTCATCCAGCTCTGGCTGCTCTGAGTCTTGCCCTAGGTAGCATTTTCTTTTGATTGAATAAATTAAACTTTAAATAATGCAGACCTATATGTAAACCCAATATTTGAAATGTCTTTGTCCCTATGCCTTGCTCAAGAAAGCCAGGTCAGCTTCAGTCTTGATGAAAAGATAACTACAGATAGGATAGATAAAAGCACATGCTACTTTACACAGAACTAAAAACTAAATGCTTTTTCTTTAAACTTCTTTCTATCCAATATTTTTATGCTTTAACACAATAGAGTTGTAAGGAGAAAGACCATATCCACACTAAACAAGAGAAGGCAAATGCATAGCATTCTTCCACATCGAGCAGCAAAGTGCTGACTGACATAACATTTTGTTTGCACAGCTAACTGTGTTACAGTTGGCAAATAAGAAACATATGCATTTTCATGAAGCCCCTGGCGGAAACTTCATCCAGAAGGGCAAGTCTTAAAGTAAATAGACAAAGACAAATAAAACAGAAGAAAAAAATTACGTCTCTTTGGCACAAAATCAAATCCATGCAAAAAGCCAAAAACAGCTCGAGAGCCAATTTCATGCTAATAAGCAAATGCTATTGAAGTGTGATGTTTTATAAAAGATTTTCAGAGAGATACTTCCATATGTCTCAATGGATTTGGAAGATAAGTATTATTTATCCCCATTTCACAGACAATGCAAATGGATGTCATGAAACTGCTTGTCCCAAGACATATTCAATTAAAATAGTGTTCTTTAATCCTTTCTCTTCAAGGCTGCCATATACTACCCCTCTGTATGCTCTAGCTTGCAAAGTTCTGGTCAGAATAAAGATATTTTTTTCTCCTGGGCATTTTTGAAAATTTATTAAGTTTCTGTGCTGAAGTCTCTGCTTTTTTATTAAAGGCAATCCATGTCAGGAGACTATCACCATGCCAGCTACTCCAGGTAGCTGTAAACCATCCATGTGGAGTATAAAAATTATAATCCTGATACATATTCAGTGTGTTTCATTGAATACTCTGGAAATCAGATGCAGTTAGGAGTAAATTAGGAGGCAAGAGCAATCTGGGATAAAATCTATTTGAGGCAGAACCTGCCTTAAGTCTTCCCAGGAGCACTGGAGCTTGAAGGAGATAGTGAGATAATCACTAGTAAATTCAGCATGTCCTTTCCCTCCTTTGACCAGGTCCACTCTTGAGAAACAATGCAACTTGGCCTCTGTTTTATCCAAGGTAAGTATATTTGAAAGTTTGGTTATTTCATGAAGAAACAGTTGAAAAGTTTCTGGCACTTGCATCACTTAAACTCTTTCTTCCTTCCCTTTCCCCATCAACTTTAGTACAAAAGAGGAAGTATTTTCTAATGTGCTCTTTCATCTTTTCCCCTGGCCTGAACGTTGATTTCCTGTTGAGACATAACTGCCACATTCCTCTTTTGCAATGCCAACAGAAGAACAATTACTTAACTAGAAGCTCTCCGGAAAAATGCTGAAGGTGTTATGAAGTAAGGTCTCACACTCTGAAGCCACAGAATGGATTGCACAAGAAAAAACTGTGAAAAATAATTAATTTCTTCTCATGCAGTTTATTCAGAGCAGTCTAGCCTGCTGTTGTGCTAGTAACGTTCTCAAGGGTTCTTGACTTAGAAATACAGCAGATGGCAAGAAGATGCCTGCCTGCTCTGTACAATCAGTTAGAAACATAGCATTTTTTTTTAATAAGGACTCCTTTTCAAACAGAGATAAATAATTTATAGTAATTTGTTAATCCTTTCTGAGCTCCTGCTCTATGTCTTTCAGCAACTACAAATTGCTGCCACTCAAATTATTTCCTTCCCTTTTTATACTAAGGTTGCAACAGGCAAGGTGATCAAAGAACAGGAATATTTTTGGGCCAATGTCAGAGCTTAAGAGTGGGCCTTTGATTCATAAACCTTGTGTTATGTTATGCAGAGACATCCATCTTAATTGCTACAGTTTTTCACTGGGAAAGCATTTTGAAGTTCAGAATAAACTTTGCAGGGAATAAAAACTGGTCCTAGGAGCTACTTAGTAATTTTTTTTTTACTCAAATATAAGAATATTTATTGTGCTTTGATCCCAGCTGACAACTAAGCAGCCATTCACTCACTCCCCCACAACCAGAACTGGGGAAATAATGAGAAAAATAAAAGTAAAAAACTCATGGGTTGAGATACAAGCAAATTTAGAGGTAAAGCAAAAGCTACACAAACAAATAAAGGAAAGCAATAAATTCATTCCCCACTTCCCAGGGACAAGCAAATGCTCAGCTATCCCAAAGAAGGGAGGGTACCATCATGGGTAACAGTGACTTGGGAAGACAAATGCCATCACTCCAAATGGTTCCCTCTTCTTTTTCCTCCAGTTTCATGTTCTGATCATGACTCCATGCACCCTGGGATATATTTGTGGTCAGTGTCAGCTGTCCTGGCTGTTTTTCTCCCAATTCCTTGTTCACCCCCAGACTGTTCACTAGCGGGGTGGAGTGAGAAGCAGAAATGGTCTTCACACTGTGCAAGTGTTGCTCAACAATAACTAAAATATCTCTATAATATCAGCACTGTTTTCAGCACAAATCCAAAACAGATCCCTACATGAGGCACTGTGAAGAAAATTAACTCTACTCCACAAGTATCCAAACCAGCTAAATATTTAAAATTCTAAGACCTGTTGTACTAAATAGCTCTATACTACACCCAGTATAAAAAAAAAAAGATGATTCAATTAGCAGGAACGAGCTTTTACTAGAATCATTGGAATTGTAGGAAATACTAGAATTATGGTATTTTTGTATATTCACTGTGATATTGTCTTCATTGGCATGACCAGTTCTACTTATGCACATGGAAAAATGTTGGAAAGCAGCAAAGTTGTTTATTAGAGAGATGGGAACACAGGCACTTACATGGATCTTTCTTTTCTTTGAAGAGTGGGAGAGTTCTTAGAATCATAAACAACAGAATAACCTGATTTGGAAGGGACTTGGAAGGAGCATGAAACTCCTGACTTCACACAGAGAAAATTAAAATTTAAACTGTTGTCTAAAGATGTCTTGAACACTTGGCTTGGAGCCATAGCTATTTTCCTGGGAATCTTGCTCAATTGCTTGATAAATCCCTCAGTGAAAACCTTTCCTAATCCTCAATCTGAACTTCCCCTGCTACAGTTCTAAGTCATTGCCATGGGTTCTTTCACTGGACACTGGAGAAGAGATCAGCATCTCTCTTCCATTTGTGCAGAAGGTTGTGTTGGTTTGGCACAGCCTGGTTTGTGGTAGCAGGGGGGCTACAAGATGGCTCCGGTGGGAAGCTGCTAGAAGCTTCCCACCACGTCCAGCAGTGGTGGGAAGCTTCTAGCTTCCCAAACTGTTGATTTCAGATGGCAAGGCAGGAAAATTGCTGCTTATAAGTAGTTAGTTTTCCATTAGTGGTGAGGGGGAGGTGGGGTTTGAGAAAGTCGAACACAATATTTTTTCTCTGACACTACTAATAGCAGGAGTGACTGAGACCTACTTGAGGTAGTGGAAATTTTCTCAGATGCTGTTTCAAGTTAGAACAATGAAAGAAAAACCATAATTTTACATCTAGTGGGCTAGAAAAAGATAGCTAAAGTCTCCAGAAGCTTCCCACCACATCCAGCAGCAACAATACCTGATGACTCTGAAGATGGACATGCTGTTAGCCAGTGAGAGAGGCTGGTAACACCTCTGTGATTACATAATTAAGAAGCAAATCAACACAAAGTCAGAGGGTTTTTTGCTTGTAGCCAGAGAAGAGGAGGAGGTGAGAAAATGTGAGGTAAAACAACATGGAGACAGCAAGGTCAGTGGAGAAGGAGAGGGAGGAGCTGCTCCAGGCTCCAGAGCCGAGATTCCTCTGCAGGCTGTGGTGAGACCATGCTGAAGCAGCTGTGCCCCTGCAGCCCATGGGTCCACAGGGAATGCAGAGATCCACCCACAGCCCATGGAGGAGGTGCCCATGCTGGAGTGGGTGGATGGCTGGAGGAGGCTGTGATCCAGTGGGAGACCCAGTGGAGAGAGGGCCCTTGCTTCCAGGCTGGAGCAGCCTGACCTTGGAGGACTGCACCCCGCTGAAAGAGAGAGACCCATGCCACAACAGTTTTGGGAGGGCTGTCTGCCCGTGGGGGCAGTTCATGCTGCAGCAGATGGGGTTTGGCTGCTGTTTGTGAGAGTGGACCCACACTGGAGAAGTTCATGGGGAGCTGTCTCCCATGGGAGGGACCCCACGGCCTCACAGGGGAAGGACTCCTCTCCCTGAGCAGCAGAAGAAAATCTCAGTGATTAACAGAACAACCCCCCTCCGCCCTCACCCTGTCTCCCTGTACAGTCGGTGGGAAGGAGGGAGGGGGTGCAGGAAAAGGTGTTTTAAGGGCTTCTTTTACTTCTCATTATCCTCCTCTTAATTTTGCAACTTAAGCTGAGCCCGGTTTTGCCCTTGCAGTGTTTTCTCCCAGTCCTTATCTCACTCATGAAACATTTGTTAATTTTTTTCCCTCTCCACTGCTCAGCTGTAGCAGGAGAGGGTGAACAAGTGACTCATGGTTCCTTGCATTGGGCCAGTGTCAAACCATGACAAAGGTATAAATAGAAATGAGGTCATCCCTCAGACTCCTCTAAGCAGGAGAAACCTAATATCCTCAGCAGCTCCTCATAAGCCATGCCCTGTAGTCATTTCACCACCTTTGTTGCCCTCCTTTGGACACATTCTGATATTTTTATCTCCTTCTTACATTGTGGAGAGGAAAACTCTACACAATGTTTGAGGTGAGGACACACCAACAGTGGATGTAGTGGGACAATAGGTTTTGACTGGTCAGCTATATTGTGCTTAACGCACCTCAGGGTACAGCTGACCTTTTTCTGGAATTACTGTTTTTATCTCTTGTCCCCATTCACCTCAGAAATTGCTGCTTCTCTTTGGGGCATAAACCAAAAATTTGACAACCAAAATTTGACAATTTGACAACCAAAATTTGAGCAGAACACACCAGTGATTGTACTCCACTTCTATTTCTGCTGACATTGTCCTTCTCATATATTCATAAGTTAGTCTAAAAATATCTTACAGTTTATTTACAAATCAGATCAACAGTGCTTCAGGCCAAATTTTTGTAACATCCAGTGACAAAGTGTAAAACACCAGCAACCTGTTTCAGTGATTCTCTGATCAGTGTCATCCTTTATAATAAATCCAATCTCTGGCAAGAGCCCAGAGATTGCTGTAAATGTATGAGCAATGTGTTGCTACCAAGGGACCATTTGTTACCTGAGAGGCAGCAAAATGCTGAATTTGAAGAAGTTACGTCCCATTTACATCCCAGTCTATGTGACTTAGCTGAACACATTAAATTTAGCTAGCTCCAAGATTATCAGGTAAGCCAAAGAAACTTCCTGCTGTTTTCCCTCTCTCTTTCACAAAGAACTGGGAGGAGGGATTTTTGAAGCTAGAAATCTGACTTTGTTTTTGGGGATTCCTAATACAATTTTCCTGGTTGTTCATGAAGGTTGTTTCCCCTTTACCTCCACATATTATCAGCATCTCCCACCTCCAAACTGTTGATTTCAGATGGCAAGGCAGGAAAACTGATGCTTATAAGTAGGTTGTTTTCCATTAGTGGTGAGGGGGAGGTGGGGTTTGAGAAAGTCGAACACAATATTTTTTCTCTGACACTACTAATAGCAGGAGTGACTTAGACCTACTTGAGGTAGTGGCAATTTTCTCAGATGCTGTTTCAAGTTAGAACAATGAAAGGAAAACCATAATTTTACATCTAGTGGGCTAGAAAAAGATAGCTAAAGTCTCCAGGCAGTGATAAAAACCTCTGAGATATGACTTATATGAAAAAATGATCCTCTCATTATAATGACAAATTTCCATCTGACCAATTTGATGACCAGCCTTTCCACTGTTTGGGCTGTATTGAGGTATTTAGTGGCAAAAAGGGGGGATTTACAAGAACTTTTCAGTAATATAGGATCATATTCTGTATACATAGGGCTCACTTTCTTCTACTCTTTCAGGAATATGATAAATTCTGTGGTACTGTGTGAGCTGATATGTAAACTGCTGTCATTACAACAGGTTTTTAGGTAATTTTTTGTTTATGAAACCCAGTATAATAATTAGTATACTACACCTACTAATTAGTTTAAATTTATGATTTATCATAAGTAATTTCTCACTGTATTTGTTGAGAATATTGTAGTTTATTCGTATGCTTCTATATTTAGTTTAATTATTGAAATAATGAAATCTGCATGTAAGCATGTTTGGGCCACTTGGGTTTAGTAAGAAAGGTAACTCTATACTGACAAAATGTAATCTATTCTTATAGATCTTCGTTTAAGTGCTCCAACGCAGTAACATTATTGTCTTTTGAATATACAGTCCAAATCTTCTGACTCTCTGGGCACTTACCACCTGAAACCCCATCACTTTTCCCTAGTGATCAGTATTCTCCAAATATTTCTGAAGCCTTTCCAAAGCCTCCAAAGTGTCTCTGTGGTTCTGTCCAATAAACATGACCTGGTCTTATTGGTTTTCTTCATACACATCCCAAAATTAGCCCTACTAGCTTAGTGGAGGTTAGTCTTACTGAGATGAGCTGATCTTCCAGTTTTTCTTTAGGAGTTAATTTATTCATAAGAAATACAAGGCATCAACTGAAGAAAGTAGGAGTTCTGGAAAAGTAATATTGGATTATGGCTTGGATACCTTATTAAAATGTAGTTAAATTACTTACTGGAAATAAAATATTGGAATAATATTGTTTCAAACTCAAAATAGCCCTAGTGATCTTGAAGACTAAAATAATATGTTTATGCATTACATGCAGAATAAAGCTTATTTCTACACATGGTGCCATGAAAAAATCCTGCTAAAATTAAACAATCAAAGAAGATGAGGTGTGACTTTATATAGTAAACAGTGATTGAGGAAAGAAGAGAAAACAGCAGGACTCTGCATGAAGCAAATTAATTCACACTAGAATTTCGTGCTTGTAGAGAAATCAAATTGTCCACTTCCCAACCAGCACAGCTCCCTGCCATGTAAATTCTTCACTTTGTATTTAATCTTCCATTTTTAGTACAATTTGTTCTATATGGAAGTCCAAATTTAAACTTCTACGTTTTCTAGATTTTCTTTTTTCAATTATTCTACAAGAGCATTTTTTCTTTGAATTACTTTGAGTAAAGCGCTATGCAGCTATCATAATTCCTTTTTCTTGCTGTTGAGAATATAATTTACTCCTGCCCCCTGCTTTATTTTTTTCTGTTTACTTTCCATAGAAGTGATGCTTGAGGCTATGCAACTAGTGCATCTATGAAACACAGTAATACTTCATCCCTTTTGTGGGATAAACATGAGAATACTGTACACTACTTGGAGAGTAAATAAAAACCACCAGCTTTTAAACAATATATAAAACTAAAATTAAGTCAAGGACAAATCTTCAAGAGTAAAGACACAAATAGATAATGAGCTAATTTAAACATCAATTCTAACATTCTTTGTTTTTTATTAAGTTTGGAACTGAAAAATGTGTTCCAGATCTGAAACTAGCACTTCCACATATCATTAATACATCAAGATTCTGCCTGGAGCAATGGACTGTTATTTTCCCGCATCCAGCTGAGTCTTTAAATGTAACAGCATGAATTCCATCTATTCTTGTGAAATGGTAGCCACAAATGCAGATAAAATATAAGTACCCATTATACGCTCTAAAGGAAGTCTGGGATAAACCAAAGCACTTTGGAAATGGCATCATTGTTATACTACAAGCTAGAATACAAACTTTCTACTGTATACATTTCTTTAAGTTATCTTTGCTATAAGGTGTTCTTAGACATATTATATATGCAGTAAATGTCATAGCATAAATTGTTATGATAATTATTTGTAATTCATCATCTATAACCTCTAAAGGTTACAGATCTAAAGCACGGTAATATTTCAGCTGACTGACAGATAGAAAGCCAATTAGGTGATTTTGTCAGAACCTCATTTCCAGAATCAGGTCATTGTTAAGAAGTATGTTTTTGGTGTGTTTTGCTGAGTTGGAGCCAAAGTTCTGTCCATGAGCTTTTAATTTCAGTGCTGTTCCAAGTGTAGGAATACAACGCAGCAGAATTGGCAGATATTGTGAGGTTTCCATTATTTCAAATGGATATAATTTTTAATTTATTTGTTCTGAGAATCACTCATCAGATTTATAGCTCTTAATATGAACACTAACACAATCTGGCCTTGAGCCAGGACATTAAGCTCCAGCTTAAAACCTTATTCACATCTAACTCTAAACACCTCAGTTCCTTGTTGATAATACAGTATGGAAAGTGAATTATCATGTAGCCTGGAGAGGTGGTTCATCAACATAAGGATGATATATATTGTGGGGTATCACTGGAATGTCTAATATGGAAAAAAGTCTTTGAGACTTCTATGCCTGTATCTATCTTCACCATCACATTCATTCTGGCATTTTGTATTTCTGTTTTAAGACTCAATATTATCATTCTGACATGTATCTGAAAAGATGTGAACCTACCAGTGGAATTTTGATTCTAATGTCTGGTTGTAGCTGAAGTTTCTAGCAATCTATCCAAATTAGCATTAATATGTTAAACTTGCTAATGTCTTCCATGGTGTTTGGAGTTTATTTTCAACTTAATCACCTCAAGCCTTCTTTCTGGTAAGCTATTTTGAAAAATTCCCTTAGCTAGGAGAACTGCCTTCACCATTTTTTTACCTGCTCTCTGTGGAAGAGAAATGAAAAATTGGTGTTCTAGACCTTGTTTTCTACTTATTTCTTCTTTTGACAAGCTAAAATGTGGACAGCTCCAAATTGCTGCATTCCCATTACTCATGGCATGCTGAGGGTAACTTCAGCTAGTGTCTCCTTCCATTCTGACAAGTAAAAAAAAAAAAAAAATCCAGACGATAAAGTTGGCATTTAATACAGTCACAATAAATTGACAGTGATTTTGGAAGACTTCTAGTCTCAGGTCTGTTTAATTCATTCATTCTTGCACATGCAAAACTTGCATTTAGTATTTTCTATCTCATGAACAAAATTCTTCACTTTGTCTCTAAAACACAGACCCTGCCTACTCTAAAAGAACTGTAAGCCTATTATGATACTATCTCATATTAGCTCAAATGGTAGAAGCCTTAAAGCCTTTTAAATATGCTTGTGATGTCCCCTCCATCAAAACACACTTTGGGCTCTATTAAGTATACTCTCTAGTATATCAGCTCAAACACTTTCCTCTGGAACTCATTACCTCTATATAAACTAATTAAATTGACAAACCTTTTATGCCAGTGACATTTATAGTGCTTAATCACTGTAGCAGAGAACTTCAAGATCTGTACCTGAAATGCTGCCACTCTCTGGTAAAGTAATAGATGTTGGTTTAGTTTGTTTTGTTTGATGCTGTTTTTCTGCCTGCTGTGTTGTACATACATGCATGCCTAAGTAGAGAAACACAGTGGATGAACATTCATTGTCAAGTGCATATTGGACAAGTCAGGAATTTTTTGAGGATTGACTAGCACTGCTTACTCATTTAATTTAATATCTGGTGATTAGTTCATGCCATTTATTTCAATCTTAGCACCCTATCAAAATTTATAGTAGAACAGAAATACATTCTAGAAAATCAGAAGGGCCCCTAAATTTTCACAAAGAGGCAAGCTTCCAAAATGACAAGGACATATTACAAAGTTCTTGTAATATGTTCTTGTCATTTTGGAAGTTTAAATCAACAGTATGAGTGTTAAGTTCTGCATGGTTCCCTATACTAAATGCTCATTCGCCATTTCACTAATGACATGCATTCCTCATCTTAGTGATCCAAAAATTAAGTTGAACATTGTAATACCCTCAGTCTCTGCACTTAGACAGCAGCATCCTGACATTCAACAAACACTGCTCAGAAGTACTTCAAATTCTATGCCACTAGCTGGTTTTAACAATATCCTAGAAAAATAAATGTGCCACCTGCAGGCACTGGGAGTGCATCAGATGCAGTGGATAAAGCCTTAGGAAAAGTGGGGGAGGGAGTATCATTCTTGTGTTAATTGCAAGCTTTCTGGCAGATTAAGAAATGCTATTATCTTAGGCATTTGCTCATAGTCATGAGTTAAAGTGCAGCGCTGTATATAATGTAAGACATGACTACAAAGGAAGTCTCTGCTGATGAGATATTTTAGTACAAGGATCGCAAAATTTGAAAGTGAATTTTTGATGCCATCTTCCATGTCTTAATAAAATAATTTCAGAATTCTGTCTCAGATTCTTCTATAGATGCCTGCAGTATTGCCAGGGTAGCATCAAGCAAAAATGTAAAATAAAGAAATATTATCTTTGATTGTCTATAAAAATAGAGTTGTTTCTCCAAAACAACTGTAGTTTACATTTGATTTTGAGAAAATACATCACTTTACTTTTAGAAAAACACAGCATCTATTAAAAAAATTAAAATATTATGAGAGTATTTTTATGTATTCTAAAGCTATTGCAATCTTTTTTACTATTTGCCTTTCATTCCACTGAAAATGCCTTTATTTTTCAAAATATTGCAAGAGACATTTCAATTACAGGTACGTCCCTGAAGTGGCTGCATTTCTGTAGAGAAGAAGCAATTGATAAATAATGCACATTACTTTCAGTCATGTGAAAGGGAAGGGAAAGGAAAAAGAAAGGGGAAAAAATAGGCAGTGCTATTATTATTCAATGCAGGCCTGCCTTGAGTGGTATATTTCTGTCGCTGTAAAGTAGATCTCCAAATCTGTACTGAGTAAATTATTTTTTTATTATGTTTGTACATGCTCATTCTTGAGCTAGGATGAATCATCAAAGCTGCTTCATCTCTTAGTCATCCCAAGGACTGGTTTCTTTGTTATACAGTAGAAAATATGAAACTCGTAGGATGTTGGAAGAAAAAAATGCATTCAACTTAAAAGTAATAGAGCTAATTTTATAATGACTTGGCTTCATGTGCTTGGGCTGATTTATGCTGAAGAATCTTAAATATATAATACCATCACCACCACCCTACATGCTTCACAGTTTTATCAATATAAACTTTGTGGTTTACTCAGCAATTCCAGTAGAATTTGAACAGGAAACAGTAAAAAAATTTGGTGATTACAACAGCTGGAAGGCCCCAAAATCTTTTAAAGTCTTAAAAGTTAATGAACTTATTGTAAGAGAAGATTTATTTGTTTTACTGTTACTAAATAAGCCTTGAAAACATACAGCAAGAACAGCTGATGGATGTTTGGATGTTTCATTTCTGAGATGCAATTTTTATTACCACATTACTCAGCTTATGCCTTTATCTCAATTAAAATTAATCCCTGCTGTTCTTTATGTGTCATCTAATGTTATTATGAGATATTTCATGTCATAAGTTACTCTCATGGCAAAAGACAGTCTTGCTCATAATCTGAAAGTAAAAGAAGAATATCTATGTTAATTTATTGACTTAGCAATTTTTTTTAAGACATAGAATAGTGTGAGCTTGCTAGAGAAAATTGAATCAAGAAAGTTATATAGCAATGTTTGTAGTGTAATTAAAAAATAGTAAGTGTTGGGAAACTAGATTTTTGGCACAAGAAACCCTGAAAGAAATTTCAGTCATGACCTATATGAAAACAAAACTTTCTATTTATCAGCACTTATACCTCTAGAGAGGAGAAACAGGATTTTTTTTTTTTTTTTTTTTTTTTTTTTTTTTTTTTTTTTTTCCTGAGGACATTATAACTTGAATGACACAAATTTTCTGCAAGAATATTTGAAAGGGTAACAAAAACCCAATTATATTTAAATATAAGCAAAAATTGATGTAAAATTCATTGATCAGCCTTGCTTTTCCGTGCAAGAAGGTAACAGCAATGTTTACTGGCTGCACATTTTCCTCTGGAATGACAGGCTGTGTGAGTCACTTATGCTATTGATGCCTTGGAATGGCTACCTAGAACAGAAGCTAGACAGAGTTAAAAGACAAAAGAAGATATTTATTAAAGGCCTTTAACAGATACACCTTGGGCAGTGAAAAAGCCTTACAGAGGCTTTTTCCATCCCAGATGGATGACAGTCGTGAGTTCCTCAGACAAATATAAGTTTGGTCTCTTTGCATATCAAAGGTTAATTGTCTGATTATAGCTCCAGGTAATGAAGTCATATTCTCCCGGTTTGTTTTCCGCCCAATTCACTTTTGTTTATACTTCCTGGGGCTTGAGGCAGAAGGCGTTGTTGGTTCTCAGGCCTGGAAGGATTGTTATGTCTGACAAAAATGAAGAGAGCTTACCAATACTCTGTATGGAGTTGAGAGTTATACACTAATGCAATACAGGATCTGAAAAAAAATAAAAGCTAAAAAGTTAAGGCATCACCATGGGCACTGAAAGCCCTGACAGTCCCTGCCTGGTCCCCCTGAGGCTCTTGTCACCTATCCTCAGCCCAGGACTCCATCTCAGTCTCAGAACTGACAGCCTCTGCCCCAGCAATGCTGCAAGGACCTTGTCTGCCTCCCCATAGCCCTGCCCTGTTGGTCCATGGACCCCACAGAGCTCTCTCCACATTCCTGGTGGAGGATGCCCAAAGCCCACGGCTGGGGGTACCCTTTGCTCCCAGCTAGGGCTGTGGGAGCACTCACTTTACTCAGGTCCAACAGAGCCACTCACCCATGCGTTGGGCAAAACAGATACATCAATGGTTTGCACAATTTAATCATTCATTTTTGTGAGAAATATTCTGTGCTGTCAATTTCCTCTCTGCAGCATGTTAGAGATGATGAAGATGTGTCCTTATCTTCTGGAGACTTCTCAGTGGTGCCAAAGACAGCATTTCATTTCTGGAGATGGGTCAGAGTGGACAGAAGTCACCTACAGTGATCATGGAAGAAAGACAGAAGACAAAGGAGAAGGAGCTGATGAATAGAATGGTGGAAAATGGAGCTTATTTTTACTGCTGTTCCTGGTCTATTTCCTAGAACACAATTAGAATATCTGCTTCTGTGAAGGGATGCTCTTCTTTCCCTCTCATATCCCCACAGATACACGACCAGTCTTGACATCCCCTTCAGCAGGAACACTGAAGGATGCCAGATGTTTTTCTACTCTAGGCAATTTGCTGTCTTACTTTTGGCTTCTGCTCAGAGCTGCCCTGTTTTCCTGGCAAAACGTTCCCATTTTCTCATCTTTTCAATGCTTTCACAAAAGGTCACTGCAAATACATAATATTCTCTCTGTGAGAATCTCTCTTTAAGAGCTATCTACTGAAAGCCCTGAAAAGAGGTAATCAGTTACTCACTCATCCTGGATGCATAAGTAGGCACTAATTATTGAAAAACCCCCACCATACTGTATCAACAGTAGCATGGTAAGGTAACAGAAAAGGCCTTGCCTCAAAAATGTTCTCCACATTGTGCAGAGAAGAAGATAAAAATTTGACTGATCAGTGAAAGGAGTTGCGCGCTCCAAATCTCCATTACAGCTGGGAAGGCCGATTATTCTGGGTTTGTAATTTTGGAGGTGCAGGTGTAGCTGTGCTGTTACTGGGAACAGCACCTGGAGTCCTTCATGGGCATTAGAAAGGCACCTGGGCTAAGCATGTCCTAGCATCTACATGATGCAGCTGGATAACTGGATCTAGTAACTGTGCCATGGTTTTGTTCATGTTTCATTTCTTCCTTATGCAGCCACAAAATCCTGTGTAGGATTTAAAGCAGGAAGCACAACAGTAGTGTTTCCTGCTTTAAACAGGGCAGGAAACTTTCACAGTAAAAGCTCAGATCAGCAGTTCAGCGAGCAAGACAGGAGGAAGCACCAGGAAGGTGATGCTGGAGCTGGGGGTGGCAGTGGAGTAGGCAGGAAGACAGGATGCAGCCCCATAGTGTTGGGAGACAGGGGACAGCAGGGAGCAGTGACAGCAGCCAGGGACACCCAGCTGGACCACTACACAAGGATAATGATGCCTGTCCTGGGTGGGTCACAGCTGGGTGCAGGGACATGCATGACCAGGCACAAGAACACAGGGTTACCTGAAGGAGAGCTCAAGCCAGAGACTTTATCCAGAACATCATGCAGCTCCCAGGAGAAGCAGGGACAGTGTCCCATGGGGCTTCTCACAGTTTCTGCTCTGCAGCTGTGCACCCAGCAGCTTGGAAGCAGAACTGTGCTATGTCAGAGCAGTCATGAGAACAAATGCACAAACCCTGACAAGAGGGGATGGATGGGTGGAAGGAGGTTGCAGAGTCTGGTAGTGCACTGGAGGTCAACAGTGAGTGCCAGTGTTTATACACATGTTGTGCTTCAGCTATGACTAAGGTAGTATGTAAGGGGTCCATTTGTGAACATATTAACAAGCTGATGTTGAGAAAGATAATATCATTATTTTTGTAAATGTTTGGAATTCTCCAGGATGAATTTTTCAATGGTCTGAACTTCCTGTGCAGTCTCACAGATGGTAGAAGACTGGGAGCATCAGGAGATAAAGAGAGTAATTTGAGGAATACTAAGAAGGAAATTAAACTTTGACATAAATCTTGGCAATGTTTTCATGTTGTCAATGTATAAATAAAATACACCATGAAGTAGGAATACTTAATTAAATCCTCTTAGGTTAGAATTATTGACAATTAGTTCTTTTTCAAAAACTGATACAGCTTTTCCTGACTGTGATTCTTTTAAAGGCTAGCTATTAAAGGTATGTTTTTGTGGGAGGAATTCTGCTCAACAGATCTATAGCAGTGTCTTCTGCTCCATGTAGAGTCGAATGGTGATTTTTTATAGTATAAATCCTGAGGATAGTTTCACTCCTTGTTTACATCTGTATCCTTTTTTTGGATAGTTTGACCAGTTGACAATAAAATGCTTTTCCCTCCACTTGATTTATTGTCTATGATTTGAAACTTTTTGCCCAGGTGCATCAAATTCTTCTGCATTTAGAATACATAAGGCTGGTTTACAAAAAAATTGTTGAGTGCAAGCACAACATACTCATTTTCAAATCCAGTAATTCTGTAAGTTGTTAAAGAACTTTATGAGAAATATTTATGTATTATGAGGCTTTCAAATGCTTTCTTGTAATGAATATGCAAAGGCTTAATTTTTTATGGGGGATGATATATTTTTCAGAGTCAATTTAATCAAATATGTATGATAGACAGATAATACAATTGCATTCCTAAAAAAAAAAAAAATATAAAGGTATCTTCTTTCAAGAGCCCCTCTTAATTGGCTACTTCATCTTTTTACTTACTGGTCTTCAGGTTGCTCTTTAAATCTCAGAGAAATTTAAACTGAGATAATAAACTTAGTGGCTGAATAGTTATATTCTTTAAAAGCTATAATCAAGTTGTCTGCTTAACATAAATAGGTTGTATGTAAATCTGTTTAATGTTTTACTAGTGTATCATTTTAATGCAGAGTAGCTTCTTTACAGGGAATTCAGCCTGTCACTGGATGTTTAAATTTTCAGTGTCTGTTGTCATGGCAACATGAATTGACTTTGGTACCCACTGTGTTCAACATAAATTAATTTAAAGTCATAGTATCTTTCTTTTCTTTAGATTTGTTGTGGTAAAAAATAGCTGTACTGGAAAGAGAGTTAAAAGTGCAATAATTCGCAGCTAATTATTAGTTTTACTAGTAGGATTCAATAGATTGATTTTAATAAATAATATATGTATGGAAAAATTTTTCCTCCCTTTCTTTTTCTGTCTTTCCTCCATGAGAGGAACCATACTTTTCAAATATTAAAACTGACACATTTTAACCATTATTTACATTTGAATTCTCACATTTTTAGTTATAGTTCCAGTGCTTTCATATTTTTTTGAACTGACAAGTAAATTTTTAGACTTTAGGATTTTCTCTAATTTCATTATTCTGATTCTTTCTGCAGTACTGTCATGCTTCCACAAAACTGCTAATGTTTTATGTTTAAATTTAACCTGATATGCTCTATCAGAAAAATCTGTAAAATGCAGCTATGTATATATTAAAAAAATTGGAGAGAGTCATGTCTTGATCCCTTGGGATTCTCATGGTTCATAAGAGGATTAATACAATATATTAAGTGCATGTGGTAAGAGACAGAATATAGTTCCAGCAGGCATAACAAAATTATTTTTTTCCTCTTGATATTTGTAAAGTTAGTCACAGCCTAATCTATCCTCTAGGAAAAAAAAATAGCTCTTGATGTGCAGTATCATGTAGAGTTCTTCAGTGCAGGAGACTCTCAATGACTTCTTTGCATGACATTGACATTTTAAGAAAATTCTGTGGTTTAATCTTCCTGATACAGGTAGGTGTTACATATTTCATTCCGTATGTTTTCTACAGCACAGTCCACTTTTCAGAGGATGCTAAAACAGTTCTTTGAAAGAGTTGTGTTTCATTTCTATTTTATGTTGAAAAGGTTATTTAATGATTTATAAATTGTGTGAACAAAATGCCATCCTTTCTGAAAATGCAGGCATCTCAAAGAAAATTCAGTTTGAGTAAAGTGAGTGTTTTGTAGGTAATAAAAATGTAATTTTTTTTTACTATTTATCCTGGAGATACTAAAAAAATGGACATGGTTCTGTTTGAACAATTGTCTTCTGGATATTGAGTTTTACATAATGAAACATTTTACATTGCAATAAAACATGTTGTTCAGATTCTATTTAATTTCTGTGTGGAAAACACTGGTTAACATTTAAAGCTTTAAAAAGTTACTGCTGAAATGCAGATGTTACTGTCTAGTTATGTCTCTGTGTGCCTAGCAGTTGCAACATTGCCATATTGACGCATACTGTAACGAGACATTTAAGAAAAAAAAAAATCTGCTGCAGCTCTGCATGACTCATTTGCACCAGCCTCACACATTTGTTATAACCCAGTAGAGAGAACAAATCTCAAAATAAGGTTCTTCTGGGGATTTGGGCTGCTGCATTTTCTACAAAAATCTTAATGGCTGCAAACTCTCCTCATTTGGATTAAATCTTCCAAACACCTCTGTTTCTTAATGAGGATGCTGTCATTCACTGTTAAATCATCTGTAATGAGCTTGAAAGGAGAAAGACTAAGATTTCTACTCTCATCTGTCACTGATGGGACAATTACAGTTTTATTGCTGACTTCATTTGTAGTCTGACTGATTCAAACTGGGAGTGAAATACAATATTCTTATTCCTGAATTACTGAGGGAGATTTTCTTCCCAGTTCAGTGAGCAGTAAGTATCATAGAGCTCATAATAAAGATATGGAATCACAAGGGTGTGTTCTTACACAAATGTGGGTTTAAGTATCACATCAACAAATGTATTGCATAGCACAGAGCTTTATTTTCAAATTCACCACTGGTTGCTCTGTTATGAACTCAGTTTGTCTGGTCTCTCCTTTCCTGGGTAAGAATACCAGTTTTTTAGTGTCAGCCAGGTATGGCAGTAGGGATTTACAAGCTCCCTCAAAACACCATATAAACCAATATTTTATATTAGGTTGTATTACTTTATAAAGCACTTGTCTGATCATGGAACTTTCAGGTGATTAGGTGATTTTTTTTCTTTAAACTGCTTATTAACCTTAAATAATCTTTAAACATAACCTTAAATAATCTTTAAATAATCCTTTTACAAGTGTATGTAAAGGTGGTATTTCTTTAAGATAGGAAACTGTAATACTGAAATACTCCTTTTATTACAGGTCTTATTTTACTAAATTACTATTTTCATACAGCTAAATTTCCTTTTCAACTGCAAGGATGATTTATGTAACTCCTGGCAAATAGTGTGTAGCTTATTGCATGCTTAGCTTCACCAAGGAGACGATAAAAACAAATTAGAAATAAAATTTGTTGCCTGTTGGAAAAGCATACCATAAGCCTCCAGAAGAATTCTTCCTATACTTTCTTTTCACAAGCAGAGAGCAGAGTCCAAGGCTCTTCCAGAAATACAGAATGCTATTGCTAGGAAGATACTGTACGTTCACTTTTTTAAATGGTTCACAAATTTTCCTAAATAAAACATTCTGAATGTCTTTGCTATGATGCTAGATAAACCTTCCCCCAACCACATGTGTATTTGAATGTAAGCAGCTAAATCACATAGCAGAAATCAAACATCCATTAGCAATTTTCACTTATCTCAAAAGCCAAGATTTGCCAAATCATAGTTCAACAAGGCTTTTTTTTGTCTGTTTCCAGGGACTTTATAGAGGTTGATGTTGTATTTTCATGCACTTATAAAAGAAAAAATAAAAAACCAAAACAAACCAAGCTTGATAATAAATACTGATTGTTTTGCCTTAGGTCAAGATTACTTTTTTGTAGTATTCCTAGTTTCTCCAACAGTTATTGATAATATTTAGTTACTGCTTAATATTGCTTCCTTCTAATATTTGAAGCATATCAGCTAAAGTGAAAAGGACAATTCAAATTCAGATGTAAGAGAGCAGATTTATTTGCAACAAATAAAGTAACTTGCCTGACTATAACAGTTCCTTAAGAAATTCCTGAAATTTGTGCTTGTTTTTACACTGATCTTTCTTGGACACTTGCTAATTAATATTTTGCCTCTTGACAAATTTCATGATACAGTCTTCCTAATCCTGAACTGCATTTTTAACCCAAAAGTCAGTGAACACAGAGATAAATAATAACACTTGCTGTTTGCTTTATGGTCTGACTTTTCATGGAAAGAAAAAAGAAGTCATATTGAAATTACTATGAGTTTCCTTGGTTAGTTTGTCTGGTATGCTACAGTTATGTGAGCAGTGCAGTCAGGAATGCATTTAATGCCTCAATGAGTTGAATACTCTTAGGATGGTAGTTCAAGTTCTTTCAGACATGATTTAGAACAAGATTTTGATCTTCTGGGAAAAGAAAAATCACTGTATAAAGTATGGAACAAAACAAAACCAAAAAACAACCCCCACAACAAACAAAAACAATACAAAAAACAACAAGAGAAAAGTCTGCAGCTGTAAAATCAATAGATGTGGGCAGGAGGCAGGGGATTCCTTGTCTGTTTTAGAGTAACATGTGCAGCAATACCTTTCCTGTGTTCATGTTTGACTTCCTGTGCATTGAGATTCAGGGTCTCATTTGAACTTTCTCTTCACTATGTAATTAGCATTTATTTCAGGAGAATGCTTTTCACTTTCTTCACTACAGGGTGAATTTTCCTCAACGTTCTTTCTACTCACTGAACCCGATTTTCATTTACATCAAGAACCTCTTGAGCCAGCGGGTTATTTCCATGTTAAAGGGCTTTTGTACTGTCAGTATGATGGAAGAGGTCAAGAGTGCAAGTGAAAAATCAAGGTTAGTAGATTTCTGGAAATCTTGTTTGTGTCTTTCAAAGCTACCATCAATAAGAATGGAAAATATTACCTCCAGTTATTTTGTTTTTTCCTTCCAAATACTGAAATTTTCTAAATTTGTAAGACTTCTAGAAGAAGAAGGCTGCAAAGTTATTTTGAAAGCTATTAGAAACAGTTTCAATACTTTCAAATTGAATGGCATGCATTAATAAGCATGAGTTTATTTGAAGTAAAAATTTCAAAATGAAGCTTTACTCATGTTACACATGGATATCTGGCAGTAGGAACAGTTAATACAATGCAAATAGGTAAAAACCAGGAATGTCCCATTTTCAGTTTATATTATATACTGTTTACCATTAAAATTGTGATTGATAAGTCTTATATACTAAAGATGTGAACCTAGGCACACCACAGACTGCAGAACTCACACTGAATTCATAACCAAATGGCAAGCACAGTTTCCAAAACTGTTTCACATAGTTTTTATAGATAGTTTCACATAGATATTTTTATCGAAGATCTGTTCAGTTTAATTGGCAGCATATGAGGTAAATAATGCAAGATCATTTCCATAGGGAGATTGTTCCACATTCTTGCAAACCCTCTTCTCAGATTTTTCCTAGTGAGGCAGTGTGTGTTTCCCTTACAGCCATATTAAAATCTTTCTATTTCAGTGCTTTTAAAGGATTGTTTAATGCCAGGCTATTGTCACTGATATTTACAGAAAGTATGAAGATTCAGTAATTTTTGTAGAAAGCCTAAGATTTTTTATTCATATACTTCAGGAGAAAAATTTGATTGGTAGGAACAGATCAGCAGACCAAACTATTCTGTCTTCTTCATCCCAGTTCTTTGTATGCCTATGAAGAGCTATCCTTTATTGCAGTTGTAAAACTTTATTATTCAGACAAGACAATTAATAATATTATCTATAACTAATGCCCAGATTCTTGAATACCAGGCTTATCTATCAATAAAATGAAGATATTTGTTTCAGTAGAGACATTACAATACAAACAGCTATAAATCATATGGAAACACAAATATTTAGCAAACTGTTAAATTCAATAGAGAACAGACTCTGGAATCTTAATAGGATGTATCTGTAACACAATTGTGTCCATACATTGAAGCCTCTTAAGCATTAGCCCTTCATAAATAATAAAGCCAATCCATGTGAATAATTTTAAATAGTTAAAGCAGATGGGAAGAAGCTCTGTGCAGCTATGCTGCAAAGCTGTAGATCAAAGCTGATAACACTAGGAGAATGACATCTTTGGCAAAGAAAGGCAGTATTCAGGATATCTTCAGGTCAAGTGTCAGAATCTTTTACTGCTATTTTAAGCAGAGAAGCCTCTCTTTGCAGCAAATTGTATATGGAGGTGTTTCCTCCTGTATGCATAGTCTAGTTAGCAGTAAAAAATTGTCACTGTGATGTAGCCATGTTCAATGATTTATTTCATTTTCTAACTACCTTCTCTGACAGAAACAATTGAAATGAAATTATATCCCAAGGACAAATCCCCACTCTTTGGAAACATTTGCATCTCAGTGTTTATGTTCATTAACTGTTTGTCTTTCTTGGCTTTCATCCAGCAGCAGAAGACTGTTATCCTGGGACAGGAATGTATGATAATTACATTATCCCTTAATTAAAATATTGCATGGACTCCAAAGATAAATGTTGCATCTGTCCTATTTTCAAGCTGAACTGCATGAGTGATCCTGGAATTCAAAGCAGCAGCCTCTATACATCAAAACTACTGCCTGTGTCACACTTCACTATAATGGTGGATCCCATCCTTGTTTTACCAAAAGCATTGGAAATACTTTTGCCAACTTTGCAAGGACAAGAACAAAATCCAGCAAGAATTTCTATCCAACAGAACAGCAATATCTTAATCTCACTCACCTATACAGAACAAAAGCATTGTATTCTGCCAAGTATCTGACTAAAAGATGTACAGTTAACTTTTCTGTTTCCACTGAAACTGACTGTTATGTCTTTGTCATGTTAAACACAATATTTATTGCAGATTTGGTGGTACAGAAGATCATAAGATCTAAGTAACTACATAAATTGTTCTGACCCACTAGTCAAAAATAGTCTTGATTTGTATTATAAATGATCCTACTTATTCTAAATCTTATGCTAGTCATAAAATGCTATACCATTAAAGATCAAGGAAAGAAATTTCCAAACAGAAAAACCATTTACATAATCTTTAACACTGATTTATTTCAGAATAGATACACAGCTGAAGGAGATGTTTTCCTTTCAAAAATTAGGTATAAATGTCTGTTGTGGTTTAAGCCCAGATGGCAGCTAAGCAGCACACAGTGGAATGGGGATGAAAATTGAGATAAGAAGGGTTTAAAAATTGAAATAAAGTAAAATATAAGAGTAATGCTAATTAAAACAAACAAACAAACAAAAAACCCACCAAGCAATATACAATACAATTGCACATCACCTACTGATGTCCAGTCCATCTCTGAATAGGCATCAGTGTGCTATGAATGGATTAGTGAAAGATGCCTCTACCTGAATTAAGGTGAAAATGAGACCATGTGCTGAAGTCAATAATACAGTCTTAATTAATGGTAAATTTGAATTAGAGAGATTGAAAAAATAGAAAAAACTGGTGCAGGGAAAGGAGGGAGAGATCAGCAAAAGATAATCACCACCCATGGATCCAGCTGCATCCTGTTGGTCCCTTTTCACCCCAGGTTTTTTGGTGTTGGGGGTCTCAGAGTTGTTCTTCTGGGAGAACCACCCTTATACAGTACATGTTCCGGGAATCCATGGGGTAGTGGTACATGCTGTTCCCACAACTTGAGGTGATATATATATGAACAGTTGATTCCTTTCGCACAGCTTGCCAGAGTGGGAATATTTGTCTGGATGAATTAACTAGGAAGTTCCAACCAGGCCTCACCTCTGCCAGGCCTGGAATTAACACCTTCCTCTTGCAAATTCCTTAAGTTCCTTCCGTGGTGGCTTATCTTATGCAAAGTTTCTTCTATGGCCTTTTGAGACAGGGAACTGCACTCTTCAAGTCCTTACATGACTTCCCTCTGGGTAAGTCTCCCATTTTGTATACTGGGCATGACATTTTATGTTGGAATATCCCTTTGGCCAGTTCAGGTCACCTGTCCTGGCTGTTCTCCCTGGTTTCCTGTGAAGCTCCTCACTAGCAGAGAATGAGACACTGACAAGTCCTTAGCACTACTTAAAACCAGCCCAAAACAGTGTGTAATTAACATTAATTCTCATACTGAATCCAAAACACCAGCTACTAAGAAGAAATTAACTCTCTCCCAGATGAATCCAGGACATCATCAGCCATCAATTTCCATCTTGTTCTATCTCTTATTTTCACTTAGAACCTCTTGCTGAATGAAACATAAATTCTAGTGGTGAAATGCTGTAGTTATATGTTTGCAAAGATATAAACAATTGTAAGTGATACATTTGCTTACTCATGCAGAGATACTTGTAAGTGCTTGAATACTCAGTTAATAAACGTAATTCTGTCTAGTCATTTAGTATATAAGGTTGTCTAAATATAGAAGATATGTCCACTAGTTCATCTGAAAATGACACAGTTATAGTGTCAGAAGCCTTCTGAATCTTCTATCAGTCTCCTGGGTTTTGTTCTTTTCTCCTGCTTCTCATGCTGAGCCTTTTTTTTTTCCTCAGTAGATATCCGAAGAATCAGCTATAAATATTCCCCTTTTGCAGCATGAGCTATTTTATCCTCTTATCCAGGATACTGATTTTGAGGGCCTCTACAGAGATACTGTGCAGCAGATAGATCTGTTATTTGAAGTCTTTCCTGTGTTTAATCTGTAATATCCAATGCAAGGGGTGGTGCTGGAATTCAAAACTACAGGCTTCTCAAACTGGAGCCAGTTTGTAGTCATTAATGCTGGTTTAGGCTTAAACTGAGATTAAAAAAAGGCATACAATAATTTTAGCAATAACATCAACAACAACCACAACAATTACAATGACAACAATGATGATGATAATGATGATGAAAAATTATACCTGTAAACAATGAAAACATCTATAAAGGAGCATGGTGCAATTCTTGGTAATTCCTAGTTTTGTCTAAGAATATGTAAGACAGTTAAGAGCTCTCAGATACTTGGTAACAGTCCAAGAGCCCCAATCAGTTCTGTACCACCAAAGAAATACTGGCTATTGTATGAGATATGCTCAGTCTTCATTCATACAGTTGACAGGACAAAAAAGCCACAGTCACTGTCCCACACAGATAAGGAAAAAAGAAGTAGAGCATCCCAAAATTATGTCTAGCATAAAAGCTCTAGCAATTTTAAAGGATATTAATGAGATTGCATAGATTGTTCTGAAAACAGGCATCAGATGTCTGCTTTAATTAGTAGCAATAACAATCCTTCCAATCCCCCCAAAGTATGCTCCTTAAAGTTTATAAAAATATTTCTAGAGGTTTCTCTTTTAGACTGGGAGTAATGATTCTGCATCTTACTTCTCAGTTCCAGATTATAGTTTCTCTGTTATATCTCTGTAGGCTGAGTAAAGACCTGCCATGGATGGTCAGTTCCTGGCAATGTTTTGCAACAGTTTGGAAAGTAGAATTTGGGTGTTATGAGGGTGAAATCCCAAGTCCCAAGGTTTGGATAAACTCTGAAATATCAATACAATTATTTAAATCAATGGAAACGGTTTCTGTTCCTTCAAGACTCCTTTCACTTCTCCTTTCTTTGTTTGCATTTACTTACTTCTTCTTCAGCTTTTAACTGTTTTCTTGCTATTGCTTACTTACATCCTAACAGCATGATTCCTGTTTTCTTAGTACATCCTTCAGAGAAATTACCTTTGGGACAGATGTTATTTTCAAAAGCTTTCCTTTATATCTATTGCTCCTGGTCTTTGAAAGCCTAAGAGAGACCCATTTAAAGAAACTGTGGAGGAAAAATACAGTGAAGATAAACCAGAGAAACTTTTTTTAACACAAAATTCAGAGTCCAAACACACAGCTTTAGAAAATCTGGAACCAAATTCAAACTCCTTAGTTGAAGCCACTTTTTGAAAACTGTGATGAACTTTCTGTGGAGCAGGATAGTATGTTATGATGATCCTTTCTGCTCCACCTTTCCCTTTGAATGCTTAGCCATATCTAGTAACTTATCTGCTAGGGCAGTACATGTTATTGAATTAATATAAGACTGATCAATTTCAACATCAGGTTCCTCTGCTCACAGTTTTAGAATAAATTTACATACAGAGCTCTCCAAATATTTTATTTAAATAAAAACTTTCTTCCCATTAGAATGGTAAATATAGAATGCATTTTGAGAACTTTTGCATTTTATTAGAAAAAACCATACAACTTCTGCCTTTTTGTGCTTTTCTCAAACCTGTGGACTACAAAAGTAACTCTTTAGCTGAGAGTCTCTGTCCATTAAAAATTAATTGATGCCATCTTGTGGCGTGTAAAGAAAATGCGAAAACTATCAACCCATATTCTTTGCCACATCCTGTATAATTTTGCACCACATTTTTTTTGTGCATGTCCTTTTCTTGCCTTTTCTCTACCACGACGTGCATGCCATTTTGTTACAGTTCAGTCTAACCCAGTTCTACAGTTGAAAAATGTTACTTTAAAATCATAATTTAAGAAATCTTCTAAAGAAGAACAGTTTGTAATACATATTATGATCAAATTAAACCAGGAAATATAAAGAAATTGTTAATCTTATGGAACTAAGCTTAGTCTTTGACAAATTTAGTTTAAAGAAAAATTATGGAAAGGGTCTGTTTGGTGTTGGCATCACTGTGATATCATAAAGCTTGCAGAGACATAGGTTCAATACTCAGTGGAGCTACTTGTTTTTGCTATTAACTGGAATTTCTAGTGCTCTTTGATGCCTGGGGAAAGAAAGAGGCAGTTCTGCTTGTGATACCACCCTTCTGTATGTTCATCTTTACAAAGCAGAAAATCAGGTCCTAAACTCTGTGGAAGATCAAACTGCAATGTACACAGACCTTGCCAAGATTATATTTGCATTGTCTAAATGTATTACTTAGAATTTATTCCTAGCATTAATGGCTGTCTCTTTATAATGCAGTCATATTCCAAAGGAACGAGTGATTCTTAGTGCTTCAATTATTGAATTACTCCCTCTAAGAACTGGATTCCTATAACAGATCATCATAGCTACAGCTTCTTTAATAATGTGCCATCATTTTGTAGTTAATGATTCACCATTCTCTCTAATTTTATCTTAAATCTTGAAAATATGCTATTTAACCATAAAAATTAATAAACTTCTTTGGGAGTTATAAATATTGAATTATCTTCTGTTAAAATACTGCAAGTTGTATATCCTGAAATATTCACCTTACTATTCTTTTCAAAATTACCCTAGTTTTGGTACATTCTAGCGGTATCTGTGGGACCTCTTCTTCTGTTTCTACTTGCTGGAGTTAATTCACATAACCAGAATTAACATGAATGTATATGTGAATATATGGCATCCTGTATTTTGCACTTCAGCTCTAAAATAATGAAATACAAGTCAACAACAGACATTCCTTTTTTTCAAACATTAATATTCTTAGCAATTCAATATTTGCTGTTTCCAAGAAAGAATATTGTAAATATAAACCTAGTATTTACACTGTGTTTTACTTGGTGTATTTTTAATTAGCTCACCAATATTCAAGGTATATTTGCAATCTTCTGAGATCTCAAATCTAGATGTATGGAACACAAGCAGAATTCTCTGTATCTCTTTAAGCAGACTATTCAAGCCTCTTTTTTTTTACTCTGTTATTGAATTCTACTATTTAGTTTTGTGAGGACTGAGAAAAATGCACAGGCATTGTTTTAGAACTTCTTTCACATACTGTTTGAAAAATTTTCTAATGCTCTACTTTCCTGAAGACAGAAAGAATATACACTACTTATCTACTTCTAAAATATTAATTACTTGAAAAATGAATATTTTTTCCATTTGGTCAGAAAGAGAAGAAGAATTAAGTGTAGCTGTTCAAGTACAGATGACAATCTGACAGGCCACAAAATTATCTTGTTAACCACAGTTCCTTTTGACCACAGTCAATAGACACATGAACATAAGGATAGAAGATGGATAAATGACACTTTCCTCCCAGTTTTGGATGAAAGTGAGAATGATAGCATAACTTGGAATGGGAGCAGAGAGAGGATTTTATAGAAAAGATAAGGAGTTTGGTTTTGTCCATGCAATGCAGACATACAGGAGGTTGATACTGGAGTAACAAAATGAAGTGCAAGAATACGGTTGCCTAGTTCTGGACTGAAATACTGTTTAAAGTGCAAGCAATTTAGCAATACATCATTTAGTTTCCTTTTATCCAAAAACTAACTTGTCTTCTAGTGACTTAAGTGACTTCTCTTCTAATCCTTCCAGCAACCAGAAGCAATTTACAATGGCAGTAAAGGCTCCTCAATGAATTATTGCTTAATTAAAACATTAGTATCTTATTTTGCTAAAAGACTGGTAAGAAAACATAACAGCTGGGTGGAAGACTCTAGGTTGTGAAATTTGGCAAACTTTTATAACATCTAGTATTTATGTTCTCCCTTTCCATATTTTTTCCTCATTTGCTACTGAAATGATTGAGTATAGAAATTCTGTTCATGAATAGACACCATTCTACTGACAAAATTAATTTCCATTGATGCAAATGCCAACATAATAAAGTAAAGTTTCCCTTGCTACTAGGCCACCTGAAATCAGATGTTTATATGTTTGCAAAATATATGTTAGTAGCAAAGTAACACCTGTCAATTGAAACAATTACAACAATGGATGCAAAATATCAAATTAAATAATGCCAATAATAAATGTAAAATATTTCTTTTTCTGAGCATTTTTTATCAAACATCTGAACAAAACTCTCTAAAAGTTTAATTTGCCATGGAGCAGCAGAAAAGTGTTTTAATAAATATGTTGTCTGGGTACTGAGGAGAAAACTATTGCTGGTCTCATTATAATGCCTGTCCTGAGAACTATCAAATTGAATAGGAATCTTCCCCAAAGATAGCATTTCTATAGGGAATCTTTCAATTCTGTTAGGTAAACATAATGCTTAAAGCACACTGCATCTGACAATGAGCTGTAATTGATCTGCTTTAGGATCCAAAGGAGAAATTATTTCAGAAACTTAGCCAAATTCAGACTTCCATATGTGTTTATTTAGAGCCTTATCTTTGCTAATGATGAAATCTTGGTAATACAAAGTTTCACTGTGTTTTTTAAACTCAGAGTATAAGTAACTTAAACTCACTAACAAATGATGTAGCTACAGAAATGTCAGTTTATCCTAAAATAATACATTAAATATGTAAATTATACACCTACATGAAGTTTCTCCTGTTGTGAACTTCAGTCAGCTTATTATCTGTCTTGAAGATGCCATTTGCCAGAGACTCAAATTATATTAATTAAGATAGTGACATTGATATACTCCATTGATTTACTTTACTATGGTTTATTGCCTTTGAATCTTCAGGATTTTTTAAACTGATATCAAACATACTAACATACTTCTAAAACAATGTTTCAAGCATTGATATTGGTCTTTTTATATTTACATTCACCACTTCTGTCAGCTGCCGAAAGAACTCTTTTGAAATTGCATTTACTAATTTGGAAAAAAAACTACTCAATCTCATCTCCAGTTTCAACCCAAGTGAAAACTGAAGAGATTTCTGACAGCAGACATGGAATGTTGAAAGAGGAGAAAATAATTGTGGCTAAAATATTTAGCTGACCCAGTACTGATATGAAGGAAGAAATTAAGTCAAATGCAGCACTATTCATAATTTGGGAAATCCGAAGACAGAGGCAAGAATAGCATGTAAAAAACACTATTGAAGACTTGTTAGAAATGTGTAATGACTGTTTCTTAGTTCTGGTGAAAAAAAAGTCTTATCTATTAAAGTAAAAACATAATGTATGTTTTCTACCATATTTTAATGACTATTGCTTGTACATAAATAAAAAGATAATCCAATCCAACAAAAGGAATAAAATCAATATTTCTGTAAGTGTTAGCAAGTGATGACAAGATTGTGCTCAAAACTTTTTTTGCGCAAAAATTGGAATAGTGCAGAGTCAGGGAACTGGCAGAGCAGAGATGAAAAGCCTTGAAGGGTCAGGCCAGTAGTAGGTGTGGGTCATGACGCCATGTCTGCTGCTGATGAGAGGGTTTGGTGCTCATTAAATAGTTGCCATGCCTTACATCTCAGTTTCCTTCTTGGCAGCAAAACTGCAGCCAGCCTGCCCTTTGAGGACTATGCTTTGATAAAGTAGTAATGGACTGACTGTGTTAGTGTGCTAATTAACTCTTCTTTTCCTGCATTTACACTTTTATTCTTTTATCAACTATTAAAGAAAAGTTGGTTTACTGCATTTTCAAAGATAAAGATTCTGCTAAGCTCTGGAAGAAGAAATGTGAGATAGCAGAGACTAGAAGGTGTTAATGGACTTGCCCAATGAGACCCTGGCTGATGTATCACTGGTGTAAGCTCTTAGAGAACCATGCAATGACAGCTAAACAGCTGGTCTCTCCTTTTCCATACCTGTTAACGAGCATAAAAACAGCTTTTAAAATATTTGTGAAGTGCCCAAAGAGACAGTGCAATAGTTTATTTATGATAATGGCCCAACCCTGGGCAAACAAATGGGCTACTTTAATATGTATAAATTATTGTAAAATAAACTGCAGCAGAGGTAACTCAGTCTCACAGCTTCTTTGTGTTTGCAGCAGCAAATCAGAACACTTCAAGTATCACCAGCAGTAGATGTCTGCTTTTCCTGCAGATGAATCCTGTCATAGGGGCACATTTAGCCCTCTGAATGAAAGATTAACAGAAAGAGATAATGCTAGAAAGACATAGTTTAGAAGAAAAACATTCTTTCTTGTCAAGGAATTCCTTTGTGTTTCTTGTGAAAGCGTTCCTCTGCGCTCTCCCAAAATGCAGCTGAGGTTGAGGACCTACTAGTTTCATTTGAACAAGATGAATATAGCAATTTTGAAGGTATTCTGTTATGTGAGAGGTTTCATACTACTGATTTCAAATTCCAGAAATAATAACTTCTAAAGTGGCATTCTTATAGCCAGTGGAAATATAATTCACATCCATCACAGAAAAATCTCAAACCCAAACCCCAAATCAATAATTAATAACTCTGAACTTTTAGCATTAAGGTATTAGGACAGAAAAATAGATGACTGATTTCATTCTAGACACCAATTATGAAACATAGTAATAAAATATTACCATAAAACAGATTATCACAGCAGACCCTGATGTTCTAAAGATGAGTGGCAATGCTTGCTGAAGCAGAATATTATTGGAACTTCCAGCCACTGTGTAGATTACTTTAAAAACTGAGAAAGAAAAATTTCATTCCTTTATGTCCTAATAAAAGTATTGACTACAACCAAAGCCCTGTGGGCATCAGGGGAGAGACGGGATTCTGCCCCTCTGCTCCGCTCTGGTGAGACCCCACCTGCAGGGCTGCCTCCAGCTCTGGGGTCCCAGCACAGGAAGGACATGGAGCTGTTGGAGAGAGTCCAGAGGAGGCTACCAAGATGATCAGAGGGATGAGTCCCTCTCCTGTGAGGGAAGACTGAGACAAGTGGGATTGTTCAGCCTGGAGAAGAGAAGGCTTCTGGGTGACCTGACTGAAGCCTTCGGTACCTGAAGGGAGCCCACAAGATCAATGGAAATGGACTTTCTACAGGTGCATGTAGTGATAGGACAAGGGGGAATAGCTTACTGAAATAGGTTTAAAACAGAATCGATTTAGATCAGATTTTAGGATTTTTTTTTTTTTTTTTTTTTATTGTGAGAGTGATGAGGCCTTGGCACAGGTTGCCTAGAAAAGCTGTGGATGCCCAGTCCCTGGAAGTGTTCAAGGCCAGACTGGATGGAGCTCTGAGCAACCTGGTCGAGTGAAATATGTCCCTGCCCACAGCAAGGGGTTGGAACTAGATGATCTTTAAAGTCCCTTCTACTTTTAACCAATCTTTGATTCTGTGTTTTCATGAAAATGCAATATGCAGTTCCCTCTTCAGTTATTTGGCCACAGATAAATTTTCTCACATCCCTTGTTTGTTATATTACTTTTTTTTTAATCTATGATGAAAGGTATGTTCTAATACCATTAACAATAATTTTAAATTTTCTAAACAGATTTTTGATTTAATATGTATACTAATATGCAAACAACCAAACTCTGTCTTCCTACAGTGACATGATACAGCAACATGGTCAAACCTTTCCTCAGTGTGTGCATTAGAACAGAACCTCCCAGACTGCTGTCACTGCTGTCATTGGCATACTAGACAACTAACCCCTGGTCGCTATCTCTTCTTGCTATAGCAAATTTTTTGAAGCTGTGGTGAAATTGTCTTTAGAGACATGCCCTAAAAAAGCTGGTTTCTCCTATTGATCATATCACTCAGATTTCTGGGTCACAGGTAACTTCTTAACACACCAGGTATAACAGGGCAGTTGTTTTCCAGGTGGCTGAAACATGGATATTGACCTAAGCCCTACTGACTCACAGCACAGATGAGACCTGACACCTGTGCTTTCAAATTATGATGAAATTATGGGCTCATAACCACTGCTATGCTATGCTAGAAATCACATTCTAATAGACAACTGAAAGGCATCTTATTCACTGAACTCCTTTCTTTCTTTTGTAAGGCAAACACATGTTTTCAGTTTTGTTTTTGTTTGAAAAAATGCTCCCAAATGAACAAAATTGGAAGAAGAGAAATATAGGTTCTAAGGTATTTGTTTTATGAAATTAAAAAAAAAAAAAAATTCCTAAATACATTATCAAGTTGAGGTCTAACTCTACTCAAAGTGGCTAATCAAGTACTAGTTTCCAAGCATGAAGACTATAGAAGTAGCAGCAAGTTAGGTATTTCCAGAATGAACCAATGTTTGTGGACAACAATGCTAAACAAAATAGTACTGAAATCAACAAGTTACTTCAAAATGTGCATTCTTACTATCATACAGAATACAGAAATGACAATAAATTCTGGCAAAATGTTTTATTTTTCTCAGTAGTCCAATTTGGAGCCCTCTCCTGGAACTTCCAAGTATAAGGTCAAGTGAAATTTCATTTAACTTTATGCATTTGAAACATTGAGCAGCCACTTCTACCTCACAGAAGAAGTCTGTTTCCTTAGTTTTTTCCATCTGATGTGAGTCACATTATTTTTATCAGCTCTTCTATCTCAAAAAGACAGACATACAATGGTTGTATTACTTTGGCGGGTTAAGACATTCTACTAAGTAATATTTCTTAAAGTATTATTCTATTAAGATTAATATTAATTTTATTTTTGAACAAAATTTTAATTTTATTTTTGAACAAAAATGAGATTATGGAAAAACAGCAGATTGCTTTCTCACACTTACAAATGTTTTATAGATGTCACATTGTATTGATGTATTTATTAGTGGAAGATAAAATCTTATTGCTACAACATTTGAATTGAAGTTAATATTTGCAACATGGAGTCCAAATTTATGGATATGTAAATTTGAAAGAAAACTGATTTTATAAATTTTATGTAAGAAAATAAATAAAAGTGAATTAAAGAGAATTTGAAATATTACACAGAAAAATGTTATGTGAATTATGTCAATAACATATATTTTAAGACATTCAGGTATTTAACAGATAAAGGTGGCTGGCCCAGCCTTCAACTTAAAGGATGAATTGAGGAAGTTAAGAGTAGTACAAATATGACAAAGATAGGAATAACCTCTTCCTTTAAAACAGCTTCTTTTTTCTCCTGCTGCTTCTTCAACCTCTCCACATATTTACAGCAGAGTGTGTCTCACAGACTCAATAGATCAGATTATTTGTGAAGGTTGAGGCCAGAATTTTGGAATGCTTGTTCTGGTTCTGAAAGAGAGCCCGAGTCCCTGTGGAATGATTTTGGCATAAGGATAATGCACGGCTGACCACTGTCCTTTAAATCTTATTCAGACTAGATGTCAGTGTTAAACCTATGGAGTGACTGAGTGGGTAGTTTTCTTTTCTCAGCTGCTAATTATTTAGTTCATATTGTCTCACAAACATTTTAAACATTCACTGCATTGATGGATTTAGTGCTGGAGATTTAGCTTAAAGATTAACAATTAAATGTTTAAATTAAGATTACAATTTACATATTGACACAAAACTTACAAAATGGGCAGGCTGTATGTATGAATTGAATTTTAAAATACTTCCTATGTAACACAGTTTAATGTAATGCTGCCCCTGAAAATTAAATGCTATAATAAGTTTCAAAAAATATCCAGAATCCATTTTTTGTTTAATCCCATACAATCAGGAGTCTATTTAATGTATGTCATTTTATATTAATTTTAATAACTTCATCTTACTTTCTACTTTTTCATAGTTTATACTTACATATTTTTCTATTATATTGCATTATATTTTATTGTATTTTACTTGGCTTAAACTTAAATCCTGAAAACTACCAACTTTTCTGTTTCCACTTAAAGAATTTGTTCCTCACATCATCTACTACTAGAGGCATATGTGACTTTTATCAGTATGAGCGGATAGTAACCCTTTACATTTTCTAAAAATATTTCCTTAACAGTTTCATCTACATTTATGGAAGAATATTGAAGCTATTAAGAGTTCATACAATCTTGATAGTCAATACACATTGTAGTGCTCCTACTCACAAAAGTGATTACTTGCTGGTCTTCATTTATTTAGAATGCTATCCAATCTGTTCAATTCCTTCTCAAAGTTTTCCTTAGATGATTAACATTCTTCCAAAGAGAATATATTCTAAGTAGAATCAATTGTACACTTTCTTCTTGGTTGTAATTTAGTAATCTGAAACATTTCTAAGGTCAGAATGAGTTTTAAGACCTACTTAAGCCTTCTGCATCTTCATGGATATGAGCTGCATGCTTGGAACAAGAAAAAAGACTATCTAAGGTTCAAATATGATTACTAATAGCTTCTTGTTGGAGGTAAAATAATAGGATACTGATACAACAAATAAATTTTGTGTATCCCCAGCTGTCTGCCATTGCCATCTAAACAAGGGTGTGGAATGAAAGAAGAAAAACACACAATAATAATTAAAGAAATAACAGATGGGAGAGATGCACAGCTATTTGATGTGAAGTAGTTCAAGAAAATTAGAACAAATATTCATAATGTAAGTTCTTCCTTAACCAGGTCAACCAGGGTGTCCAGTGCTCCAGACTCTTTTACTCACATCCATGTCTCCTTCAGGTTTCCATGGATGTGCTCACACAAGCTCTGACAGTGCACCTGTGCTGCCCTGGTGTCTTGGTTTGAAAAGACAGGTGTCTGTTAAGGAAGGCAGGAGCCTTCCTTGAAATGGAAAATGTAAACCCCCTCCCTCTGAATTATTATAATTTTGAAATTAAGGGGCTCTCAGGCAAAGATATGGGAATAGGAATAACAGTTCTTTACTAGGAAAATTAAAAACCAAAAATGCAATAATAGTACAAAAGAAAAAAAAAAAAAAAAAAACAGAAAACAAACCACTGTCAGAGTCAGAATATGACCTGACACCCTGTTGGTCAAGGTGTTGGTAGCAGTCCAATTAAATAGTCACTGCAGTCCTCCTGGAGTGACAGGTGTGGTTCTGTTGGAGCAGTGATCCTGTAGGAGGGTGTAGGTTTCCTCTGAAGGTCCGGTGATGATGTAAATGGGCCTGGTCTTTCTCTGGGAATCCAGTGGAGAAGAAAGCTGCTCCTCTGGGAATCCAGTGAGAAAAGGCTGTCTCTGTTGTTCCAAATTTCAGATTATATCCAGTTAGGAATTCTTGCCTCCTCCCTCGGGGCAGAGCATCTCACAATGGGATGATGTAATTTTATCAGTCATGCAGTGAGACTCGATGGCCCATTAACAGAAGGTATCTCCCTGCAGGGAGGATGGGTTGTGGAAGACATAAAGTAAACTGCCCAATTAACAGAAGATAACTTTCCCACCTCTAACAGATAGCACATAGAACATACAAATATCTTACAACCCAGGACACCTGGATTAGGGATCAGGGAGTAAAGCTGCATTAGCAGGAGCTGGGAGTATTTTGCTGAGGGGCTGTCTCTGCTTCCCCTGGGAGCTGCATTGTGCCCAGGTCCCACTGCCTGTGGTGTTGATGCTCTCAATGCCTGGTTCCTCAGAAACTGCACAGCAGCAAGTGCTGCTGCTTGACAAAACCAGTCATGAACATATTCCCTCATGTTCACAAGTCTAACAGCTGTACTGCCTCCAAAACTCAACCACACTGCTCACTTGTTTGCCCTCTGTAACAGCTTCTATTACCTTCAATATCCTTTTTCTTATGACAGGATGCAAATGTCTACCCCGTGTTTCTGATGCCAAGTGGAAAACACTATGGATTGTTCTCTCACTTTTAATATACCCATGATTACTCCTGAGATTTTGACTTTCCTCTGGTGATAGGCTCTAAGACACTTTGGGTCTGAGGCCTTGAAGAGCATCACATGGGTCTGCACCCACACCTTTTCCCTTCTGCCTGCAGCCTGGGGTTTCAGGGCAGGACAGGGGAGAGCCCCCTGCCCTGCCTTCCTGGCTGTGCTATTGTCCTTTCCTCTTGGCTCCTAGTCCCTGGCACAGCCACTGGCCCTTGTTGCTCCCTGACCTCAGGTTAGGGGTTATGCTACCTGGTGTCTCAAAGAACTGCTACTCCTTACACAGTCATTGATTACTCCAAAACTCTCTGTGAGGCTGGAGGCGATTTTTGTTCCTTCAGGCCTCCTGAAATTTCACAGTCTCAGTGTGCCAGTGCTGAAATTGCCACCTGGAGAATTCATGGTGTTTATGGGGAAATTTGACCAAGCCACTCTTCAGCTGATCCTTAGCTATTGAGAGGTGATGACTACAACCAGATAGGTTCATGGGCTGTTCTCCTACCTACCTTTACAATATCCTTTTCCAAGTTACATAGGTGAAAAGATGATAGCAACCTCTCTCCCAATACCTAAACTGAAACCATCAGCTTTGGGTCTCAGAGGGTTTGTGGAAGTATGAATAGAAAACTATAGGAAGAGCTGAACACAAGTGATTTCTGCATGTCATTTTAGCTATATAGAACTTAGACTATAAATGTCAAAAGCATGGTCACTGGACTATCAATAATTCCTTGATTAGAGGTTTAAGTGTGTTTGTTTCACCAAGAAGAAATATGAGCTTAACAAACTATTCAAAATTCAAGGAGGCTATTCCAACTTGTATCCCATAACCTGGTGATAGTAAGAAGTGCCTGTAGATGTGTCAAAATCTTCCCGTGCCCTTCTGTTGGTGCTATGACTCCTGACACTTCTGGTGGGTATGTTACACCCTCTCCTGTTGCATTTAGTGGGAAATCCTCTAATCCTTTTTCACCCTATAGATCTTTTGTCACTCTTCAGGCTGTTAAATAGATTGATCTGTAACCAGAATGACTGGTTATTTAATCTTGTGTTGAATGCAGCCCTTTCTTTTTGCAAGGTTCTTTAATATTACCTACTTTAGTAACTGTACATGATGCAAAAATGTGAATAAGATTTATTTGATAGAAGGCCATCAGTTTAGCTTATTTCTGTTTTCTCAGAGCTTCAGCTTCCCAACCAGGTAATCTTCAGCAAATTAGGTAGCTATGAGCAGGATATTTTAATTATATGATCTGAAACAGAAATCTTGTTATTCCATTTCATTAGCCACTATAAAAGTAAAAAAAAAAATCTAGCATAAAATTAGACTGCATGTGAAGCAAATTTTAAATCTGGTATATACAATCTCTCAATCAAAAATAAAGAAATGGAAATGTATTATTATGGTTTCTTGTGAACAACACCTATTATATGATTTCATATATAAATTAATTGCAATTTTAATTATTGTGCTATGGACCTCTAAAGTGGTACTTGAAAATAAACCATTGAATGAAGAACAACACTCTTTTCCAGTCAAATAAGTCACTTGAGCATCTTTGCAAAAAAAAAAGTCTTGTCATTGTTTAAGTTAATAATTTGGCTACTGCCTTTGCTAAGAGGCAACATACAAAGGGTTTGAGGTTTTTCTTCACTTACATCTGTTCGATACACTCTGTGAATTAAATCTACCTGATGAACCTGGTATTCAGTGGACTGCTGAGTAGGTTAATTGCTTAATTTGTAGCTAAAATTATTTGAAATTCCAGTGCAATTGTTCAATTGACTTTGAGTTGTCAAGTTCTCTTTTTTTTTTCACTTAAAGCTTTTAAATGAATTTAATTTATATATTTGCTTCTTAATGTTTTTTTCAGTATTTTGTTGTTTTCTTGTTTAAAAGAAATAAAAAGGCAATTAATACCTGCAAAGCTTAAATTTTAGAATATTTTTCTGTTCAAGGAAACTTTTGAAGCCTTAATTTGTTAATAGATTTTTCGTAATAGAGATATTTTATGGAGTTCTTCAGCTTAATAATTTTCTTGCACAGATTTTCCATTTTGTAATATATATTAATACTGTCTACCTTTTATATTCCACATATACAATTATCATGACTAAGCACATATAAAAATAAATCTATCCAAGACTAACTCATGGAAATATTTTTAGCCAGGAGGATAAATCAGTGAATGAAATCATAGTAAATTCTCCTGGACAAACAGAAGCTTTATATATTTAGAAAAATGGGAAAATGTCTGAAAAAAAAAACCAGGCAAGTTTATGCTGCATCAATAAAATAATGGGGCAGAATTGTGTAATTTTAGTTTTATTATACTTAATGTTAAAATTTTTCTGTAAAGACTAGAATAGTTGGAAATATTTGACATTCTGAAAATCAAAGCAACAAATTTAGAATTTATATATTTATCCGGATATATAGCTGACATCTAGACAGAAATATCTGCTAGTAAGAAGGTTTCATGCATTGTGTGGTTATAATTTGCAAGACTGCTACAACCACCTCATATAATCTTGATGACTTGAATTGCAATTGATCCATCCCTTTAAAAATAATGGATTTTCCAAAACTGAAACCATAAATTTCTTAGAAAAATATGCGATTCGGGAAAGAGAAATATGTCTGAGGTTTTAAGACCAAAGATATCAAGTCTCTGCCAATTTAATTTAGAACTCAAATCTTATAAAAACCTTATAATCTATTTTTTAAAGGTTAACTATATTTTTTATAGGTTAACTGATTGGACTTCTTTTGTAGCGGTATCTCTACAATAAGTTTCTGTCAGGGAATTTTTTTAACAGCCCAAATGGAGAGATTGATAAATTCTCTTTCTACATGCACGTTTACAGCAGTGTTCTCAGTTAATAAAGAGGAAAAGTCAACTAGACTACTTCTAGACTAATAACCAGAACTCCGACATAAGATAATTATTCCATGCCACCCCAAAATAAGCACATTTGTTTTCTGCTGTTGAAATATTTGTTTATGCAACAGAGCACAGAATCACAGAGTGGTCAAACATAGCAGGAACCTCAGGAACCAGTCTGGTATAACAGCCTGCTCAAGTATCACCTACAGCCAGACGCCAAAACCATATCCAGTTATCATTTTAACATGTGTAAGTATGGAAATTCCACAGCCTCTCAAAGAAACCTGCAGCAGTGCTTGAGCATCTTCACAACAGACAAGAATTTCCTGATGTTCTGACTACATCCCACGTTTCAATTTGTGCCCATTGCCTTTGCTCCTGTTACTGGGCACCACTGAAGACTCTGGCTCTGATTTCTTTGCTTCTTCCCTTCAGGGACATTGATAAGATCCCTGTCCAGAGGTGACTATTCTCCTGGCTGAAGGGTCCTGTCTATTTCGGCCTTTACACATAAGAGTGTGTCTCCAGTTCCTTCAACACTGCAGTGGGCCTTCACTGCACACTTTTCAGCTCCATTTCTCTCTTGCTGTGGCACGAACTGGACACACAGCTCCAGGTGTGGTCTCACCCATGATGAGTAGAACTTACCTGGGGATGAAACCAGTGAAGCAGATTTAACACAGAGGGGCTGTGTGTGTGTTTTCATCTGCAATATGAACATTATGTACAGATTAAATTCACTGCTAAAAAAAACCAAACTGCCATTATGGTAAGCACAGTATATAAGACAGAAATTTTGTGAATGTTCCTGCTCTGGATATGCAGAATTTACTGTACATTATAAAACTTTACTAGCTGCCTGCCACTAGAGGCCATCTATTTACTGATGAAACAAACAATGAGGAAGATCCAATTTAATTTAGTTTTGTTCAATCTGTGAACCAGGCAAAAAGAAAAGAGACTTCCCAGTTTTAGAAAACATTGAAATTACTGTTTCTGCAAATAAATAAATAATTCTTCTCTATTGGTCTACTCATTTGTCCTAGATTGCAAGGTAAGAGGTATTCAATTGCCATCTGTTAGAGATGCGGCAGTTATCTTCTGTTAATTGGGCAGTTTTCTTTATCTCTTCCACAGACCAATCCTCCCCCTGGGGAGACATCTGCTGTTAATGGCCTATTGAATGTCACTGCATGACTGATAAAAGTTACAGCATCCCATTGTGAGATGCTCTGCCCAGAGGGAGGAGCCAAGCATTCCTAACTGGATATAATCTTGAGTTTCAGGAACACCAGCATAATATTTTCTGCATTGGATTTCCCAAAGGAACAGCTGCCTTTTCCGCTGCAGGAAGATTACACCCTTTTTTACAGGATCACTGCCCCAACAGAACCACACCTGACACTCCAGGAGGACTGCAGCTGTAATTCCCAATTGGACTGCTGCCAACAGGGTGTCAGGTTGTATTCTGACTCTGTCAGTGTTGTTTTGGTTCACTGCCTTGTTTATTTTGTCTTTTTATTTTCTTCCCTAATAAAGAACTGTTATTCCTGCTCCTATATTTTTGCCTGAGAACCCTGCTTAATTTCAAATTTATAACAATTTGGAGGGAGGGGGGGTCTACATTTTTTTTTGCCATTTCAGGAGAGGTTCTTGCCTTCCTTAGCAGACACCTGTCTTTCCAAACCAAGACATCATTAAATTCCAAGGGTAGAAAAAACAACATGGAATTTACTGTGTGAAAAATAAATTACTCTGGTAGTCGTATTAGTATGATATTAGATAGTGGCTCTGAGTATGTTTACAGGTCAAACGACATGAAGGTTACAGAAAGCAGGTAAGGTTTGGTGAAAGTATAAGATTATGGCATTGAGACCAAAACAGGAGAAGCCTTAAATTTCCATATTGAGGCATATTAGTTAGGCAGCTTAATAAATTATGGAAATAACTATAGGTATTAATTGTAGGATATCACTTTAACCCTCTTAGTATCACTAACCTAGTAATCAAACAAGCACACACTTAAATGTGTTTCACTTCAGGATATGTTATTTGGACTTCCCAAGAATTAAAATGGGATGCCTTAAAAAAGATCCAAGAAAATATCTCCTTTGTCATACATTCAAAATAGGAAAGTTGATATTGCTTCCTTTGGCCCATACTAATGTCACAATTAGGCACAGTCCAAACTAAAAGCTACATTACTGTAATTTAAGTAGACACAAGACTCTAAACAAGCACTACTGTGGTGACAGAAGAATATTATTTCCCTGAGGCACAATGAGATTTGGAGATACCATCAGCTACTGAGATCCTACAGAAGTGTACATAGCTGTAGGTTTGCTTTTATCAGTTTAAAAAATATTAGGTGCTCAAAAGGACACCAAAGCAGATATTTTTACATAAGTAGAAAATTTCACACAGGCAATAAAAATGCTGGTTTTACATTATTTAGAGAATAAACACACCATCAGGACTGGAACAGGACTAAGATCTTACAAATAATATAAAAGAAGAAGATAGTCTAGAGAAAAAATAACTAATATATGAAATTCCTAGCTCTACAAGCCAATCAGGCAGGCTAATTTCTATTTTATTCTGACTCTCTCTAGTTACTAACATTCCTCTTCAAAACAGGGAATACACTTGGTAAAAGTGCTAGCTGCATCTTTAAATAGCAAAAAGTATGTAAAAATTAAAGACTAATTTTTGTAACAAATTTAAAAAGAAGATGCAAAAGGAGATTATTCAGTTAAAAAAAAGAAGGGATATTGTTTTTTCATAGTATTCTTTGCATGAATTCTGACCCAGCCCAAATAATAGAAAATTACACAGAGAGAGCTAGTAGAGACGAAATAACTAAAAGAGGTTTTTTGTCAGTGGCAAGGTATCAGAAGTAAAGTTGTGCAAGCATTTGAAGTCTTAAACATTCAGCAAACACTCAGAAGCTGTCTGGAAACTGTGTTCTAAGGACATCTGGTAATCTGCTTTGCATCTTGTTTTATAGCTGGCAGAGTCAAAGGAAATATTGTACTGACAAAATGTTTTACTGAGTTTCTGGGAGATAACCTTGCAATATGAGAGTGGGTCTGTGCTCCACTTGGTCTTTATATGAGAGGGGATGGCTTTGAGATCCTTGGAAAAAAATATTTTGAATATGCATTTCCCCCCATCTGCCTTATCTGATTGCAAAAATTCAATCACTCGCAATTCAGAGAATGGCAGTTCTGAGACTTCATAATGCAACTAGTATTTCTTAAACATAACCACAGGTATTATCTGGTATTATCTTGTATTCACATGACTGCAAGAAATGTGACATGGCATGATAACATGCAACAGGACAAACATGACTTGTGAGGGTGCAGTCTCAGTAGCTGATCACACACAATACTGTGAAGTTAAAAGGGCCACAATTTTATAATTCTTCCACAAATTTAGCAATTTTTTTTCTTTAAATGGTTGTTTTCTTTAAAATAGTGTCTCTGCAAAATATTCCAGTACTAATTTTATTATATTCTTCTGTAATAAATATCCTTATTTTTCCTCTAGAATATGGTTTCCTATTCCTCCTTTACACTTAGGATCAGAAAGGGACTTCCTAGTTAATCAGTTCTCATTTCTTTATCCTGGTTATAACTTGATCAAGCTCCATTTGGAATTTTAAAATTCTGTAAATCCATTACTAGTTTGTTCCAAAAACTCACCTCTACTGAAGATTAAAAGCCTTCTAATGTCAAAGAGAAAATTAATTAGTTGGAGAAGAGAAAATTAATTGCAGTCAGTTTGCTCATTTTTTCTGAAAGTGTCTGTTGCATTTTGTCTTTTTCCTTGTGGTTGCATATTTCATGAAGCACTTCAACTTTTTAGATTGAACAAGCTTGTTTCCTTCACCTTTTTGTAGAAAACAAACTTCTCTGTAATATTTCTGCACATTTTATCCTGCGAAAGTGATTTCATCTGAAGTTGAGGATACAAGTGGTACACTATATAGAATAACACAAAAAATAATTTTAGCAGGTACCTCTGGCTTCAATACACACATAAACTGTTGGTCATATTTGCCCTTTTGATGAGCATCTTTGATCTAGGCAAATACCTCACCAAATTTACCTCACAGTCTTTTATTTTTTTTTATCTGAGCACTATAGATACTATTGTAGAAACTGTTAATATTTTGCCATTTTCAGGTAGGTTGTGTATCCAGTCTTAAAAGCCAAGAACTTAAACTTCTGTTATGGCTTTACATACTGTCTCAGAGTAAAGTAGTTTATAAAAGCTGGTTAAATCTTCTGCATGTCTCTGTAAATTGCTTTTGGGGACATAACCAGCCCAAAGATACTCTTTCTTCCTGTCCCTGTAGGTTTCTCCTAAAATCTGTTCACTACTAAGTTCAACCCAATTTAATTTCCTTGATTATTCAATTCCCTATTTAATTTTCAGATTAGACCTACACTGGACACCACAATGTACCCTCCCCTCCACTTTTCTTAAAAATGTTATTGGCTTCATCTGAACACACTTTTGTTCATATCAAGCTCCACTAGCTTCTCTTTTTGCCTTCCGTTCTGTCACCTTCCTGTGGTAATAAAAAATTACCACCAGTTGGTAGTGTGACAACTCAATGAAGGTAACAACAAACCTAGCTGATCTGGCAGATCAAAGTAGGTTTTCATGTCTTATTAGCAGTATAATAATTAAGCAATTTAATGGGTTAATCTTCCTATACAAGCATGTAGGCACTCTAGCAAAGATCGGGATGTTATTTCAAATGGCATGTCCTATTTTATTATAATTAGGAGGATATAAAAGAAAACAAAAAAAAATGGAAACACAAAAAGAAGTTCCTTTAAACATACTGGTGTGCCAGCAGGTTTAGGCATATTCTTAGACCTCTCATGAAGCAGTTAACTGGGATATATCTTGATAACCACTTGAGGAAACAACATTCTGGATTAAAGCCTGAAATTATAATTAATTTCAGGACTTGGGATCATCAGTGACTAGCAGAGGAATGCTTCACTAGGAAGTAGCTTTCTGCACTCCTGTGGGCTTGGAAAGGTCACTTCTGGCTGTGCATGTGGGACAGCACCTTGGAGGAACCCTGTGGTGGCCAAGGAGGAGGGTGGAGAAGACCCAGGGAAGTCCATGCTGCTCCAGCTCTAGCCACCACACACTGTCCCTACAAGATGCTGCAGAAACAGCAATAACAGTTGATTTTCCATTTTCAACCTATTTGAATAAATAGAAACATATTCTCTCATCTAACTTACTTGTTTTCTTTTTACAGAAGAATGTCTCCATTAAGTTTCTGTGTTGTTATATAAATACTGGAAAATGTGTGCTTGTATCTAAGAACATTTGGGAATTCAAGATGATGCCCTGGCTTTCACTGTGAAACCAAAGCCACTGCTGATGTTTGTGGTTTCAATGTCTCGGACTCTTTAAAGGGGAGGAACTTTTCAGGAATAACTTGTACTGCCCAGAGATGAACATCAGTGATGAAAGCTCTCAGTCTGGATCCCCAGACTCTCTCCCAGTTTTGCTTGTGAAGATGAGTCAATTTATACTAAATGCAAACAAACTTAGACTTTCTTATGCCCTTGACAAATTCTCATGATTGATGTCCGCAACTGAGTCAATGTGTTTAATGACTGGGAACTCCGGCACATGGAAACCTTCTGAGGTACAGGAAGATAATAATATTTCAAAAGGATAGTATTTGCAAATGTCCAGAGTTTTTGTTGTGGGCAAATCATATTGCCTCAAATGGGAAAGTACTGTATCTGGTACATTTTGCAACTTTTCCCTTTTTGCAACACTTACACAGAACATTTTAATGTCCTTGGGTTTTTTCCATTTCTCAAAAGGAACATTCCTGATGACTTTTCTCAGCTACGTAATATTATTCTTATTCTTATTCTTATTCTTATTCTTATTCTTATTCTTATTCTTATTCTTATTCTTATTCTTATTCTTATTTCTTTTTTCCCTCAGGAAGAATGTCTTTGGAGAACATCGACGTGCCTGTCCACCCGCCCGACGTTCAGTAAATCCTTGACCGCGGCAGATGCTACGAGGCCGCGGTGCGGGGAGATGTCCGTGTAGGGCCGGCCGCGGGGCAGGACCGGGAGCAGCAGCGGGGCGGGCCGGGGAGGGGCGTTGGAAGCACCGCCACCTGCCCGGCGGGGCCGGGCCGCCCTCGGGCTATTTAGCGGAGCGTTGGGTGCAGGTGCCGCTCGCAGCCGCGGTTGGCAACGGGCTCGGACGCCATGAAGGGCGGTGGCATCGAGAACCCGGCGTTCGAGACGCCCTGCTCCGACTTCGGCCGTCGGTGCCACGCGGGCCCCGCCAGGGCCGGCGCCGCCGCCGCGGCTCCCGCCGGGCCCGGCCCTTGCCCCGAGGAGGGGCCCTGCGGGTGGGGTCCCTGCGCCCCCAGAGCTCTGCAGCTCTGCAACAATTCCGAGGGGTACTTGGCTGCCTACAGCCTGTTGGCCATCCTCCAAGGTAACATGTCCCTGCTGCCCAGGGCACACGCTGCTCCCCGTCCCGGGGCTGGGGGGAACCGGGCGGGAGCCTGGGCTGGGAAAGGCTGATATTTTGGGTGGCGGGTAAGGAGAGACAGGGTTCCTCTAGTGCTGTGGCTGAACAGTGACGGTAATGGTTTGACTAGGGGAAGAAAGTATACTTTCTTCTGTGCCCGGGATGGGGAAGTTGCACAGTATTGCTCCTTTTACTTCACTCTGTTTGTCCTTTTTTTCTTTTCCTGCGTACTTTATTGACCACTGCTGAGTCCACACACCTGCGGGCTCTTCGCTTCATGCGCTTGTCGATGCTACATCCCTACTGACCACAGGGAAATAGTGCTTCATGTGCACACACAGGCAGAGACTTAAAAAACAGGGATTAAAACACCAATATAAATACAAAATTGTAGCACCCCACTACTGCCTTGCCTGCTTCATAATTGAAACACTATCCTGGCCTGGTTGGTTAGGACTTTGGGTAAATTTGAAAACAGCAAAAACGTGTGATTTTGTTCTGTGAATCCCAGTGCAGCCATCTTAAAACTTAATTAATTATTTAAGTTGACCTTGGGAGTAACCTGAAGTAACTTTGCCCTAAATTCCTGTTGTTCAGCTTCAGAGATTCTTGTCCATATTTTTGGTTTTCTGTAATGATTGGTTAGGGCCTTAGCAAGCCTTACACTTAGAAAGTAGAAATGTTGACTGAGGGGAGGAGAAGAATTAATGTAAAAATATAAAAAATTTAGGTTTGTTAAACTTGGATACTTACCTGCAAAAAGGAGTGATTGGGTCTATATTCATAACCTTTCAACCTTTATTTGACTAGCTAGGAAAGAAGAGGGTGTTCCCTGAGCAATTTGCTTTGAAGCTCCTTGTTGTTAATCATAAAGGGATTTCTACAGAGGGGTGGAGGGGAATGCTGGATATTTGATGTTAGAGGAGGGAGCAGCCTACACCAAAGAATTGCACGGTTCGGATGGCTCCATTCCATGGGGAACCACACTGAGGCAACTGGAATGGTATGAGGAGAAGAGAATTGGAGACTCTGCTTAAAACCTAGAAGGATTTTAATGCTACTTGTGATGCTTGGAGAGTCCTTGCATGAACTAGTGCCTTAGTATCTGTTTCTGTGAACTTTTTCTGATTTTATCCCCTTTAGATTCTGATCTTGTCTTAGCATATAGTTTTGGAAAATGAGTATTTAGAAAGTTTTAGGATAAGCCTATTGTTTCTTGCTTGAATTTGAAAGGTCGTGCTGCAGCTGGTAGGGTCAGAAGATGATTCCTGTTGCAGTTGTCCTGCCAAATTTGTTTTCTCTATAAATAAAAAGAAAGGGGAGTGTGTCTGTTGAAGAACTTCTTGCATCATACGTTTCAATAGTAGCTGAGTAGAAGACTTTTAGAATACACATATAAATATTGTGGGTGGCATAAGAATAGGGATAGGCAATTAAAAATGCCCCGAATGTGACACTGAAAAGATTGTTAAACTAAATATAGTGTCTTGAATATTTCTAATGTGTCTAAATTTCTTAAAATCAGTCCTTCTGTTCCGATCTGATTGTTGAGCTGAATAACAAATTCGGCATGCTTTAAAATCTTGGTTGTAGTCTGGATAGGTTCCCAAACAAAAAAACAACTTGTATTATAAGAATCTCTGTCCCCTTAGGAGGTTATTTGTGTAGCTTGTGCCACTCATCCAGCTATTGCTTCTGTTATGTAACTCTATATGTATGCCAGGCACCTAACGAATCTAGTTCAGGTTTAGGGCCTTAAAGCACAGAAATTTAGGATGTTTGTTTTGGAAGCAGGTGTAGGCATGACTATTACAGATCTTGTGACATTCCTGATGTGTTACCTGGATTTTCTCACAAGAACTTTTCCTGTGGTTAAAACATGAAGGAAACTGGGTGCTGAAGACAAGCTGCAATTCTTTTTGAGATGCGGAAAAAACAAGGTTTGTCAGCAAGAAATTCAGGCTTGTGTGTGAAACTTTGTGAAGATATTCAGGTCTTGCAGCTTCAGAGTTTAGATAAAAGCACACAAAACACAACTAGGATTTTGAAGTTATGTGACCTAATACTGTACTCTAGATTGGGTCTAATAATTTGATTTACCTTCCAAATTACAAAAAGCATCACTGAGGAACATATCATATATCTATTAAACTTGTCTAATGCACCTCTAGAAAAGATTATTTCTTAATTTGTTGAAGATTAATGAAGTAATCCATAACACACTTTTGCTGAATGTAAGTTGTTGTGCTAGACTTTTTAAATGAGTGAACATAGTGGATGATTGTCTGTAGTGACCTGGTATTTTGTGAATCTAACTGAAAGCATGTATTTGTCGAATATTTTCTAGCTTCTCTTGAAAATAGATTGGTGTCATTAGCACCTGATATGCTGTATTGCAGCTTCTCAGAAGATTTCAGGTGGAACTTAACTCTAATTTCTGACCCTTTCCATTTTAAGTACATGTAAAACCTGTATTTCCAGAATACAAAACACTTCTTCGTGTAGAATTTTTTTACATGACTAATACCTGCTTTCTGTATGGCACTTAAGAGTTGCCTAAATGTATGATTGCATCTAGTAATACATTAACTGGGTATGCTGCAGTTCATAGCTGTACTAGAAAACAAGGTAGAGATTATCTCACTATTTTGAGTACAAGAAGGACTGTTTATTTCTCATGTCATTAATAATTTTTAGTAAATAAAACAACAGAATCACAGTTTAAGACTGTCAGTCTAATCTACCTAAAATCTTTGAAACTCACTAATATATTATAGGCTGATTAGACCTGGTACTTTTACCAAGGCATTTTTGATTATTATTTTTATGTGCCTGTTGTTAAAGTCACCATTCTTATGACAACTGCAAAACATGTATTTTTGTTGAATGGATGAAGAAAAAGAATACTGTTGTGTTTTGTGATAGCAAATAAAGTTGGTTTATAATTAATCTGGATTTTATGCATCAGTACACACTGTACCTAAATCTCTACCAGATGTGGCAGGACAACAAGATTTTGGTTGGTAATTTCTATGCTACAATTTTAAGTGTTGGGATGTCCTTACAGAATTTGTTTCTCAGATCAAGTTAGTATCAGCCAGGTTCTGCCTTTCTTGAAGATACTTTAGTGATTAATCACTGGATGATGTAATTGGGGAAGTTATGCTGCCATTCATCACATCTGCATTTTTACAGTTGAAATGGAAGATTTTATGGATTTTAGAATGTAAATTAAAGGTAGTGACTTAAAATACCTGTAAAAGACACTGCCTTCTAGCTCTGTAATCTTCTTGCTGTGTAGCCCACCTTCATTCAAGTGTTTTAAAATCTTAGTCAATGTTTGACGTTCTGTCAAATGGGAAAAACTTGTTTGTTCATTCCTTCATGCTAGTATTATTCTTTGGTTAATGCTTCTTAAGAGGAAAATAAAGTTGCTGAATGTGTAACTAATGGCACTGGAAGAACACCTGAATATTTGTGTCAATCCCGTATGAATTAAGTGTGATGACTAAACTGACAGGTGAAATTGTCAGCCTTAATAAAGAGGCCATAGTAGGGTATTGGAATTGAGATTGCGCTGCCAAGAGTTGTTTCCATATAGAAAGCTGAAGTTTGGTTATTAGAAAACACCTGGTTTATTTGGAGTAATTTTTTTAATACATTAGGGTGCTCTAAGGAGATGCTGAAGCTTAGCTCAAGTAGTTGCACTTATGGGTGGTGCTTTGCTTGTTGAAAACTAAGTCAAGCACATTTCTGTCACTAGTCTTGTGTTCTCTTCTTAGACAATAGAAAATAATGTTTTAATTTTAGAGTAACTATAGGGCCTTTGTCAGGGGAGAACCTCATCAGTAAGGTTCTGTAAGGTTGCAGAACTCAAATATATTTGTACTGCTGTCTCTAAGACTTCACAACTATTTTTTTCAGGTATATCTTTTATTATAGGCACAATTTAATTAGACTATGATAAAGTTATCTGACAGTGTTATAATTACAGCTATTTATCTTATAACTGAATCCTATTTTGGAACTGCTAAAACCAAACTCGTGAAAGTTTAACAACCTAGTCTTTTTCACAGAAACAGAATGTGAAGCAGTGTAGAAGATTTAAGTTCGTCTACAAACAGTGCTTTTGTAAAAATGGGCAGACAGAGTGTTTAAGCATACACTGGCAATTGTAGCTTAGTTGTACTTTCAGTTAATTTTTTTGCAGTTCACCTGTGCTTCGGTAGGGCAGCTCATGCAATGACGTTTTTCCATATTGTTCTGTAACTTCAGGGAATTTACAGATTCAAGGGGCAAACAGTCTTTGCTCAGTTGAAGTAAATCACCTCAGTTGCTCTGAAACAGTTGCAAAGAATTATTGAATAGCTTTACACTTTTTTATATTATACGAGATGCATGTTTGTTCACCTTCTTTTATATTCCCTTTGTGATGGCAGGGAGTTGGTTGTTTGTAGTAAGTTGAAAACTATGTCCTGAACTTGCTTCAGTCATAGCATGTATTATAATGCAAGTTATAACCTTGACTAAAATATCTTTAATTTTTTAAGAATTTTATGACACTGTAATGCATTCTGTTTGAAATCTGTGCTTCAAACAAATACACAGGTCGTGTGCAATTTCACTGGCTAAGCTGGTGCTGTATTGACCACTATGTACCTGTATTTTACAGCTAATAAATACCTTATAAAGCAGCCTTGTATAAATATATATTAATTTTAACCTTTCCATCACAACAAGCTCTGCAACTATATTGAATTAAAGTATCTTTGACTAATTATCTCCTTTTTCTTTATTTTTGCAGGTATTGTGGTAAATGGCCTGATTAACATTAGTATTTCAACAATTGAGAAGCGTTATGAGTTGAACAGTTCCCTCACTGGCTTAATCTCTGCAAGTTATGACATTGCTTTTTGTTTATTGTCACTGTTTGTATCTTACTTTGGAGAAAGAGGGCACAAGCCACGATGGCTTGCTTTCTCAGCATTTATGCTAGGACTGGGCTCACTTGTATTTTCCTTACCACACTTCAGCAGTGGAAAATACCAATATGGAGGTAAAATTGAAGGTAAGCTTACAGTTGTTTTGAAAATTACTCTAAAAAATTAAAATCTCTGTATTAACTTGATGCAACTCCTTATTTGCAACTCCTTACAACATAGTTAATCTCTGTCAATGTCCTAAAACAGGGTGCTAATCTGTAACTGAAAATTGATTCTTTGAAATTTGGAAGTTCAAGAGCCGCCTCTCTGCACAGTGAGCTTTATTTTTTTCAGAAGCAAACTGACTGTCAATATCAATTCTTGCTCTTAAGCAACATTTGAATAAAATGCTTTTTTTTTTCTTGCCTTGATTAATGCAATTAAAATTCACTTTAAAGAAAAAATTGTCAGGTATCTCTTTGTGACTAGGAATCAAGTTAGGTCAGCAAGGTAGGAGGAATGTTAAAGCTGTTAAGTCTTACTATCTTGCCTAAAAGGTGTCTACTTTGCTTGCATTTCATTGTGGTTTTGAACTATTAAAGAAAGGCATGTTGATTAATTCATTAACAAGTTTCTCTAAATTCTTTTAAAAAAGATGTTGATTTTAACTTGTGGATTTATTTGAAATAGAGAGGAAACAAGCAGTACTGAACTGTACTGAACAAAGCAGTACTTAAGTCATGGGTGTACCTATCTCTCAGTTCTTAAACTTTTCTCACAAAACAAGACTTAGCACAGTGTGATTAATGCAAACTATTCGTATTTCAATTTAGTGGCACACCTATAATGCAGAAATGTTCAGATATGTTTAAAGCAGGATGACTTAATCTTTTAGGATTGTCTTGTTATTGCAGTCTTAAATCAAAATCTTTGCCTTCAATGACTAAGCATATTAGAGTGCTCACTAAAAAAAATCAGTAGCTATTAAGCAACATAATTAAAGGTTGTTGATTCTCAAATTAACATCTTCAGTAGTAATAATTTTGTCCACTTCTATGAGCTGTCTACATGTTAGTTTAAAAAGTTGGGCAAGCTATTTTTTCTTATCTAATAAATGAGGATCTGAAATGGAAATTAACTGAACTTTTAACTGAACAAGGTCAGAAGAAAACATCTTTGGTGTTTTGGGGGCTATGAGCAGATAATTACTTGTTAGCTCTTGGGAGAGGGACAGCAAGTTGCTTGCACCTGGCTCTGTTACAGTTCCATTTCCCTATAATTTTGGTTTCAGTATTTACCTTTCTACTTCACTTTGATGAAAGGGAAGCTGAATTTAATACATAAAAGTTTAAATCTGATTTTTTTTTTTCATTTGGAACAAGATACTGTCAGTGTAGTAGAGCAGATTACCAGCTATTCCAACTGATCTTTCCCCTTTAAAACAATTTTAGCTGAAATCCCAAGGAGCATGTTACTGTTTCATCCAACATCCATCATTGAAGGTGGCTGTATATATTGATACCTTTACTGGGGACATGTTCCACATGGACTTTTGAAATCTAAAAGCAGTGGGGAGTTTTTGAATTGGCATGTGTATCTTCACCATAGCACTGTCAGCTGACAGATTGCTTGCTGTTTTGACTGTTGTAATGGAGGTGCCTATGCTGTGCCGGTGGTGAACACATCTAAGATCTTAAGCTGACTTAAACAAAACACTATCAGAAATAAATTACTGAGAGTGCAGGGAATGTCAGCACTGGGGCAGTCAATATAAATCTTCAGGTGCTGTGCAACAACATCTCTTAACTGTCAGGTAAGCCACAGCACAAGATTATGCGATGTCTGGTTTAGCTAGTTCTGAGGTTGATGAAACATTTTAACTATACAGTTAGCTGCAGAATTTAATAGCACCATGCCCCAAAAGCATTCCTTTTAATTATTTGTGTGAGTTGCTTATAGCAATGCTAATTTTTTTTATTAAGCTTGTATTCGATGCTTTGTATTAAAATCCACCAATTTATTAATTTATTTCTGAACAGGTCTTGTTACTAGTTGGTTACTTGATTATTAATGTTTGTCTGTTATATGTCAGTACAGTGAGTTTTACATGCAAGATAACTTTAAAGTAGAGTTTAATGCAATATTTAATGTAGGTACCATATTAATTAATAAGTCTAGTCTGAAATACAAAATACATCTAGCCTCCAGCTAGAGCCAGACTCTTACAGACTTCCTGGAACTTACTACTTTATCTTGAGATAATAATTTAATTTTGTTCTGAGTATACACATATCCTACTCTACAAATCTATTTCATAATTTATTTATCATAATACCTCTTCCTAGAAATAGTTTAACCCATTTCATATTGAAAGATTTGCTAATCAATTGTCTGCCTGTTATTGTTTTGGTTTTTTTTTTGTTTGTTTGGTTTTCTTTTTGTTTTTTTTTTGGTTTTGGTTTTTTGGGGTTTGTTTTTTTTTGGGGGGGGGGAGGGTTAAGCCACCGTAAAATGCATTTTCTATTTTCCAGAAAGGATTTAGACTCAAATTTGTAACCCGGGTATGACCAGCTGTTTGTTCTGGTAACATTTCCAGGTTGCTTGGGCTGCCGGTGCCACAGCTGGCTCCGGTATGTGCAGTCAGGAGCTCCCCCTGCTGGTGCGTCCTTAACAGAATCAACTTAATTTATTAATTAGACAGCACAGAGGACTGTGAAAAATGCAGATATTATAAGCAGTATACCTTTAAACTTCAGTCTCGGATTTTATTTTAAAAATTAAACATGCTTTAATATGTCTGTGACAGCGAATGTGAATCCTAGTTCGTCACACAAGGAAAATAACTTAATTGTGAAGACAGTCAAACACCAGGACAGATTACCCAGGAAAGGAAGGAATACTTTAAAGACTCTTCCTTTTGAAGTGAGGTTTTCTTATCCCACATGTTGGCCTGTTTCTGTGCAATGACACTGTATCATCTATTGTCTGCTATGAGAAGTAATGATTTAGATAAGTTTTCTTTACCTGGTCTGTGGCCAGCACTTCCGTAATTACACTTTGTTTTGCGAGCCCATAGTGTGGATTGATCTTGCCTCTTCTTTGCGTAAGTAAAAAGTGTTCTCAGATGTAAAAGGATCTAAGGGAAATAAAGGCTGTAATAATTTTGTAGTGGAATAGTATGAATTAATCAGTCTACTTATCTGACCTGGATGACATTTTCATATATTTGTTCATAATGAGTTCATTTTCATAATGAGTGGGGCTCATTACCACCAAACTGATAAGTTCATCCTCCTTCCTAGGGTTTCATGCGTTTATGTGGAGAACCATGAAATGTTTCTCCTACCTCTTGTCTCTTGGTATTCTGCTACCAAAAGTGCAATAATAGCAAGAGAAAGGAGAAGACAACACAGTACTCCCTGTTTTGAGTTCCTCTTTTCTCTTCTCTCCTTGTAGTGCCAAATATTACAGCACCAGACACAACCTTTTGATGCTGTACCACTACTTTCCTCTTTGTGTGTGTGCACAAGTGCAGAGGCTTTACATTAATTTCTCCTTTTGGAGGCATAGCAGTGTGTGTTGTATGAGAGAGTGGTATAGGCTTTTAAGGTTTTTCCCTTATTCATAGGCAAACGCTTCTCAGAAGACTGAATGTAGAGGGAGAATTATCTTTGCTAATGACAGACTGCACTTTCTGTCAGGCAGATTTCCTCAGATTGTGCAGATTACTCTGTCGTTTCCTAAGACTGGAAATTGTTAATGCTCCTCAGAATTGTTACAAGGTACAAGAATGCAATGAAGTGTCTGTTACATTGGCGTATTCATAACCTGTGGAATGACCATTTGACAGGTGGTTGGTTGGTTTTTTCATACATCTGGTCAATAATACTTTCAGCAAGCCAAAGCATATTTATAAGGCAGTTTCATTCCTGTTGCCAAAGCATATTTATATGGCTATTACAATCCTGTTTCTTCCCGGAGATGAAACAAAAACCAAGCACTTCTAGTATTTCTTTTGGAGGATATGATACCACAGAAGGCTTGGCACTGCAATATTGGATATATTAACAGGTGTGAAAACTAAAATGGGAGCCTGGCATAACAGCATTCTTTTGTAGTTTAGCTTTCAGTACAGATTATTCTTCAAGTTGGACTGTGAGTTAGGTAACAGAATTGTAAAGTATTGCTGTCTCTGTTTTTCAGACACATGTCAAACTGCAGCAACCACCTTTGCTAATGCCACTTGCAGTGCCAGCAAAACCTCTTCACTTCGCAAGTATATGTATGTCTTTATCCTTGGACAGCTGCTGCTGGGAGTTGGAGGAACTCCTCTATATACTTTAGGGACAGCTTTTATTGATGATAGTGTCCCAAAACACAAGTCTTCCCTTTATATAGGTAAATGTAAAACTGTTTATAGAACATTGTCTGGATAGATCATAGACTGCAATGCATTGTAAGTGTTTTTATGAATTCCTCTAATTAAACAATCTTGTAGTTATAACTTATGTGCATGAAGTACTTCTACATCAGTTACTGTGAAATTTAGATATTATTCTGCTCTAAGTACCAAGTCTTTTCAATTTTCATTTTGTAGAGCATGGTAAAGCTACTTTGAGCACCCTCCTGTCACCTTTTCACGTCAGTAACTTAAAATTGTTAAATGGTTCATGTAGCTTGTCTGTTAACAACAAGAATAAGTTGTTGCAAAAAACTTCCTTTTTAGTCAGAGGTGTTGAAAAATACTGTGTATCAATCAGGTCAGTAGCTAGATCAGATTATTTTAATAATAATAATTATTATTATTATCCTTTAATAATTTTATTTACTTACCTTCTAATAGTAGGCTGTCCACTTAGTGCATAAACACTGGTGTGCTTCATGTGATCAATCCAGTTCTCTAGGCACACATAAATTTGGCACTTGGCTGTACTGGAAGTACAGCGATTGCTTCACTGGGGCTGTTTAAAAGCTAAGGAGTAATAATAATTAGCAAGGGTTTTTAATCTTTTTCAGTCACCATTCTCTAGATTATGTGCCATTTTATTGCTAAGTTCATTGCAGTCTAAGTGTGTTTTCTGTGGGTATAAAGATACTTATTTCCCCCATCTCATATGTAAGCTGATTAAAAACATATTACCTATACTTCTAACTTGCAGGAGGAATTCAAAACATCTCAGATTCCAGGACTGTTTTCAGACTAAAACAATATTTTAAGGGGCAGAATTGAAATCATTATTTGTTTGCATGCATATTTTACATAGTTTTCCCAGGCAAGCTACATCATTTGATGCCAACAAACAAGATAGGTGCCTATGATAACTCTTAGGTGAAAAAGACTAGTTTTGTTTTTGCTGCTTCTTTATTTTGAGAGAGATAGTATTACATTTTTTTCTTCCTCCCCTGCATCCAGTGAAATAAATAGAGCAGAATTAGGGTTGTCTGCATAATTGGGGGAACAAGAAGTGACCTGAAAACTCAGGAGAATGGTGTCAGTTGTTCATACTTAAAAAAAAAAAAGACCAATACAATGAACTAACTAATGCACAGCCTTCAGGCAACTGAGTTGATTTCAGAAGAGAAGCACATTCCAGGTTTGTTATATTAAGCAGAATACAACTGAATGGGTAGGTAACTAAGCCTTGATTATTTTCCTTTCTTCATGCAATGTACTAATTGTTTAAGTATGTTGTGTTGCTTTACCTTATACAAGAAGGCTTATGCAATGCGGGGGAAAAAAACCCCAAGAAAACAACCCATAAAACAAAACCAAAATAAACCCAGAACCCACCCCTAAAATGGTCCATAAATATCTGCTAGCACCTTTTGCTGTAACCCTGCAACTCATAAGTTGGTATTTTTTCTCCTCTACACTGGGTGCATTTTCATGAGGACTGGGACATCTACAGCTAAAGCCATTGAAGTTAAACAATTCCAGATGGTATTTAAATTGAGTGTGTGGGAGAATATAGGCACTTTCTAAACTCAGTTTGAAGTTCTGTAGGATGAACTTAACTCAGAAAGTTCCTATGACCATGTCACTGTTTCTGAAATGAAGGAAAACCTGGCATATATCTACTCAATATTTATTTTGACTTACTTGACTGTCGCATTTTGCATTACTTTATCCTCTTGCACCCCTCCTACCCTTCTGACTCCCCCATCATTTCTTCTTACTAACTAGAGGGACATTAGGTACTTGTGATCCATGCACTTCGGAAACAAATGAGAAATCCAGATTATTTCACCTGGGGAAACAGTAGGAATGCATGTTTACTAATTAAGATGGATCTAGTTGCTATTAATTGCAAGCCTTAATCTGCAGAGACAGTGTTCCCGCTGTCAGTGACTGCTAAACTGTAACAGAAATTGTCTGGTAGGCCAGGAATGCTATTGCGACATGAAAAAAGTCTTGTACTCTTTTGTTAGGGTGTGGTTACACCAGCAACTTTGCAGGTTGGTGATTTCTTTTTGGAGGGGAGAGGGTCAGGGTGTTTGTTTGTTTTGTTGCTTGTTTGGTTTTTTTTCTTTAAAACTCTCAGGAGCCGTTAAGAGCCCTGTCTTTGTATTTTAAGGCAGATATTACTCCAGTCATACACTTCAATGTAACTGTGTTCTGGTTTTAGAAGATCTAGAAAACAACTTAAAATTCAAAAGTAGAAGTAAGAAAGCTCTTAAAGATTATGATTTATACAGTTAACAACCAATGTTCATAATTTCACTAATTTTTTGCATCAGTTGTTTTTTAAATGTAGGCACAAAATGGGGAAAAATACAATCTTTTAATGCTTAAAGGTGCAGTCAGTGAAACACCTTTTGCTGAACCTCTGATCTGAAGCTTCTGAGAGCTGCAAATTTCCTTGTTGAGGCATAATTACAGATTTTGTCTTTTATATACTATAACTGAAGTAGTGACAGTGAAAGAACAGGCTGACTTACAGAAACCTTTTGGTCTGGAGTTGACTTAAGAATATTATTAAAAGAAAGCTTAAAAAAATTAAAGAAGTTACGGTGAACTTGATGTATTTTCTCTTCTAGGAGTTGGCTATGCCATGTCTCTGCTGGGTCCTGCTATTGGCTATGTCTTAGGAGGACAGCTGCTTAAAGTTTATATTGATATCCAGATCCCCAAAAGGCAAGATACAACTTAGTTTATTACTTCCTATTTTTTTTTCCTAATGATTTTTATTAAAATATTCAGCTTTTCTCCTTTTGAGGAGAAAATTTTTCAGAAAATACTGTATTTTCAAAAGCCTCATTAACTTGGAAACAAGTTGCACTTAAAAAGGTTTCAAGTTAGTGAGCTACTTCCTAGAGTGAGTAGTGATTCTGTTGTATGTGAAAGTTTCTCTGTAATGCAAATAGTTAGTTCTAGTATTTAAATATTAGCTATTTTAAACCTCAGTAGCAAAATTGCTTTTCTTTTGCTTAGTTTGTTCGGGGCTAAGCTGCATCTACTGATGTCTTGTGGAACTGTTTCCTTGAGCTGGAATATGAGGGTTAGGATTCTTAACTCCTAGGGAAGATCTTGCTAGAAAATCTATCTGTTGACTAATAGTCCATTTTTTAAAGAAGTGTTATAAATTGTACTAATGTTTAAGCCAGCAACCTCATTTACACTTTTATTTCCTCTGTTTTAGAGCCTTCAAATTGATGCAATGACATTCTGAACTTCTGAATTGGTTTTGGTATAACTCATTGATTATGACGAATCTTTCTAAATCCAGCTTTCCAGTATCTTCATAATGCCTCAGAATCTTCAATTCAGGGCCAAAGAATAGTCTTTAAATTGAAATGGCATTAACTAATGAGTTGAAGGCTAAGTTTGGTAGAATTCGATATTTTTATAATTTCCTAGTGAAGTTGGTTTAAACAAGCAAATAATATACTTAATACATGTAAAACTAAGAAAATAGCAATATTAAAAGGCTTTCTGTTAAAATGTATTAAAAGGAAATATTCCAGCTCACTGAAATCTGAAATTCAGAAAAGTAAACCTGCTTTTTCTGATTTACTTTTTCAGTACAAAGGTGGATCAAGATGACCCACGCTGGCTTGGAGCATGGTGGATAGGATTTCTTGCATGCTTTTTTGCAATTTGGCTTCTTATAATACCCTTCTCGTGCTTTCCAAGGCACCTACCAGGTAAAGGTTTAGCAATATTTGGCTACTTTGGAAGAGACATTTGTTCATAGTTGTGGGTTATAGAGTACTGAACTGAATGTTTCCTCTTTGATTTTGTTTCTCAGTTAACTGTCTTTGACTAAAATCTGAGGACAAGTATTTTTTTTTTTTTGTTTCCCCCTCCAATATGCAGCCTTTAAAACAAGGTGAATCACCTAGAGGGAGGATCTTGTGTATGGTGGTCTTGCCCATGGCCGGGGGGGTGGGAATAGATGATCTTCAGGGTCCCCTTTCAACTCATATCAGCCCTTGAGTTTATGATGCTCTATAGTGACAGACTGGACTGGAAACGTATACCTAAGCGTGGAGACTGGTGTTCAAAGTTGGAAAGGTGCTTGTAGCTAAGGCCCCAGGACGATATTCAAAGTTTCTGTGTTACCCACCAAGAACAATGTAAAAATTCCATAAGCATCCAAAGGGACTTACTATACTAATATTGAAGTATTAGCAGAAGAAATGATGGAGGAAAATAAAAAATAAAGTAGGAAATGGGAGAATATGGGGACGATTAAAGAAGAAAAGGGCTTCAGCATACTCTGAAGTTTTTAGGATGTCCCTGATAATATCTTCTTGCAGCCAAGACCTTCCAATGGAAGTATGATGTTTCAACAAAAATCTTCGTTCAAGAATACAGTATTAATCTCTTTAAAAATCTGTACCAATAGAACAGGCAAGAAGACCTGTAATATCTGAAACAGCTTTCCCAACTAAAGGAAACACAAATTTTTGTAGTGTTTTGACATTGTCTAAGAGTGCAGGTATTCAATGTTTTCATTGTCAATAAATATGACCATTTGTAGGAACTGCAAAAATTCAGGCTGAAAAAATCTCAGAAACTCATGATGATGGAGGTCAGGTACTGGTACAGACCAACAATATTGGACAAAGTTTTAAAGACTTTCCTATGGCTCTCCTGGTAAGAAAAATCTCAAATTTGCTGAAACTGAATATATTCTGAGAAATGAAATTATTTTCCAGATGTTAGAGGTCTTTAGAAATGGCTTACTGTTTTGTGATAGGGAAAGCTTCAGTGTTACTGATAATTTAATGCACATTGTTTTTGTTGATGTGTGAGATTGTTAGAAAAGCAGATTACTGAAGTTCCATTTCAGAGTATCTACTTTTAAAATACAATGACTTCTACTTTAGTTGGTACCAAAATCAAATAATTTCCAGAGCATTACGATAATTTCTCCCCATAGATTCTCTTGAGGAATCCAGTGCTTATGAGTCTAATAATAGCCAGTTCCTCAGAAGCTTTAGTTGCCACTGGATTTGCCACATTTCTACCGAAGTTTATAGAAAATCAATTTGGAAAGTCATCAAGTTTTTCAGCAACGCTTGGAGGTAATATGGCTTTTTAATTTTAAATCTTAAATATATTGTGTTGAACACTTCATAAACATTAGAGGTGGAAGACTATATCTTTTTTGTATATTTGTGAATGTACTTAGATGGAATGCAGTAATCAGAACAGTATTTTTCTTATTCTTGCCTGCCCTTAAGTACTCTAGTCTACTTATTCAAAGTAGATTGAGGATTCTGTGTGCTGATGAAACTTTTAGTTTATCTAGTAGTTTATTCCTTTTAGTAAACTTTTACTTTACTAATTTATTCCTTTCTTATTCTCGGTGAAAAATGTTTAATTTAAAATTTAATTTAAAATTGGCTGAAGGAACATCTGTATCTTAGGCTCTACTAAAACAACCAAGATGAAGGGCAGCTAGGGAAAAAAAGCAGTGCATATCACAAATAAGAAGTTGACTTTGCCTTTCTCTTCTTTAATTCCACATGACATTACAATGAGTTTGCAATAAAATGACTGATCAGAATATATAATAAGTCTGTTATGTAACTGACTGTATAGTTGGCTTACTGTCATCTGTTTATTATCTGATATGCAGAAGTAATAGGTAGAACATGAGAGAGCCATGAAAAACTGAGTATTGGAGAAACAGAAAACATCAGATGGAAGAGCTGTGCTCAGTAGGCTTACTTCATTGACACAATTCCGAAGAATAGCAACCAGGTCAAGGCAGAAATGCCCATAATGCCAACAGGTGCTTGCAATATGCAGATTTAATATTCCTAGAATGTGTCTAGAGTGCTGCAATATATCCGTGGTAGTTGAGCTGCTCTTCTTCCAACAGAAATGTGTTTGGGAAAGACTTTCTGAATTACTTCTCTGGGCAATACTAGATAGTATTGTTGCATCAAAACAAAGCATCTGTAAGTTTTACATAAAAACACATTGGAATATATGCTCAGTTGTTAACCAAAAACTAGGAGTGAAGTGAAAAACTGAGTGTTGTGTTTTTTTGTTCATAGACCTTAACTGAATGTCTTTGAGTCAAAAATACTGGCAGTGCTTATTAAATGTACAACTTTAAAGAAATGCCTACAATAATGTTGAAAGCTGGCTGTACCTGAACTGACCTAATTAGTTTAAGCATTCCCATGACCATGGAAACTATTTAAACTGTCATTGACTGTGGTTTGTGGAATGCCCAGGTCTGTGGCCTGGGCAGTTTTGTCACTGTACCTGAAGTGTCTGTAAAGTTAGCTGTCTCAGGTTGGTGTTAAGTCTTACTGAGTTCTGTGTTGTATTATAGATCAGCCATATAGAAATGCTCAGTTATTTATCTGGAGTGCAAAGAGGATAAATCATTGTGGACTATATGGACTATGACAGCAAAACTGACCCACTGATCTGGACTTTAAATCTTTCAGTAGATGACTTCTTGTATCTTGTGTGCTGTCTTGTGTGTAATAGTGTTTATGTTCTTTTATTAAAACGTTCCTAACAGATTTATAAGAAAGAACATGGACATGTCAAAAAAACACTGAAAGAATGAAACAGGATTTTCTGGTTTTGTGGAGATGCCTACTGGTGTTCAGAGATTCCCACCACATAGTGCTCCTAAGTCATCTAGTTTGGCTGTGTTGAAGTTAGGTTTTGGACAACTATAAATTACACTGGCCAGTTAAACCTCTGGAAAGGCTAAAGGTGGTGTAACAGTAGAATAAATTACTCATATAGTTAGATTCTGGTAGTATGACTTGAAAACAATATCACATGGACTGCATTTTGCAGGTAACTGCTTTGATTTTTTTCTTAGCATAAAATTGCTCCACAGTTAAGTCTTGCATTTTTATGTAACTGCTCCTTGTCTTGTTTTCCTCTAGGACTTGTACTAATTCCAGGAGCAGCGCTAGGCCAAGTCATAAGTGGTGTCTTGGTTTCCAAGTGCAAAATGGATTGCAAAGGCATAATCAAGTTCATGATAAGCACCTGTTCAGTGGCCTTAATATTAAACACAGTATTTTTATTTGCTAAATGTGGGAATGAACCTTTTGCAGGTGTCTCTGAAACATATAATGGGTAAATATATTTTAATGCACTCTTGGGTTTAATGTTAATATTTTAATTCCCATAGTGTCAAATAGTACTCACCATCAACGCTTAAAAGCAGAAGGAGGGCAACTAGCTATTCCAAAAGTCTGCTCTCAAGTGGTCAGTTATTCCATCATAAATTAACAGAGCCAGAGGCAACACCAGCTATTTGAAGGTCTGCCAAAGAGCCAGAAGGTGCTGTGCAAAATAAGTCAAGTAGGCTGGTACCTAGTAGGGTAGTCCCTAGTAGGGACTGCTAGATGCCATATAAAAAAATCATAGGCATGAATTGTATGCTGTGTAAGTTGGTAAATAACTTAGCAATATATTTTTATTATTTTCCCAAGTGCCCCCTCCTATGCAAAGGCTAGATACCATTACCTTCTATAAAAGCATAATCTGATAGTTCTTCTCCAATGCATAAAAAGACACTTGAAGCTAAATGAGATGGGGAAGAGGAGTGGTGCAGTTTGCTGACACAATAGCTTAATATGTACCATGAAAACACAGAAGATGGGTTGGGGAGGAAATTGGTTTTGTAGCTTCTAATGCCTATGCAAGTTGGTGGAAAGTAGAAATTTACTGGTATGCAAAAGTATGCAAAGTGAATCAACAAAGTTCCATACACTGGTGACTGAAAGAAAATAAAAAACCTTAAAGCCCAAATTATGACTCATTCTGATTTAATCCTTACAGCTTGCTGTATAAATTGACAGCAATTTAAAGGCCAGTGTTGAAATTGGATGACTAAAATATGGCTTTGCTTCAGTGTCTGAAAAAATTCCAGCAGATGACTTAGACAACTCAGAACTGTGAATCACAATTCAGATTTCGGCTGTAGAAAGCTTATAGTTATATATTTAGGAAAAGAATCGGTAGTCATCAATAAAATGCTGAAGATATAGTATAGAAAATGGTACATGAAATTACCTATATTTTTATATCAGGTCCTATGATAACAGGCAGCTGACAAAAGTTACAGCTGAACTGATTTTCATCCTAAGTTAAATACTGCTAACTTGTATTTTTACAGTTTTGTGTAACTTTATCAGTTATGTATCTTAACTGTTGCTAAAGTCTACTTATCTACAGAATTTGGAAGTCAACCAGTCCTGAAATAAATCTCTTCCCTTGGTATCCATTATAAAAACTTACTCATTTCTACCTTATTCAGTGTTACATGTTGGATATACTTTACTGGACGTGTGCATCAGAATAGTTAGTGGCACTAATACAGGGCCAGTTCTTAAACTATTTTCCATGAAGAAATAAAATATGTAGCAGTAGCTTTAAGAAAACAATAAATTTATAAACTTGTGGAAGAACAGCCAAATGTTTGCCTCCTGCTTATGCTACTGAACAAATGCTTCTGAATGAATAAATTATGAGATGGGTCTGAGACTTGGATTCCATGACTTGGAATTTGATGTAGATTTTTGTGGAGAATTTCAAGAAATCCTTCATGGCAAGTATTATCTTCTTATTGAAAAATAGCCTAGAAAGGTGAGGGAAGCTTTTGCAGGTTTAGCCTCAGAATTATATGAGTACAGGATCACTTGTTTGTGTTAATGAAAACAGCACCTTACTTTTAGTAACACTGTTTATTACTAAATTAGGCTATCGGCAGAACTAACATAGTTTTTTCCAACAGGCACTTCAAAGAATTGGTTTTGCCAAAGTCTATTGCCCAGTGCTTCCCTGAAAACTTGAAGGAACAGAAATGCAGTGACCATTTCTGTACCTTGTTTATTTCCACATGTCTGTGAGACTCTTGTTTAAAAACTCCTGTAGAGTTTTTTAATGAGCAGTTGATGGTCACATCTGCTAGATTTTTTAGAAAAACCAGGAGTATCTTTTTGGTTGTATTTTTCTCTTACTGTGTATAACTAAATGTTCAGTCCCTCTTTGGAGGCTTAGGAAGGAGACACTGCACATGTAAACAGGACAAATGCCACCAAATTGATTGAATATTTCTAGGCTTTGCATTCCTCATAGGCTAGGAAGGTACTGAGGGTACAAATCTGATTAGTGAATTTGCTTATGGTGCACTGTAGTTCATTCTTCATACTTAGAAGAATTGAAGTTAGTTTGCTTAGGCTTAAAGCAAAAATTAATTTAGTGGGATTCTGCTGAACTACAATGAAATGGATTTTATATGTAGTTATGATGTCCCTAATATTCCATTTGAAGTTTAAATGTATGTAAGTTAATTCCTAGATAAACTATTTCTCCTATTAGTATTTTTTGCTGTCTCAATTTCTCACAAAGAAACATAGCTTTAGATAATTAATGTGGAACTTTAATTTTACCGTACAATATTTAAACTCTAATGGCAGTGTCAGTAACCTGGTTTTAGCTGACTGAACTTTTAACCTGTGAAAATTCTTTACTTATTAATGAACTACCATTAGAAAATCAAAGGATGTTTTTATTCTCTCTGGTTATGCCTTAGGTTATGCCATCAGCACACAAACCAAAGTCATTTCTCATGCTAATAATACAGTGGGACTACTTCAAATAAAACCATATGATTACATATATTGGAAGTAATTAGAAAGTAAATATAGTGTGCAAGAGTTAAAGTAAACTCTGTTATTAGTTATTCCCTAAACAGCCAGAGGAAATCTTTAAGGCCCTTCAGGATGTGACATTGCGAAACTCATGTGCAGTTGTCTTTGTGCTCATACAATTCAGATGTCTGCGTGGCAGTGTTAGAAATAGTAAAAATGAGGTGGCTTTGCAACTGGACTCAAAAAAGGGGAAAAATTTTGGAGTATGATCAGTAGAATAAACAACTCCAAATACTGGCTTTAATCTTGTGTTTATTTTCTTGAAATTATAAATTGAAGAAATTCAAATACCTCAGTGGGAGGGAGAGAATGATATAAGAGTTGGGCTGAGATGCAGAATTTTGTTGTCTCTTTTGTGAGTGAAAATTGGAGGAATAATCTTTGGGTAGAATAACAGCATAAAAATAACTTGGTGTATAATAAATGGAAGATCGAGAGCTCTAACTATTATGCTTGTTTTTAAACAACTAAGTGCATAAATAACATAAACAGAGTATTTTAAAATTTATTATGCTACAAATACTGCTTTACTTATTTATATATAATTTGTTTTTCAATTGCTTTATTAAAAGACTATTAACTTCTGCTTTTCAGAACAGGCACTCTATATAACTTAACAGCACCATGCAATGCTAACTGCAGGTGTTTACGCTCCATATACTACCCAGTTTGTGGCAGTGATGAAGTCCAGTACTTTTCTCCCTGTTTTGCGGGATGTGCCTCATATCTTTTTAACAACATGAAAAAGGTACTTTATGCAGTGAAGATAGCTGACGTGGTTTGTTCTGGTTTCCTGTAAAATGTGCTGTCTTTCAAAATGTCCTTCCCTACAGTACCAAATGTAGGTTGCATTTAACAAAATCCAGTGATTACAATACACAGTTCACTTATGGTACCAGTGTGACTCCCACTGCCGGTCTCTTAACATGTTCATGCCACAGTGCTGGGCCTCCCCAGTTGTTGGGAAGGCATTCATGGGTTGAAGCCAGGTCAAGCCCATTGCTCTCTCAAATGTTTCTGGTAGTTGTCTGGCTTTTTATACCCTTTGTTGGTGTGAGCCACACTCCCTGCCCTTTGCCCTACCATGTTCATGCTGGTCTGGCTAATTTAGGAAAATATTTCCACTCTCTTAACAAACTCAGAGAGAAGCATTTACATCACTGTTGACTCACTGAAGTGGCATAGCTATTTGTTTTCTGTATAGCTTTCTTTGCAACAGTTCTGGTCATTCACAGCCTGCATTGTTCTGTGAGTTTTCTGGGTACAACAGTCCTTCCCAACTCTGGGCCTTCTTTCATTGTGAGGGTTTACTGGTTAGCCACAGTGTTTCTCACTTGTGTGATGCCATTCTCTAAGTGTACATCTACCAGACTTCCTAATGCTGAAAATAAATTAAATCGAAATGAACTTTAAATAGAATTGATAATCAGAAAAGTCAGCAATTGTCTTGAAGTTCTGAAGAACCTGATGTTCTCATCTAGATCTTTAAGCAAAATTCAGTGTTTATTGTATACATGGCAGCCTGCTTCTGTGAGTTTTGAAAACTTGAATGTCAGTAGCCCCTGATGCAGGAATTGTAAGCCATGAAAGTGCCTAGGTTATTATCAAGCCTTCCTGGAACTGAGGGGCTTTCTGTGCTTGTCTCTACTAGTACAATAAGCTCTTGAGCAGGGATGTGGGAGCAGTATAGAGAGACCCAAAAGGCAAGCTGACCCAGGAAAGGCCTTTATTCTTTTTATATTGGAAAATGAGAGAAGATACTATCCATAAGGAAATGTAGGAGACTAACTACTTCTTGCAGTTGAAATTTCACACATCGCTGACATATTATATTTTTCTTTGGAAACAAACTCTGTGGATTTAGATGAAGAGCATGTTCCATTTGTTCATCTGCATATAGAAGTGGTCCTATATTCCTTCTGTTCTTTACTGCTTAAGTGTAGAGCTTGCCTTTCTGCATATGGTTTGCCTCTAACTTTTGCAAGTTTTTTATGCTTGTAGCTAAAAGCTTACAAGGAATACAAAATGGAGGCTATCACTGTCTTTTTAGGTCAAAAATACAAAAATACCTTTTGCTCAGGTGAGGTGGACCAGTCAAGTTCAGTTTTAAAAACTAGTGTTAGTGTCATGTGCTCATCAGGAAATTGACTGTTTTCCATATGGTAAAGTCAGTGTTTATTCTTGTCTCGTGTGATGCAAATGTAATGAAAATTTACCAAAATGTGTCATTCTGTGTCATTCTTGGAGCTAAATTTTTCTCATAAATTATTTGTAGACATACCACAACTGTTCCTGTATTGGGAAACCAAAAAGAGGAAATGGTTCAGAAGACTTTATCTATGAAGCTGTCCCTGGGAAATGTCCAACACAATGCAAATTTTTACCTTTATTCCTGACCTTCTTCTTTTTTGCTGTTGTTTTTACATTTATGGCTACTACTCCAACAACTGTGGCCATTCTCAGGTATGTTTTTTGGTCTGTAAGAAAGGTGACATTCTTTTAAAAACTACTATCAGTGAAATACTTCTTTTGCTTTGCAATGTGGTATTTGAACAAGGTTGTGTAGTAAGCTAGCAGTACTTTAAACAGAGCATAATCATACCACTGTTCACTCTTGTTAGTAGATAAGTTTTGGATTTATTTTTAAAAAATCTTTCTAGCATGTAGCAAAATCCATTTTATGGAAGCACTCTTGACTATTTTAGTTAAAGCAAAAAGGAATAAATGTGCTGTGTGCTTTGATGAAGAAAATACTTGACTAGCCGGTTTATTGATAGTGTCAGCATTTCAAATTGTATCAGGAAAAGGATGAAATAACAATTAGTCTTGTATTTTCAACCTTAAATTCCTGTCTCAATTCAGAGTTCTAGCTTGAAAAATTGTAGTCTGTCAAGAATTGTAGACTATTTCCCATGTTATTGATGTTGTATGTATGGTGGTCACTAATATAAAACTTGATCGTGAGTTAACCAGTGATTTTGCTGTCTTTGAAATTGCTGAAACTTATATGTGTGAAAGCTAGATTTTTTTTGTTTTTAAAATGGGCCTCTCATTCTGAATTTAGAGCTGTTTTCTGTTATGTTAAAGTTTGACTTGTAGTTCTAATACTTCCAGTGAAAAGATAGCCATGATGCAGAAGCAAGTTGCTTTGTGAGGATGTGGCTAGATGTCCTTTGGCAGGAGGCTGAGGCAACATCCTACAACAGTGCTTTGTAATAGCCTCCTGGCCAGGTTTGGTGTAAATCTGGAATTAACAGCTTGCCATATTAGTGTGGGGGCAGAATAAAGTGGAGTTCTGCATTATCTTCAAAATTGAGCTGACATAGTTTTATTTCAGTAATTCTAAGCAGTAAGCATTTGGATATTTGAATCCTTATATAATTTGGCTGAAATAGGGGAACAGTTTCTCTGGAAAAAAGAACTGTACATAGATATTTTTCAAAAACTAATTTAAATAGCTAAAATGTCAGTAAATTTTACAGTATATTCTGATATCTTTTCAGTGAGCCTATTTTGTGCAATTTCAAATGTAAACTCATATATTCATGACAGTGTTCTACTACTAGAACTAATCACCTACATGATATGGAACTCATTCTCCTTCTTTTAATTGTCTTTATGGATAATAGAATCCTAATACTTGCTTCTTTATGTATAGTAGCTCAGGATTGCATCCTAGCATTGTTTTAATTTCCTTGGTTGTTCTATGGAAAAAATGTTCAACAGTATATCAGGGTGCTGACAGCAAGCTTCCTTTTTATTTATACTATTTTGTTAAACTAGTTAAATCTAAAATTTCTTGATGGGCTACTGGTGTTTTCTCTGTCTTTTATCTCAACACCACTTGAAATAGTTGAGTTACTTGTTCTGCACACTGGATTTCTAAACCCCTCAGCAATTAACAGGTTAAAAGAGTATATAGAGAAAATGCATATTTACTGAGGGACACAGCACAGAAGTGGGACTTGTTTACTTTGTGTTAAACTGCAAATCTTGTTTACAGGTGTGTGCCAGATAAACAGCGCTCATTTGCTCTTGGAGTACAGTTAGTGTTTCTGCGACTACTGGGTATGACTTTCTTGTTGAAACATTTGTGTCTGAATAATCTACTTATTTGACATTTTTTTCTAGACTTTAAAATAATGCTTTAAAAAGCTTTCAGAGGTGCTTGAAGCAGTCTGTCATTGGCTTATAGGATACACTTGTAACATCTGGATTCGAATTCATTGTTAATAGGGCATTCATGCTCTCTTTAGCCTTTCTCACTCTTATGAGCATAAACCAAATACAGGAAACTGTCATTCTTTCAGTAAAAGACATCTGGTGCTACTTTCCCCAGACGAAGACTTATTCTGAAAGCTGAGATAAGAAGAACTCATGTAATAGAAAATAGTTTCATGTAACATCTGAAATCCAGAAGTTAAAAGAAAAGTGAATATGTGGAGCCTTTCCTCTTCTTCCTTCATCTAAAATGTCTTTGACTTTAACATTTATTGATATTGGAGATAATGGCACATAAATAACTATAGAGTATAATATGGGAAATATAATACTTAAATTCTATATCTAAGCATCTCCAGCATTTCAGTAAGACAGATGAATCTCCTTAAGTAAAACAAAGCTAAGGGTATGTATTTTCTGGTCCACAAGCATTTGAATTTTCTCAGGTATAATTAAAATTCTTGTTTTAGTAGTAGATGGTTTTTAAATGGTATATTTAATTTAAGACTGGGACAAGACACAGTTGTTGATTGGACTTTTATGCAAATATTTAGTGCTGCAGCTATTTCTTCTCCTTTGAGATGACATATCTGACACTCACAGTGTGAGTTATACCTTGCTGTATTCAAACTGTGATTAATTTAAGTCATTCTACTGATAAAGTGTAATAAAAGCAAACATCCTCACAGGTAGAAATAAGCTGGAAGACTGTGATCAGTGTTGTATGAGGGTCCCTCTGTTTCACTTTACTCAGAGTTCAGATATTTATGCTAGATCTCTAATTCCTGACTTCACTGTGGAGTGATAGAACTGTGACTGAAGAAGGCAGTAACTAACAGCATTACTTGCCAACATATTTTTGCTGTAGGCTTTAAAAATCACACAGGGGTTTTAGGCTGAAGACCTACTGAGGGACATAGCTACTTGATTAGCTCTAGCAGAGTTTAGGCCTTGGGTAGGTTGAGTAAATGTGCAGTGATGTACCTGGTGTGTTTATTCTAAAATTGGCTATACTTGGATGCAAGACACTTGTGCATTATAACACACAAAAATCACATGGAGTTAATAAAGTCTGTGCAAGAATAATTTTAAACACTGCTTTTTTGGGGTGAAATTTTAACTGGAAGCTTTGCTACATCTGAGGAATGGGGAGACATGTAATTGAACATCTAACATAATGATATTTTAGTTCTCTTAATTTGGAACAGATTGGTGTATATGATCAGAAGAAAGGAACTTTTTTCCTTTCAGTTAAGTTCCTGATTTCTTGATTAGTTTTTTTCACCATTGATTTTAATTACTTTTTTCCAATTAAGACAGAGGAAGTTAAGCTCAAGTCTTTGAATAAATTTCTTGCTTAACAAAGTGAGAGTTGTATAATGAATTAACTCTCTCTATCCTGCCTATTAACTGAGAGCAATGTTAGGTGCAGACTTGCTATGTAATATGAAGCCTATGACTTTGATTAAAATATTATGTTTAGTGTTTGGTTCTCCCATTTTATCTTCCCTGCCAACTTGGCATTTTACTGTATGCATGAAAACTAGTATGCCAAGTAACTCAAACATTCTAACATGTTGCTGTGTTTTTTAGGTACTATTCCTGGACCAATTTTGTTTGGTGTTGCTATAGACAACAGTTGTACTCTGTGGGATATTAATGAATGTGAAACTAAAGGAGTTTGCTGGGTGTATGACAATGAAAGAATGGCTTATTTGCTGATGGGCATAAGTAAGTCTTTTATATTAAATACATATACTAGGTAATATATATACTGACCCTAACCCAGGATGCAACAGTCTGCTAGATGGGAATTAACTTGATATAAAACCTTACACTTTTCATTTTTAGCAGCAGTGTTTTTTAACTTACTTTCATAAATTTTCAGCAAAATATTATGGAAGGAGAAACACCACAGTAAGTAAACCTTAAAGGTTACTTTAAAAACGCTTTTAATAACACAAAATAGTTTTTGTCTTTGATCTTGCTTCATTGTCACACTTTATTTACTAGATTTTTAAGGGACTCGTTCACATTTTAGTCTGTCTTCAAGGCAATGAGCATGATTAGGGGTGTGAAGATGAATAGAGGTATGGAGCACCTCTCCTATAAAGAAAAGGCTGAGAGAATTGGGTTTGTTCAGCCTGGGAAAGTGAAGTCTCCAAGCTGACCTTATTGCGGCCTTTCAGTATCTGAAGGGGAGCGTACAAGGAAGAAGGACTCTAAAAGAGAGCATAGTGATGGAACAAGGGGTAATGGATTGAAACGCAGATACTAGGAAGAAACTGTTTACTGAAAGCATGTCCAGGCACTGAAACAGGTTGCACAGGCAAGGTATAGATGCCCTATGCCAGGAAGTGTTCAAGGTATGGGGCTCTGAGCAATCTGATCCTAGTGGAAGGTGTGCCTGCCCCCAGCACAAGGGTGGAAGTAGACAGACTTTAGGTTCCTTCCAGCTCAGATCATTCTGTGATTATGTGGGTTGCATGTTGGCAGTTAAGGTCTGGGGAGCTTTCTTCCTCTTTTTGTATTTCAGTTCTTTTCCATAACTTATATGAAGTTCTTAAAATTATCTCTGAATGCTAGTGAGAAAAAATCCTGATTTGTTTAACTATTTGTTCCCTTCAAATGTGAGGTATATAGGCCAGTGGGAGAGAGGGTGTAGGCTAAAGTTGCATCTGAGATAGGTGCTGATGTCCTGTCTTCTAGCAGCTGTGATATTTACAGTGTGTAAGCTGAAGTACTGATGTCTAATCCTGAAACTGAAAAAGCAGCAGTCATGACTTGAGGTTAAGGATCTCAAGGCGTATTTGTGATCAAATACAATCCCTCTTTTTTTGGCCTTCCAAGTTGCGCAAACACCTTTCTTTTAAGACATCTGACAAGAGAATACTTAACGGATATTCTGTGTGGGAAGTTTTTGTTTCTGGAAAAGAGAATATTGATATAACAAATGACAGTACTGAAACAAGAAATAAGGAAGATTTGCACTTCAGGCTAGAATGAGGTGAAGAAATACAGAACTGGAGCAAAGCAAAAATTAGCAGGCAGGTGAGGGGTCTAAATTCAGCTGTATGACAGTCTTTATCTGCCCTTTGTCCTTCATGTAGAGTACATTTAAATGGAGGTTATGAATTTCAGTCTTACAGGGTGTATTTAACTCACTGTATGAAGCTTTGTAAATGAGTGAAACACTGCGTCTGCTACTGAAAGTGAGTGTGATAAAAACTCTCCTGTTCTTTGCATTCAGGTGCTGTTTGCAAAATCGTCACAATCATCTTTGTGGTCATGGCAGTGTATTTCTACAAGCCTCCACCATTAACTAAAGCCCTGCCACGAAAGACTTCAGAAAAGATATCTGTTATACACACATAAATTATGGGCAAATCAGAGACTTCTGAAAGAAAACTATAAAAATAAGCATTATTACAATACTTGTACCAAAGTTCTTGTACACTGTTGCCTAAATACAAAAGATCATATTCAATGTTTGAACAACTTGAAATATTTTGAATCTGTAGTATTCTCTGATTTGCTAAACATTGTTTAGTATTCCATTGTGGCTATCCAAAGAAGTTACACTGAAATTTGCAGTCTAATTTTAAAAGTCTAGTATGTAACTTAATTGAAATAAGATGGAATATTCTGATCATAAAACAGGAAAAATAAACTGAACTGATATGAGCTGTTTATCCCTAAATATTACTGTAGTGGGAGAAAACAAGTAACTTGGTATATTGAAGGGAAGTGTGTATGTTTAAAAAGGATTTAATGTGCACATAATCTGGGCTAGTGCCTTTGGGGATTTTTCTGTAGGAACACTTGGGAATGTGTAAGTATGACTGTTTTAGAAATATTTTTACATGTTATCTTAATGACATAAGTTCATATTTTAGTATTTGCAGGAAAATGTTAATAGTTATGATAGAATAGCTGGGTTGCAAAATCAAAGTATTTGTTAATTTAAATACTTGAGCTTCTATCTGGAACATATACAGAAACTTGCTGTCCAGGTGCTTTATTTAAACATTCTAAAAATGTTTCTATAAAATTTTAAAATAAAACCTATTTTCTTACTGCATCTGTGTATGCTTTGTCATTTCCAAATGTGACTGAATTCTTGACTCCAAGAAACAAAATGATGAAGGCTAGCAAGAATGTGTATGGAAGTATCAAAACTAAAATATGGCTTCATTTTGACTTATGTTACATTTGTATTAAGTTGAGTCATGTTATGAAAGCCATATTTCTATAGCACAATGTAATTGGTCACAAGTTAGCCACTGTTACCAGACATTAAACTATGTTGCCTACTACTGAAGTATCATTCAATATTGACAGGAAAAATTTATTCAGGAAGATATCTTCTGCACTTGCTTTACTTTGGTAGTATTTTTTTTCTGTTGTGTTGGCTGTTCACATCACTCTTGAGAAACTGTGTGCCCTCTTCTTTGGATTACAAGGACTGTGTTCAGTTGACTCATTTTAAACATTAAACTCATTTAAAATTGACTATACCATATGTGAAAGCAGAAGACTTGATGGCTTTAGAGGGAGAGAAGAGGCAGGAATTGCTTGCTTTAATATAGATAAATGTCTCCTGATAAAGTTTTGTGCTTGTTTCCTAATGAATGGGCTCAGAGAAAGAGGTTAACTACCTCTCAAAGAATTAAATACTGATCCTCCTTAATGTTTGGCAATGTGGCCTAAAACTCAGAATTAATTTTCTAGCTCTGACATGGTTTGTGTGGGGTGTAGCAGATCATTAAAAGACTTATAATACTGTAGCTCAACTGGTAAACTTGTTTCTTTTGTTCTGTCTTAGACTCTGAGATTATAGTTTATAGAGTTTCTGCTGCTTAATGTGGTTGCATAGATTACAAAACTTGTGGGGCAGAGCAGTGAGAGCTTTTCTGAAGGAGTTATCAGCAATCTTGCTCTGGAGTGATTATTTAGCAGGAGAAGGAAGGAAGATTGTAATTTATAATCTAGCTTTATGACCCATTAAAGATTTCCCTTGCTGTTTTAGGAGTATCACAGTGACTAGAAGACAGAATGAATAGAAGTTTATCAATTTACCTTGTTTCACAGCAATATATATTCTGTTGTGGAGGCAAGTAGATGTTGTGTCAAAGGTTTCACAAAGTAAAGGTAAACATCACAGACAAGTGTGTTGTATGTATCTGGACAGGGAGGGTGAGCTAAAAACTGGCCCAACATATGTGCCCAGAGTGTCAAAGCATGAAGTCCAGGTTGAGTCAAGTCACTAGTGCTGAACCCCACAGATCAGTACTGGGGCTAGTAAAATGCAGCTCTTATATGATGACCTGAATGATGGAACATATTGTGCTCTGAACAAGTGACTGATTGACTGGCTGGTTGCTGCCATTGAGAGGGACCTTTACAAGATTGAGAAAGGGGCAAACAGGAACCTCATTAATTTCAACAAAGTACAAAAGCCTGCACCTGGGGGAAAAGTAATCCCATGCACCAGTAATATGTAGGGGACTACCAAGCTGGAAAACGGCCCTTCAGAGAAGGCCCAAGAGTTCACGGTGAACACAAGCTGACCACAAGGCAGCAATACACACTTCCTGCAAAAAAGGCCAGGAGTATCTTTAATCTGCATTAGGCAAAGCACTGACAGCAGGTCTAGGGAAGTGATGCTGTCCTTACTCAGTGCTAGTGTGATCACACCTGGAGTGCTGGGACCAGTTCCAGGCTCTCCAGAACAAGGGTGTTACAGACTCACTGGAATGAGTGTGGTGCAGGACTATAAAGAAGATTAAGGGACAGGAGGATCATTTATACTGAGACCTAGGGAAGTTCCTTCTGCCTAGCAGATCAGGCTCAAGGAAGTTCTGAGCCTTGAAGAGGTAGAAGCTACACTGTTATTAATTCCCAGCTTTCTGGAGAGTTAGGAGGCAGTGCACGCAAAGTGAACACCTGAAATTTCCTCTGAACACAAGAAATTTTTTTTTAAGTGTGAAGGTGGTCAAACATTACAATAAGTTTTTCAGGAATTTGTTAAGCTATTCTTGGTGATTTTAAAAATCTGACTGGACATGATTCTGAGTGATCTATTCTGGCTGACCTTCCTTGAGCAGAGGGTTTGCACTAGATGATCTCAAGTGTTCCACCCCAAGTGATTCTGTGTTTCTGTGAGATGGTTGTCAGTGAGACTTTTGCCCCATTCACCATATGATGTGAAGCTTCTATATGTGTTCTTACAATGACAGAGACCTATCTGGTTTTGCACAGTGTTTTTTGGTTTCTTTTCTTGGGTTTTGTTGCTGGTTTTGGTTGTTTGTTTAATATCAGCTCATATCTCATATTAGTATTAAACATTTAGTCTGGTGGTGTGTTTTAGAGTAATATTTCAAGTTATGTTTTCTTCAAAATGTCTAAAAGAGAAAGGTTTCCTCCAAGGCACCCCCTTCTCCTTTTTCAAATGGTTTAGCCCAATGTTGTACCCTCCCCTGTTCCAATCTATCAACCTAAGTACCTATCCCGTTTTCCAGCCCCTTCTGTGTCAATCTCTATAGTTTCCCCTTTTTCCCCATCAATCAGTGTAAACCCTACCCTTTTCTCCAGAAACTTCCCTGCCATTTATGTAACCCCTGCATTCTCATTGTTTGTACAAGTATTTTCTCCTCCCCCTTATTCCCTCATTGGTCATTGTGAGTTATAATGCCACCTTGTGCTCCTCCCCTGAGAACTCCTGACTGTAATCTCCTCCCCTGTTACCACCTCCTTTTATAAGTTGCTGTACAGGCCTGTTCGGAGCTCTTGTCACGGCCTCCCTTTGAGTTTGCTTCTGTCTCCTGCAGTGTGTCCTCTCTCTCCCTTGTATGTGTCTCCAAGCTGCCTTTATGTTCAGTGGAATAAAGGCAGCTTGGAGACGCATACAAGGGCCCTTCTCTTTTCCTTTGCCACAACCCTCGGCGTAGATTGCTTCGTCAGTCAATTTCAGATCCTGACTTGTGGCTGAACCGCTACCCTCTGCCAGCCAGTGGCCAAGGCACGGAGCGTGCATCCAAGGGAGGAAGCAAGAGCTAGCCGGTTGAGAGCTTCTCTCCCTTGGGGTTGGACACGGTGTCAACTTAGCAACTAATATTCTGTGTATGTCTCACTCCATGATTATATTTCTTTTCATGGTAACAGTGATAAAACATTTCAAATAGAAATTGTGATTTTCACATGCTCTGTGAACTGCTACTTAGAGTGGTTGGAGTGCTAAATTCACAGACTTTTATCTTTGAGGTTTATATGAATTACCACAGATTTGGGGTTTAAGAAATTCAAGTATTGTCCAAAATAGGGATGGTTTAAGACTTTTTGAAAGTTACGTCTTCTAACTAGCATGATTACTTTTAGAAGCATATCCTACTGTAAACAAGACTGTCCAACTAAACATAGTAGTAGAACAAACGTTGTAATTCATCTGTGAACAGAAGTAAGCTTTTAAAATGAAGTACATTGCCATGTATGTATGGCTAGTGCAAATGAATTACGCAAAAGTTTACTGGAGCCTCTGCCCAGCAAATATATAGAATTCCATGAGTCTTACAAGAAAGTGATTGTAATTAACTGTTACAGGTGAGACTAAACTGATCTAAACTTTCTTAGTTGTTGTATGTTTTTTAAATCTCAAAACCAAGACTGCAAACTGCATTTTCTCTCATTCAAAGAGGAAGGATGATGATAACGTAACCTCAGCCTCTGTCTGGACAGTGAGAGCAAGCCACTGTTAAAAAAGCTAATTATTTTTGTTTGAAAACTTCTCTAAATTTAATAGCTTAACACCAAAATTTACTTGCAATGGCAATAGTACATTCTTTCTGGTATCATGAATACTGAGAAAGGGGAAAATAGGAACTTTGTTTTCCATGTGGCTACCATAAATATCATTACTTAAAACTTTAAAATATTTAGTATACACACCTGGTTTCTGAGGTCTCTTTGTACATGATTAGAAGTATCTGAATAAAATTACCTGAAATATGTTGGTTATGAACAAAGTAGACCTACTATTGATGGATTATAGACAGAAGCATGGGAACCTTAGCAATGCTGCAGCTTATTAGCTGGTTTTACATGTTTGTCAGTTGCTGACCATTACTGAGATGATGACAGTATGAAGAACTGCTTGTTAAAGCAGTTACCTTGTTAAAGGTAGGTTCAGGTGTAAGCAACTGTAAGAAAATTACTGAAAAACATCTGCATCTGAGAGTGGTCAAAAGGGCTATGGGTTAAGTAGTATTTTTATTAATTAATGAGTATAAAAGACTGTCTTAATCTTTAAGACAGACGAACATACAGTAAGACATTAGAACTTTAGATTTTTGTTTGTTTGTGGGGTTTTTTTTGTTCATTTATTTGTTGTGGTTTTTTTATTGTGTGTGTGCGCGCTTTTTCCCCTCCCTACCAGATGGTTCTGTTTCTGCTAAAAATAGACATTTTCGTTTGGTTTTGCATGCAACATTACAATTTTTAGAGTGCAGAGCAGATAATATGCAGCTTTTGCAGAAATACTCAATTAATGAAAGTGTAACTTCTGCAATTTATCAGCTTAATTTCTGCTTTGGCAGTGGCAGTGACTTTCTTTTTGTGGTAAATAAATGAATGTGCTTATTTATGACTTATTTTCTTTTCAGGACATGTCTGTGAGGCACACTATTGTGTGCAGCTATATGCTGCTATTACTGTGCAGCTCTTTTTTCATATGGGTGGAGGTTTTTTCCCCAAGAGACAGAAATCCACAGGCAAAAAAGATCAGTGTTAAAGAAGCTTTGGAAAATTACTGAGGAAGACTCTTACTCTTGTATCTTAGTAATATATGATGAAAAAAAAATTGGAATAAATTATTTGTGTGCTGCTTCCATGGAAAATACAGCCAGAAGAATGAGTCTGCTATACAGAGGAGTCTTATGAATTTGGACAGCATACTCATGTGTATACCTTTCAAAATCTGTATAATGGGAGCTGGTAACTGGTTATAAAACACGCACTCCTCTCCAGTCTACAGAATACCTTAGTAAATGCCCCAAATGAAAGTACAAGTGGTATATATAAAGTTTCTTTCTGATCATTATTAATCTTTGAATTTTCATAATGAATATAATTTTTAGTATTAAATGGAGCTCTTGAGCAAAGGTGAAATAGAAACGGGAAAAATCATCATTCTCTCCAAATTACTCAGATACTTCAAAAAATTGCTGGGCTCAATTGATACCTGTTTTGCCCCCAGTATTTTATTCTGAGATTGTCTTTAAAGATACAAAATGAAGGAAGAATTTCATTTGTATGGAAATAAAATCAAAAGTAGGGGGCTGAAGTCAGTGAAAGTTTTGCTGTTTATTTAAAGGGAATCAGTGTGCTTAGATAAATTGCAGAATAGTTGTTTGATATGTGATGTGCATACCATGCATCCAGTTGGAGGAGATTTCTGTCACAAAACTGAAAGGGTTTGGTAACCTATAAACCTGGTAAGAAATGACTGAGCTATGACAGAAATGCAAGCTAGAGATAGAAAATTAATGCTTTTCAGAAAATTTTTTCCTACAAGTGTCTAACTTGTCATGTTTAAATTGGCTTGATGTAGAGTTTGGTTTCAAAGATTAGGAAAAGCCTGCTGATTAATCCAAATCCACATCTCCACCTTTGCACTTCACATTTCTCAAGCATCTGTTGCCATTCCTTCAAATGGCAAGTTGTCCACTATGGATAATGGAGGCTCCAAAACTGAACTAATTACCTGCAATGAATGAGGTGAGGCAGTTCCTGCAGGATATTGTCAAATAAACATGCTAAAAAAGCTGTATCAGGAGATAGGAAATGAAATAAAACAAGTGCAGGCTGAAAAAGTGACATAGGCAAATTCATATAGGAGATTAAGATTATATCGCTGATGTATTTTATTCTAGTCAAGTTAATGACCTGCATTTGAAGAGCTTTGTAAATCAGTTATTTGTGTCTACCAGAACACAAGAACATACAGTCGATGATTGCTTAGGCACAAAATCTGGAAACAAATCTGGTAGTGGAAACATTGCAGTATGTAATAGGTGTTGTGGTTTAAACCCATTTGGCACTAGGCCACAAAGGGCCGCTATTTCACTCCCTTCTGTGGGAGGATGGAGAAAATTGGAACAGTAAAAGTGAAAAAACCTTAGGATTGAGATAACTACAGTTCAGTAAGTAAAGCAAAAGTTACATATGCAAAGCAAATCAGGGAATTCATTCACCCCTTCCCATGAGCAGGCAGGTGTTCAGCCATCCCCAGGAAAACAGGTTTATATCACATGCAATGATAACTTGGGAAGAGAAGCCAAACACTCCAAACATCCTCCAATTCATCCTTCTTCCCTAAACTTTATATGTAAAGCATGATGCCATCTGGGGTCACCTGTCCTGGCTGTGTCCCCTCCCAACTCCTTGTGCACCTCCAGCCTGCTCACTGGTGGGCTGAGAAGCAAAAAAGCCCTTTGCCGTTGTTGAGATAGGGGGTGGTCTCTGCTACTGTGCCTGCCTGCAGAGAGAGGACCAGAGGAAACAGCTGACACACGGGAGATTCAGATTAGATACTAGAAAACAATTTTAGTGTGGTCAGGAACTATACCAGGCTGCTGAGAGAGGTAGTAGAGTCACCATCCCTAGAGGTACTTAAAAGGCATCTGGATCTGGCGCGGGTGATGTGGTTTAGTGGTGACTGTGGCAGTGTTGGTTGGACTGGATGATCATAAAAGTCTTTTCCAATCTTGATAATTCTATGATGCTATGAGAACACAGAAAAACCTTCATTGCATTAGTCAATATCCCTCCAGATAGCTTGAGGACTACTTCTGGAAACTGTAAAGCACTTTTAAAGTTTGCAAGGGAGACCAAGTAACAACATATTAAAAAATCTTGAGTAGCTTCTTAGACAGACTGGGCTAAGACATTTAGTCTTTTTCAATGCCTTAGTGGTCAACTCTAATTTTTAAACAGAAAAAAAATTCATTAGACTTGTGTCATTCTGAAACCTAATAAATCTCACTTGCTTAGATCTGCTGACATAACTAGCATCAAAATTTTGAAAAAAATAATCAAAAAGCTAAACAAAATATCTTTTTAACTATTCCCAGAATGGTAACTTCAGTATTCAGAAAATGTCCAATAGAGCTTTTTAGCAAAACAGGCAAAGAAAAAAAGAGTGTTTTTTCTACTGTCCCAATAAAAAAATTCTAACTCCAAAAGTCTCTGAGACTTTCCTTATCAAGTACTCAAGAAAACAGATATGTGTCAAAAACTGTTCTGCTGAAAAATGCAGTAAGATCCATAAGGTAGGGTAGACTTACTACTACTGCAAATGAATTAATAATATCTAACTGATTTTGCAATTGTTTTCAATAGCTTTCATAGTCTTTCCTATGGGCTTCATGATTTCAGTGAGGGTACATGGGTGTCTAAACATGTGAACATGATAAGCAATGTGGACTGGATAAAATTTGATCTAGTAGAACATCTGTCCCAAATGCTGGAGTTAAGACGTATTTGTCAGCTAAACACAAAAGCTACATAAATAATGAAGAATGGGAAACACATAGGTAAATTATAGCACATTGTTACTTAGTCAAAGTACTTAGTGTCCAGGATTACAAGAAGTATATTCCCATGTTTTCATGAAACTGAATAAAAAGGGGAAAAGTTATTTACACATTCCAGTTAGGTGTTTTTATTCAATTAGCTTTGCACTAGTGTTATTTCCTATTCTGCTAGAATATATTACTATTACTATTATTATTATTACTATTACTATTGTTGTTATTATTATTTGCTACGTGCTAATGGAGATTATTGTATCATGAAGTCAATTTCAAGAGAAGTCACAGGAAGAAGAAATGAAATTGGTGCAGGAATGATTTTGGAAAAAAAATTGTGTGATAGGTTTGGTGAACATTCCATTGGTATGTAATACCTTACATCTTTGTAACTACATGTTGATGAATCTTTTGGAACTTACTCTTCAATTTCAGTGTTTGAGGAAGCTTGTGTTTTGCATATTGTTTTGTGCTGGCATTTGATACTTAAAGAAATCTCAATTCAAGATTATATCCCTTGTGTACACAGAGGGTAGTATTAAAGTTAGTATGGTCACAGTGACTAGGTTTGCTTCATTTTGAAAAATTATCAAGCTAAACCAGACTGAGAACACCAATGTAGTTAATTCTTCCATTTGTTGGTTTGTGTACTTTGTTTTTATGTAGTTAGTGTCTGCCAGTACTGTGGTCAGCAGAACTGACCTGGGTTCAATAGGGCTGAATGCTGTTATTCTCTGCTCTGTGGAAAAAGTGTGAAATCTTATACGCAGTGAACGGTAGGTAGTGTCTTGTTTATAAGACTGTGTTGTTTGAATAGTTTAGACTTACTTTGAAGACATTTCATTCATCCTGGACTCCACGGTGGTTTGCATGGATTGCCTTCTGCACCCATTATGTATTCTATTGTCCTTCACTTTCATATTGAAACTAGCAAAGTGCTAGCTTTTAGTTTTATCTCGTAACCTTTTTGCATTATGTATGTCAGACAAAATATTTTCCTTGCATTTCTATATTGTATTATTTGGTTTAGAAAGTGGTGTTTGTAGTGTGTTATATGGAATTAGAAATAGGGAGAATTCACTTTTTGGGGTGAGGAAGAAAAACCATTAGAAAAATGTGCTCATTAGGTCCATTATTATTTGTCTGAACAATATTGTCCTTTTAGAATAGTGCTTAACATCACTTGTAGATGGTAAAAAAACATTATTAGGAAAATGGCATATTGCTTGTTTTAACATGAGCCATGTGTTTTACTGTGGAGATTCTTCAAAGTTTGGGTGAAGCTCTACTGAAAGACTTAGGTCCTCAGCAATCTGAAAAATAGGTTCACTTAATGAGATATCTGAAGGGACTACCTATGTGTGTGTCCAGCTGGAGTACAACATGCAAGTACCTGAGCTCCATTTTAAATACTCAAGGTACGAGCAACTGCATTTATCCAACAACTTGTTCAGGTAACTTGAGGTGAAGTCTTCAGTGCAGATCTCAGGCAATCCTGAGCTGTAACTTTCATTAAAATGCAAAATTTTCTGTGATTCCACTATCTGGCATTCAAAGTGTTTATTTGTTATTATAACAGGGAGCCAGGTCGAGTTGAAGTAAGTAAATTCTCTTCAGAAAGGATATTCTTCTCTTACTTCAGAGAGTAAGAGTAATTGAGATGGACAAACTGGGGCACTGAGATCCCCTTCTTCCCCTCCCTCTGCATATACTTCTGAACTATTAAATTAACTAGACTGTAGTGACTACATGATTTAACAATACAAGAATATGCAGTTGCTGCTCTCTTAAATTATGATCCTAATGGGAATTTATTTCTTCAAACAGTAAATTTCATCTGCTGAGATCAGCATATTCATAGCAGAAAATTAAAATGGAAGTAAAATTGTAACTGTCAGCATCTGTTGCAGAGCAATATACCAGTAACCATTATATCTTCTTGTTCTCTCTGCAGAGGGAAAGCAATGATGAAGATTACTTGCTTTAACACTTCCAGTTCAACCCTGTTGCCTGTTATTAAAAAATTATGTCCTTGAACAAAATTCACTTTTCTTTCTACAGTATTACCCTCAGATTTTCACCGTATAAAGCTTCTTACAAATCAGATTTACTGTATTCACAGGCTAAAGAGGAGAAAAATCTGAAACATGGCAGGTCAGCGTACTCTTTTTTTCCTTGGCAAATCAAAACATTGTAGTGCCAGAACTCTTGACAGGTGTATAGTTCCACACAATAGTTGTGTCCGCATTCCCAGCAGGAAGCTGAGCCTCTATCAGGTGCTGTGTTTGTAGTGGGTCCAAATGGCTGTGGAAAGCATCACATACTGATGCTGCATGCTTGGCAGCGATTCAAAAGGCTTGGTGTTCTGCATTAAAATTATTGTTGAAGTCTCAATAACAGGCCTGAAGTTGACAAGAAAATTCAAATCTGCAGCAGTTCTTGCCATGCTCAAAATAGTGAGATGAGCCATTTCATCATTTAGGTTGTTCTTTCCCCCCCCCCCTCACTTAGTTCTTCCCTCTCATTACTTTTTTTGGAAAAGTTGGAACAACCTCTGGGTACTATTGGAAGTATTTTTGCTTATCTTGGTCCTGCATTTTCCTGTGAAACAACATGATTGCACACTGAGGTTAAAGAACAATTAGGATATGGTCTTGGTTGTCTTTTTTTTTTTTTCCCCAACCTTCACTAATGACCACCTTAATTCCTCGCTGATTTAAATCATCCATTGAGGCATAATTTCAGACTTTTACCACAGACAAGTTTATAGTATCTACATTTTACAGTAGACAACACTGTGTTTCCACATTACAAGACAATGTTACAGTAAGGCTTAGCTGGCCTCATGTTGGACTTCTCCCTGGGGACTCCCCTGATGGGGGAAGCCCTCCTGGAGCAGTTCTGTGTCAGGAATGAGAGCTGCATTGGACTTTTTTGGTCTTCAGCTTCTGTTTATAGTTATCTTATCAAAACTTCAGCATGCTGTCTGCACCAGACTCTGTGTGCAGGAAAAAACAGCACAAAAATGGCCCCAGATGTACAGTTTCAAGATCTTTTAAGGCTGAACTAAAACTAAACTACCCAATTAAGAAATGACACCTAGATTATCTTCCCTTTTAACCCAATAACTGATCCCTCAAAACCTGCGATGCGGACTTTTGTCCAATTGCAAGATACCACCCAAACCCATGAAGAAGAAGGAAGAAGAAGGAAGAAAAAGGAATTTGAGACAACACCCTATACCCTCCATCTTGTTTTATATCTGTTGCTGTTGAGGCAGGGATGGAAATGAAGAGACTTTGTCTTCAGAAGGCAAAGAATGAACTTTATTAACAAGTATCATTCCTCTTTTATAACCAGGATTGCTAAGGTGAAATATGATTGGTCTCAAAGCCTTTCACACCATTGGTGCACTATGAATAGCACACAGTGGTAGAACATCTCTATAAACAACATGAACAGAAAAAGAGATAATAATTGTTGGCATTCTTTCTCCTAACTTTCCCAGTCTAGGCCTGGAAGAATTCTCTCTCTTTTCCCTCTGACTGAACTGAGAATATCCACACAATTTCCCCTTTTTGTTTAAAGAAGGAGACAGTGTTTGTTGCCCTCCTGCAGGAAGGAGAACAAACACAGCTCAAGAGGTTTATCAACTGTCAGTCAAAACCTGAATCGGATATTGGCTCAGAACGGTCAATGAGATTCCAAACTTATATTATAAATTCCAAGAAATCAGTTACCAACTCTAGGATAGTAACAACTCATAGTCAGTCTGCCAAAGGACTGGCAGTCCAACTTGTCAAAACCCATTTTCCAGTGTGAGCAGATGCCTACATGACAGAAAAGAAGGTAATAACGAACACGTTCACATACCCAAATCAGACAAATTTAGAATTTGGCAAGATAAGTAACATCTGTTTTCCACAGCTGCAAAGCTCTTAGGCCTCTGGGATTTATCCCAGCCAGTAAGGTGCAGTAGGTGAAGCCTTGGTTGGCATTCATCGAAATTGCTTTTTGCACGGTGTGTGCACTTGATAGAAGAATCATGCTAGGCTTTTGGCCCATGCAGTCATGTCCTGAATGAACAATTTGAGTGATGAAATTGAACTCAGGTCCAAATTGCATTCTCTACTCAAAACAATTGAGTAGAATTGACCAAATTCAGAAACACTTGAGAAATCTCTGGAATGCCATGGCCACAGCCCTTAATTCAATCACTTGGGCCGAGGCTGACTACAGCTTTCCAGTGCTTTGAGCTATCAGTAAAGACGCAGCTCTTTAGCTCTTTCCACCGGTTTTTTGTGTTTTTTTTTTTTTTTTTTTTTTGGTGGTTTTTTTTTGTTTGTTTGTTTGTTTTGTTGTTTTTTTTTCCCCCAAAACTGCCAACACTGGTGGGCTTTAAGACCCAGGACGAGGGTCTGCTGGACGAGGTGGAGGACCCGGCCCAGGGGGCCGAGCCAAGCACCCGAGACCCAGCCGGGGGGACGGGGACGCCAGCCCCTCTGCTGAGCCAAGATCCACTCAGGTCAGTCCTTCCCCCCCCCCATTGTCCATGGTCAGTCCTTCCTTCTCATTGGTATCACTTGGGGCCCCTGGATCAGGGGTCCCTGGGACACCCCACGGCAGCCCGCAGATGGGCGACCCATTCCAACCTTATTTTTCGGTGCACGCCTCCACCAGGCTGCGAGAATCCCGGCAAATCCTCTGGCTTTTTGCCCTCCCCCCGCTCCACCCGGCCATGGATCAAGCCACAGCTTCTCGGGACCCTGCTCCTCACGCTCTGCTAACAGGAGCGGGATGCGTGGGGTGCGGCAGGGGAAGTTCTCTCAGAAATATAAAATCCCACCCTGGATTTGGGGCTCGTGGCACCGCCCACGCCTGCCCAACACAAGGGGCTGCTCCTCGCCCCCAGTGTGTCTGCCCTCCCCGCGATACAATCGATTTTTGCCCAGCTCCCTGATCCACGGTACCAGCAGCAGCGATGCTGCTCCGGACCAAGCCGGTGCTCCCTCGCTGCCCCTGCCTCTGCCTCCGAGGGACACAGCTGAGGGCAGTCTGGGGGAAGCAGAGGGGGCGATGGGCTAGGCGCAGGCTCTGAAACAAGCGGGCTGGATGTTTTGTCCAGCGCGGGGCTGTTGGCCGCTGCCGGTGGCAGATCACAGAGCGGAGCTGCTGCTGATGAGCCGGAGGCGCGGGAGGGGCGGCCAGCTCCGGTGTGGTGGCGGGCAGCAGCGTGGCGAGCGGAGCGGGGGGCACGGTCTCCCTGCCGCGCCTTGTGGCCGCTGCCCCCCGGCGGCGCGGCGTGCCGCCAGTCCGAGCGAAGCGGGCGGCGGCGCAGCTGCGGTGGCCTCTCTTGGGAACGGCCGCGGCAACTCCGTCGGTCCCGGGGTGGGCGACGGTGGCGGCCGGCTCGGTGCCGGCTGAAACACGGAAAAACTGGCTGCTCCATCCAGAGCGGTGGGTGGAGCGAGAGGCAGAGCTGTCGCTGCCGGAGCGGTGGGTGGCACGCTGAGCCTAGCTGCCAGCGGAGGCGGCACCGCGGACGGCAGGGCGGGGACGGCAGCCCCTGTCACTGGCGCGGGAGGCAGTCCACCAGAGGGCAGGGCGGAGAACGACACGGGGGCTTCGCCCAAGCGGTGCTGGTGTACGGCCGGTGCCGGCAGTACATGGGGGCAGGGCCTGTACATCTCCGCAGGCTGTCGATGACACTGACTGCACCGCAGCCCCCACTGTGTCACAGACTGCGGCGCCGCCCCCCCCCCCCCCCCCCCACAACTGCATTCCGGAGAGGGGAGGGCAACAGCGACTGGGACAGTGAAACTGCCTGCTTAGAAAATGGGCAGGCTTCGGGCCGCTGTGCTGGAGACGAAAACCACCCAGGCTGCAGAGCCACGAGCGGTGGCGGCTCCTGCCAGGCTGGGAGTTGCCCCGTGCAGCCCCTGCAATGTTGGGAGTGCCGGAACAATATTTGTGACAAGGGCACCCCTGCCACCACCTGAAAAGCGGAGGGAAGTCGCTGGTGCCACTCTCGGGGCGGGACAGCTCAGCCCGACTGATCGCAGCGCGGGCTGCGGTGCGGTCAGCATCCGATTGAGTGGCGAAGGATATTTCGGCTGGACATAATCTCGGGGATGGGGATACTTGGGCTTAACCTAGTCTTTCGGTGACTTATAAATTCTGTGAGGTTTTCCTGTGCCTCCCACGGCCCTGCGCTGCGCCGGTGCGGGGCTGGGCACTGCCCTGCCCGCCTCCCACCCGATGAGCCCCGAAACGCCGCTGAACACTGAGACGGCATCTCAGCTCCCCGAAACCTCCCATTCGGAGTTGCTGCCCCTCAGGGCTGTGCCCCGTAGGGCCCAGAGAACACGTCTCCAGTGATGACCAGTGTGAACGCGCACGCATCCCCTCTGCACACCTCATCCAGGAGGCAATCACCCAAGTCCTCCCAAGTTCTCGGATTTACGGAAGTGCTGAGATCCACAGGAAAGCCATGATCTCTGGCCCAACCCAGAATGTTGTATAGCCACTCATCCAAGATATCGACCCCTAATTGAGGGATAAAAGCCCTCCACATGTTCAGAACCAGTTGTTTGGCAGTAGAGGGTTGGTTCCCCATTGCTAAGGAAACCCTTCCCCAGCAGGCATCCACTTCAAGAGACTGTCTGCTACTTCAAGGAAAAATCATTCCCACTCTCTGTTTGGCCTCTCGGGCCAACCCCCGGGGTCCATACAGGACCAAGTCTTCTCCGGAAGACACAGGGTAAGTCAGCTGTTAAAAACAGGCCAATTTTAAAAGGCTTGGGCCTGTTTATTAAAAACAAAGACAACTGAAAACGAGGCCCCAGGGTAAGCCCAGGATCTCAACTGCAAGTCAGAGATACAAGTAACTCTGTGCTGCACAGGATGTTTCTTTGAGTAGGAGTTCCGCAAAAACACCAGGGTGCTCGGCACCCGGGGGTTTTTAAAGTCCTTAAAGGTGCAGGATTGGTGCACTTTTGATCCACTTGTTGATTGGTCCTCTTCCTGGTAGCTGGTTGGTCCATAAGACAGTGCATTCTCGGCAAATCATCTTGTAATTCTGAGGCACTATTGGCTGGTTAGTCCACCAGTCATAGGTTGAGTTGCTGACATCACTCCATGATGTAACCTGTCTAGAAGTTTCTTGCCTTTACACCTTTTTTGACCCCACCTTTTCCTTGATTGACAGCTATGCACACACACTTGACTGACAATACATTTAACTTTGTAATTTACTACATTAATTAAAACAGTTCATTATATTAATTAGCAATTCATTAAAACTCATTAAAACTATTAACTATTATTAACTCAGATGACTGGGCTCACCCCCAGATTGGGGTGACCCCGGGTGGTGGTAAATTCTCTCCTCCAACCCGGGCCTTCAAAGAAATACTCAGTAGTCTTCAGTTGTCCATTCTCAAGGCAGTTTATTGCATGTTATCTCAAGGCACCCAGACTCCCTGACATTCTCTCTGACTCCTTCTCCCTCTGCATCTCTCTCCATCTCCCTTTGTCTCTGTCTCTCCCACCCAAGGGGCTGGTGCCATCTTTTATATCACACATTACGTATTAAATGTTTATAGTTTTTCCCCAATGCCTATCACCTATATTGAACAGTGACTTTCTACTCTAAACCAGTCTGTGAGTGCCAACATCACCAAGAACATGGAGGATAGGAAGGAGAAAGAAGGAGGACAGGGCATGCCCAAATCCCTCCATCTTAGAACTTCTGACCCCATGTACAAAACTCAGACCCCTCTGTACAAGGCCTAAAACCCACCTGTACAGCACTCTAAAAGATTCTTCCTTTCATTTTGTGACTACTTCTATTATAATATCTAAGCTTTTGTGATTTCTTGTTCTTCCTGCAAGGCTGGTAAATTGTTCCATGGGTCAAATTCAAAACCACAGGGGTTTCCGGCTGCCTGCCAGGGTACCAGATGCTTCTGACCTGGACCCGGAACATCCAAGAGTGTCTGAGGGACACCTTGGGTTCCGACACTCAGACTACTAAAACAAATTTATAAATTTATTTATGACATCAGCGTTACCTCACTCAAGAGGGCAAAGGTGTCCAGACAGAGTCTCCGGACTCCTGGTGCTCAGCTTGGCCGCGACCTCCTCCCCGATCCGTCAGGGTCTTGGGTCTTTGGCCTAGGCTGTAATCACGTCCGGGTCCAACAGATGTCGCTGTTGAGGCAGGGATGGAAATGAAGAGACTCCAGAAGGCAAAGAATGAACTTCATTAACAAGTAGCGTTCCTCTTTTATAACGAGGATCACTAAGGTGAAATACGATTGGCTTCACAGTGAAAACCTGTCACACCATTGGTGCACTATGAATAGCACACTGTGGTGGAACATATCCATAAACAACATGAACAGAAAGACAGACAATAGTTGTTTTCATTCCTTCTCCTAACTTTCCCAGGCTAGGCCTGGAAGAATTCTCTCTCTTTTCTCTCTGACTGAACTGAGAATATCCACACATATCCATTACTATATTCTAAAAACCTAAACTCTAAATTTTCCACCCTGTGATATTACACACTTCTAGCCAGCTACATGCCTGTAATCCCAATGCTATTAATCAATTTTGGAAGTTGTCTCCACAGCCTCAGGTCAAATGCAGTGCTCTCTTGCGAGTCTGTGCCTTTCAGTACAGAAAGTTTAGAATTCTCAGCATCCAGGATTCCAACATCTCCACCGCTTGTTAAAAGCATGAACACTTTATAGACAACCTTGCCAATCATTTGTCAGACACACATTTGACTGAACCCCATGTTTTCGCTTAAGCTATCATCTAACAAAAATTCTACAACATCACTGATTCCCACACCCATGAAGAAACCCAAAGTCCACAATCATCTGTGGGTGAAACACAAGGGTTGGATTCTCTGTGCAGTTCACATCTGTGTGTCTTCTTCACTGCTTGTGGAGAGGTCAGTGCTTTCTTGCATTTGGTAGAATTTAACATTCTTCACTGAAATCCACCTGGACTTTGCACCTGCTAAAACACAAACAAACCCAACATCCCCACAGGGACTGGAGGATTTTCTCAAGATGCTGGAAGTGAAGAATGGGCCCTGATGTGCAAATAAGGCATTGATAGGTTCTGCTTTGCAAAATTGCATAAAGACATGTAAGATAACAACATTAGTTGTTATTACTAACATTCTTTGGTTATGAACATGAGAAAATATCAAGAGCAAAACAATGCATGTAGTAAAGATGAAACTAACAGCAATTAGGAATCAATCAGATAATACACATAATCACATATGAAATCACACGATTACCAAACACTGCAACTCTGAACTGTCATTTCAGAGTCTGCAGTAGCTGATAAACCTTAAAACAACAAAGAATTGGAGAAATCATGTCTGGATTCATGTTTCTCCAAAGTCTCTTTGAAAATAGGCTCAGCTGTCATATATGGTCAAATTGCCAAGCCAAAATGACTTGAATGGTTTTTGATGCAGAAAACATCTGGGTTGATTGTCAATCACCCCATCCAAGTAGAGCTAGAGCTTGGCCAGAGCCCAAACTCTAATTGGTGGGTATCACTTAACACATTTTAAAACAAGACTCTTAAAAAGAACAGTTATTAGTAAAAAACCTTGGGGTTGAAAACCAATCAAACCATCAAGTAACTGAATCCCTCCAAAATTTCCTTCAGGATAGAGATTCTTCAAACACAGCAAACCTCTTCTTGAAAGATCTGAAAGTGGTCACAGTCAGGATTGTGATCGAGGATCTGGACACTGAGAGTGTGAAGGTGGAGGAAGTGCAGCTGCATGAGAGACTGATTACCTAGTACGAAACTAAAACCCAAAAGATAAGTTAATGTTACAGCTGAACTCTCTGCTGGAGTACTTCTGTAATAATAACTGAAGAAAGCCATGAGACTAGCAGTCTGGATAAAGAAAACGTATGAGTAGTTAAAAAACAAAAAGGCAGAACCCTGAAGAGACACATGTCTTGTAGGTGATCACAGAAAATGATAGTAAAACACATGAAAGCTGGTTGTAAATACTACAATAATATCTTAATAATAATTCTTACCACAAAAATCAGAGAATTCACATTATATAGTCAACTTATCAACAGGAAATGTTTGAAATGGGTTAAGACAACCTTTTTTAAGCATTCATATAACATTACCTACAATCACTATTTATCAGTATTACTTATAAAAACCAAAAATAACAAAGGTTACAAACTCAATACCAACAATCCCTAGAACTCTGAACCATTGGCAAATTAGCTGATGACCCTGCAGATAGGATCTGATTGATGTTTCCCAAATGCTCTGTTTTCAGAGACATTTTGTCTGCCGGATCAGTCTGTGTCTCACAAATGGAATGGGACCCTGACTGGTTGCAGACTTAGGATTTATTATCTGTCTGTATCATGCAAGCAAAAAGTAAGAGACACAGGGAGATCACAACATCCATACAAATCCAGATCAGAGACAAGATGGCAGCTTATGCAAAGCCTTTTTCTACATATTCTTTGAACCGATAGCATAAAAGAAAAGGTGTAAAGTCATTATACTCTAACCAATAAGAAAAGGACCCATGTGGGTTTAACATTAACAAAAGGACTTCTGTGAACCTCAAACAATACACAATAATTCATTATTTAAGATTGAAACTTTTTCTATCTTTGCAAAGCATATATCTAGAACTTTTCACATCTTGAACTACCAATAAGTTCTTGTTCTTTCTTGTTCCTTATGATAAATATAAATGTATTCACTTGGTTCTTAACTTCCTAGCTTCCCATGAGAAGGCTTTTTTCTTAGCTTTATGTCTACTTTCTGGGGCCTTTTTGCACTTTCTAAAGTCTTTTGCCTTTTTATATTTCTACAATTTTCGGTAGTTAAATCATTACTAATAATTTTATCTTTACATGGTGGTTTTCCTCCCTGGGAAGCATTTTTCATGTAAAAGATTTCCATCTATATCATACTTGGAGTAACACTGATTTGCATAATGTTCCCTCTTTTTTGCATCTTGGACAATGACTCAGTGCTGCTGCATTTTCTGTGGAGTTGCCCTGTTGACAAATTGGATAAAGTGCTGTGAGAGTTCTTGAAAGTTTTTCATCCTGCGCTTGAAGGAGTTTCCTAACACGTTCTCCCCAAACATGTGCTTGAATTGCTGCAATGTGCTGAGGTGTGCCCACCTTACTGCATGCCTTTATCATTTCACTCATGGTGGGTTGTTTTCCAGGCATGGCACTGATAATACGTTTGTACTCTGCAGGAATCTGTCTTGCAGTGCTGTCCTTCCGATGTTTGCCCAATTCATCAACGAGGCATCTCTTGAGATATTTCTGGGAATGGGAATCAAATCCACACCTGTATCTGGTGGGCTTTTAATTTGCCTGGATGCACCTTTTTCTGGCCCAAAGGGTGCATGCATCCCAGTCTGCCCTCCCGCTCTTGTCTGAGGCATGGGGAGGAACATCTGTGGTTGTGCACACAGGGGAAATGAGGGTGCAATGGCTGAACCCGCCACTGGTGGCATTGCAGATGGCATCAAGGTAGACATATAGGGAATATTTACAGAGTATGCAGAAAGGGTGCTGCCATCTTGCCCTAGAAAGGAGGTTTGAGGAAAGTGTCCACTATGTCGTGATAGGAATTCTTGAGCACATTCCTTGAGTTGGAGGAAGAGCTGTTGTAAAAGGTTTTTTGAAAATGGGAAAACATGTGGATGAATCGTGCAGCTGGACTGTTGTCCTGGAAACCAAACTCTTGGGCAGGCAGGTGAGGTGCTGGAGTCTTGCTTGTGGTTGGCCAAAAGCAGGGTAGGATCTGTGATGGCATAGGAATGCCTTTTCTTCTGTGACTGAGATAACATTTTCATCGCTGGCATCAGGGGTTGCAGGGAGTTGTTTTTCTAGATCATCAGTGGCTTGAGCTGTGGTTTCCGGTTTTGGAAGTGCTGTGTCTTGTTCAGGGACTTCCCATTTACCTGGGAATATAATTACTGTATTCTGTTCAGTTAAAAAGGAAACTGGAAAAAATACTTTATAATACGATTGAACTGGTTGAAGTGGTGTTGTTGCTGGATGGTGTGGTTGCATGGAACCCGATCCAGGTCCAGGCTCCACCACCGGTGGTGGTGCTGCTGAGCCCTGTGCTCAGACTGTAGCAGGCAATGCTGACTCTGTGACCCTGGGCAGTGCTGAATTAAGGGATACAGCCGTAGTTTCGGCTCCCTGCAGCCCACACGGGGCAGCGGCGGCCTGGATTCCCAGAGCGGCGGGGGGGCGGCTGTTGCCATGAGGTCTGTCGGTGCTTGAGAGAAAGCAGTGGGGCAGCGGGTCGGCTTGGCTGTGCGCAGAGAGCATGCGCCGCCCCTGGCACGGCCTGAGCCCGCGCGGACCGCCAGGAGGGGCGGGTGGTGACGTCAGACCCACTTGCTGTGGTCCCGCCCTCCATGCCGCGGTTTGGGCTTCAGGGGCAGGGGTAGGTGGGACCTGGATGATGTCGGCTGGCCCCTGGGCCGCTCTAAATGAACAACAGGGCAGGGGCGGACCCTTGTGATGTCTTTTTCAGAGGCTGGCTGGCGACAGAGGCTGTAGGTGGCCCGCCGAAACCAGAAGGCGTCGCTACCGAAGCCTCGAGCACCTGTGACGCCTCCCAGAGCAGGGAAAGAGGTGAGGAAACTGACGAGGAGCAGGGCAGCTCTTCCAACCCCCCCCTCCCCCACCTTAGGGACATGTGCAGATGTAAGGAATTTGAAAAAAAGGCATATTGTTTACCGCCTCTTCACTGAGCAGTAACTTAAAGCTTGGAAGCTGTTGTCTTTTGGGGTCCTCCCGAGTTGCAGTCTGCCCATTGTCTTCCTCCCTCCCCTGCAGGAATCCCTGGGCGGGTGCTGTTAGGGTGACCACCTTCCTGAGAGCAATCCCCTCCCTGCCCGGATGACCAGCTCCCCCAGCCCACCTTACACTAAGGCCTGGATGTAGTAAAGTCACGCTCGACCAGTGAAAGAAGGAGGGCTTTTGAATTGAGGAAATCCAATTGGCTTTTATTGTAGGAACGGCAGAGGGTCTGGGGAAGGCAGGATACAGGTGAGGTGGAAGGCAGGACAGGCAGGAAGGTCCACAACTGCAGCTGAAGGGTCTCGGTATCAAGGAGCCAGAGAGAGGGTCCTGATCTCTCTCACAGAACCACAAGTCACTCAAGCAAAAGGCACCAAGAGCCAGGCACACCCCAGCAGGGGAGGGGACAAGGTCAACTGAGGGGACAACTGAGGAAGGGTAGGAGGGGTTGAGGTAGGAACAAACCAATGGGGTTAGGGAAGAAGGGAGGAGCTGGGATGGGGTGACACAGCCACAACCAATGGAGAGTGGAGAGGGGAGTGGTTCTAGACAGAAGCCAATGGGTAGACAGAGGGTACAGACTTTTCCAGAACAGGGGAGTGAGCACTGTTTAAGTGACAGAGCTGGATTTACATAAGAGAACGGGGAACCCTGGGAAAGAGCTTCAGTTTCTCACCCTGAACCAGAATGGAGTTTCTGCCCAGGGCATTCCCGCCCCAATGGCTGACCCATGGTCTCCCACACTCCCCGATTCCTCTCCTGCATCACCCTCCTCCTCAGATAAATCTCCTTCCTCCTCAAAGGGAGGAGCTATCTCCCAGACCTGGAGGGGGCTGTGTGAAGGGTCATGAGTTTGAGGGGATTTCTCTGGGAATCATGGTGCTGGGGCAGTGAGCTCCTGCCCTTCTGCCCCTGGGGAAAAACTTTCAGCTGTTCGGGGATTTTGCAAGGATAGACGTGCAGCAGAGTCTGGGTATTTCACATCATATGTAACTTGGTAAAGGGCTCTACAAGCTGCCAACAACACCCCTGCAGTTGGGTCCTCGGAAGTGACGTACTCATATAACCTTATGTTAGCATCTTCCCTTAACTGGGGTTCAAGTACATCTTTTTCTGTGAAAGCTGGGTAAGTTTTCCGTGCCCACAGCAGCAGGAATTCAAAGTCTTTCTTAGGGACCTTAACTGGGTGCTGTTTCAGTAAGAGTTCTAGTTTCTGGAATGCGTCTGCCTCTTCTTTCAAGAAATGTCCTGCCCACTTTGGTCCCTTTGGGAGCTTATGAAAAGAAGTCCTTGTCATCTCGGTCTGACCAGCAGGCATGGGATGTCCAATAGCCTAGTTTCTGCACCTCTGGAGGAATTTGCTGACTTCTGTCTCTGCTCCACAGGACTTATGGCAGGATTTCTTCAGAGCTGGATTGCACTGACACGGGGCACCAGTTATGGCTTCACTGGGCCCATGTTGGGCTTCTCCCTGCAGGCTCCCCTGATAGGAGAAGCCCTCCTGAAGCAGTTCTGTGTCAGGAACGAGAGATGCATTGGACTTTTTCAGTCTTCAGCTTCTTGTTTATTATTATCTTATCAAAATTTCAGCATGCCGTCTGCACCAGACCTTGCATGTAGGAAAACAGCACAAAACTGGCCCCCTGATGTACAGTTTTGCCGCCGTGCCTACCCTGAAGCTCCCTGGCTTCACCTGCCCAACCAAGGTACGGTCGGCAGCGGGGGACACTCCCCTGTTTCTCGAGGATATTCGGGGAGTGGCTAAGACAAAGCGCTTTGCTGTTTGCCTTGTAAGGAGGAGAGGCGACATCAGAGGAGGTAATGAGGGAATCGACTCAAGGCCGGGGAAAAAGTCTCAGGTTTAATGCAAGCTCTAGAGAGCACTGAACGCCATTGTCCTGGCAGCCAAAAGTGGCCTTGAGGCTCTCACAATCATCTTAAGTACCGAGGCGGTAACAAGGGGGAAGGGATGCCCACCACCCAGTGGCGGAATTCGGGGGAGTGGAAGGCGGAGGGACAGACAGACATACAAACTAATGGGGAAAGTTTAAGGGAGGGACCCCTGGCCCTCGTCCACTCACTCGATGCCCAAGGTGGAAGATTCTGGGAGAGTGAGATTAGGAGCTGAGTGATGGACAAGGTACCAGGGAGGGGACAGGGGAGTGACTGAGCATTTTCAGGGAGATTGGCATTGGGGAAGGCGGGAAAGCTCAGGGTGTAACCATTGAGAGACAATGAGGGGGTGAAGGGACAAACCATTACAGGACTGTTACAAAGAGATAAAAACACAATACAACAACTCCTCCTTTTTGCTTTAAAAAGGAAGGAGGAAAAACTTAACAAATGAAACTAGAGGTTCAGTTTTTAAATTTGACCTGATCCAGCCTGAGAGTCCCATCCTTTAAACAGTCCAGTCAGTCAGTCTGAATCTGCAGTCTTGCTGAGATGGAATGAGTTGACCGGGAGCAGCAGCTGCAGAATGGGGCTCAACTTGATGTTCATGTTGGCTGGGTCCAGATCAGCGAAATCTGAGTCCAGGCGATGGTATGATATGTGTTTTTCCTCTGCTGCTGCAATGGCTGCCCTTTGCAGATGGAGAGGGCTTGCTGCAATGATGCTGGGGGTGGTTCTTCCCTGGGTATTTGGGGATAGGGGAACTGGGACAACTTTATTGCAAACACGTGGACTGGGGACACACATGGACTGGTGTAGCTGGAGGGGTTTTTCTGAGGTTTTGGGAAAAAACATTTTTTAAAGAGATGTAGCTTTTTTTTTTCCTTGCATCGCCTGCAGTTTGATGCTAACCCCCGATTGGTGGGGTCATCTGCTGCACCCACAGGCACTCTGATGTTGTGACTCACCACCTGCACAACTTGATAAATCACAGCTCCCCTTGAGGTGCTGTGGCCTGCCTTATTTCTATCCTCACATGAGGCAGGTGCGCATTCCGGTTTCAGTTTTTTGGGAAAGTGGGGTCTCCCTCCCCCCTCCTACTGTCCCTGGGGGTGCCCTGCCCAAAAATGGACATTGGATTACAAAATGTCCCTTCCGATCACAGTGGAAGCCTTGGCGTTTCGATGGAGGTGGCCTCGGAACAACGTTCCTTGAAGGCACAGCATCCAAGGCAACCATGTGGTTTCTGGGCTTTTCAGGGATCTCGAGCTGTGTGTCAGCGTTCATGGGTGTTGTTTCTGAGACAAACTTGTCCTGGACCTCTGATCCCTCTACATGCCTCTCAATTGTCCCCTTGACCCGATCCGTGGAATCTGCAAAATTGTCAGAAACCTGCTCCTGCTCCCCCCTCCCTGTGCTTCCCTCCCTCCACGGTCTCTGGGAACCGTGGGAATGCAGAAGCAGGAGCTCTTGCTGCTCCCTCCCTCCTTTTCCCTCCCCCCCGGGTCTCTGGGGCCCATGGGAACTCGGAGGTAGGGGTTCCTGCCCCCCCCCCCCCCTTCTTTTCCCCCACCCCGGATCTTCGGGGCCCATGGGAAGATGGGGACAGGGTCCGGGGAACAGGATGGGGGCTACCCCCTCCCTGAGGCAGTGGGGTGGAGACGGCAGAGCTCTCCTTGGAGGGAGAGGGCGGGGTCGATGACGCAACTGTGAGAACATGTAAAGGACTGGAGGGAATGCCCACACGAGGGGGAACAATAGGTGAGGGAGTGACCTGATCTCCCAAGGGGATGGCGCCCACGCCCACAGGGAGGCAGGAGGGGGTTGGGTCAAAGGCAGGGACAAAGGGAACAAAGGAGAGAAAAGGATTATGGGAAGAAGAAGGCCATGTGGCAGGGCATGCCATGTGGTGTCCACCATTTTGTGCCTCATGGGGAGAAGAAGAGCACCGCCACAAGGTGTATGTTATAAATAGAGGCGAGTAATTTGTTCAGCCTTTCAAGAGTCAATCAGAAATTTATTGATTACAGCAAACGATGGCAAGCAAACAGCACTGGGTGCAGCTGGGGAGTCCCCGCTCCGCAAACGGCTCACACTGTTTCCCCCTTCCCGCAGTCTTTTTATACTCTTTTTCTTCCGTGTCTGTGGTATCTCTGGGTGTACTCTGCGCTTGCGCCCTCTGTTGCTAGGGGGTTGTCTTCTACTCTCTGGTGGTCGTTTGACGAAGGCTCCTCTCTTCTTCCTTGGTGAAAGTCCACGGCCCTGTAATGGTCTTTTCCATATAAGGTTATACGTTATATGCACCTAAGTTCTAATTACACAACTAGCTTAAGTAATCAACATACTAGCTAGTTTCTGTCTGGCAGTTTTCTGTTATCTACACAAGGCTTCTCCTTTGGCTCTCTGTTATCTTACACAAGGCTTCTCCTTTGATTTTCTGTTATCTGCACAAGGCTTCTCCTTTCTGTCTTGCTGAACAAAGAGTCTTCTCTAACTTATCACAATCCCCCCTTTTCTTTTTCTTTATTTTGTCCATCAAACTTTTTTTTTTTAGTTATTTTAACAGTGTTATAAAATGGGGGTTTAACATCAAAACAAAGCTAACAATGCTCTGTAATCTGGGGGTTAGGTATGCTCTCTCTACTAGCTTCTAAAGGGTGTTAAATCGAGAATCTTCGCTAGTGGGTATTATTGTCTGGTTATCACTAGTTGAATTTTCTATTTCTGAATTACTTTGATTACTGATTATTTCAACATAACCTGGCTCTCTATTTTTGGCTATTACTGGGTTAGGGCCTACTGGCCAAGTATCTGGTAGGATAGGCTCCTTCTTCCTACTGTCCATCTTGGATCTGATGGTTTAGTTACATTCAGATACACAAATTGACAATTTCCCTGATTGACTATGCTGCCCGACCAGTCCTTCTGCGGAGCTTTACAGCCGTGGGGTCTTTAAGAAACAGTAAGCCATTGATCTCCTTCTACTGACCAATCTGATGCTATTGTTTTACAGCCCCAATGCCCACAGAAGTATTCCCCGGGGTAATTGCAATATCCCTTTCCTGGATTTGATGCTGGACACATCGATGGGGGCCAATGTACATAATGACAATGTAAAACTAGGAGATCTGGACAATATCTGAGTTTGAATTTCCTTCCTATCTACTCGGGTTAATATCTATTTAAAGGGTTGATGTGAAAATTGAGAATATCTTCTTGGTAATAACATAATCAGAATTACAATAACGATAACTTGCCAAGGAGGATGGAGTCTTGGTTTTGCACTTAACTTATAATTTCCTACCATTTCCCTTTTAGCTTGTTGCCCTTTTTGTCTCCTTGGGGTGGTTGAGTCGGTACCTTTGGGGAGATTATCAATACCCAGTCGGTAATATTTGGAGTATCTCTGCAGTATTCCACTTGGGATTGGGAAGAGCCTGGTTCTTTCCCCTCTGCCTCGCCCGCCGACTCGGGTGCTTCGAGCCGCGGGGATTACCATCTTCTCGGCAGCAGCGGTACTCTCCAGCGCATCCATTCCCTTTTCCCCTTCTAGCCTTATACTGCTCCCAGTTCTTATCTTTGACCAGGGATGAGTCACACGGGATTTCTTTCAGCTCTTTCTGACAACACCGGTTTACAATATGGGCAACAAAGGGGGCAGGTTCATTCAGGTGGAAACAAAAATTCTCAGGGTTAACCACTTTTCTGTAAACCTCCCACTACTCTTCTGATTTGAACCTTACCCACTTATTCTCTAATTCCTCTAACTCTAATATGATTCTTGTTAATCCTCGCTCTAGCTTGTAGCAGCTGGAGCAAATCCCAGTAGGTGGCTTTCCTTTGCGGCAATGGACCCACCACCGTTCTTGGCAAGTTTTACAAACAAAGCACACAAAAGGATAATTAATCACAATGTATTTCTTTACACACTACTCTATAAATCATCAGCCAAGGGGTAAGTGTATCTTTTCTGTCCCCTTCTTGGTCTATCTGGATTACCCACACTGAGTCCGACAGTTTTTCTTCAAGGTGATCTTCAGGTTTCTGGGTTGGCTTGTTACTCTCTAATGGTCAGCTGTAGTCCTTTTGTCTATTGGATCGTAACCTGCGTCTGTGGGTCACACTAGGGGAGTACAGTGAGGCTGCCTAACAGGGCAGGATGCATACATATACTTTCATTCATCCACATTCACTTAACTTTATTTTTCATTTACTCTCACACACAACAAAACAATTACAACAACAAGGTACCTTTTATTTTTCAACACACTTATTACACTTTTAGGTTTCCCTGGCCAGTCCCAGTGTTCTTGGATACCCCTCAATCCAGCTGTGTTGTTCCTAACTCCAGATCCTCTCAGATTTATCTTCAAACCGGCAAAATTTTTATTTAATTCTGGGTGCTCTCGAATATTAATATCTCAACCCAGCAAAACTTAATTCTGGGTGCTCTCGAATATTAATATCTCAACCCAGCAAAACTTAATTCTGGGTGCTCTCGAATATTAATATCTCAACCCAGCAAACTTAATTCTGGGTGCTCTCGAATATTAATATCTCAACCCAGCAAAACTTAATTCTGGGTGCTCTCGAATATTAATATCTCAACCCAGCAAACTTAATTCTGGGTGCTCTCGGAATGTTAATCCCTCAACCCAGCAGGTTTGAATTAACCCTGGATGCTCTTGGAATATTAATCTCTCAACCCAGCAGGTTTGAATCAACCCTGGATGCTCTTGGAACATTAATCCCTCAATCCAGCAGGTTTGAATCAACCCTAGATGCTCTTGGAATATTAATCCCTCAACCCAGCAGGTTTGAATCAACCCTGGATGCTCTTGGAACGTTAATCCCTCAATCCAGCAGAATTTTTAGGGGCCCCTCCTACACATTTTACCTTTTATTTTTCCCCAATAGATTATGCCAAGAAAACCCTCTTTTTACCTTTTCATTAATTTTTTTTTTCTAATTAATTACCTTTTATTCACACCCCCCCCCCCACTAAGGGTTCCCACTCTTTCTCTGAGACTCAGACCCGGGGGGGGTTCTCTCACTCTTTTTATCACTCGCTTCGTCTCTTTACTGGCCGCTTTTCTCACGAAAAAGACGGAAACGCAGCATGGGAGACTACCGCTCTCGCTTAGCAGGTCTGGGGTAACCAGCCCGCCTCTCATTCACACACATTCATTCTCCCTTTATTCGCCTTGTAATGCAAAGGATCTCCCAGTGACAGCTTTTAACACTAAAGGGCAGTGCTATTGTATAACAAACACTTAACTCTTAGCCCAGCCGGGTTCCCTGGCTACTTCTGCAAGCTCTTTCCCAACTAGCGATGCTTGTAAGCGGTGCTTGTAACTCCCAGCTTGTACCACGCTCCCACTAGCTGTGCTATCAGCCAGCGGCGTTCAAAGCAGCTCCTCAAACCGCGGCTCGTGCCCGCGCGCCCGCTGCGCTATCAGCTAGGCTGCGCCTAAAGCACTTTTCAAGCCCCGATTTAAGCCCCACACCGCGCTGCCCCCGCTCGCCAGGGACAGCCTGTACTACGCATGCGCACCACCTGCTCCATCAGGTAGTGTAGCTGAACTGCCCCACGCATGCGCTCCTCGTCACCGCCACGCTGCGTCTCTTTATCTTAGTAACGCCGCACCGCGCTTCACACACACACACACAAACAAGCACGCACATCTGGATGTAACAGACACACCACACTGAAACTGGGGCACAACACACTGCAATTGGGACACAACACACAACACACTGAAATCGCAATTTCTCCCTCCCCGAGCCGCACTATCAGCTGGGGAGGTCCTCCCGCCTTTTCCTAGTTTGGCTTCTAGTTACCCGCTGGTTATTCCCCTGGAGCCCAACATTCACCTCATTCTCACCTCATCCCCCTCCGAACCGGGGCAGAGGGATGTTATGGTGAATGTGGAGGTAGGCGTGGAGGGGGAGGAGGTATGTAGGGTGGAGGGGTGGAATCGGGTAGGTCTGTATCCTACCTCGTCCTTTCCTGGAGGGGAAGGAATCCCAACTTTTAATCATTAGTCCTTATGGACTATCTGGAGGAATCTGGGGAAGCTTTACAGGGTTTCCCCCACCCATGGGACCAGAGGGTTTGCTTTTCCTCTGTCCCATCTTCCGGAGTGCCTTCTTACACACACACCTCTATGCTTCCCTCAATTCGTAGCCCAGCCCGTCGCCGGGTGTGGGAAACGCACTACTATGAGGTCCACACTCACGTCGTCTCACAGAGACGTCTCACTCATCGCACTCCGGGATCCCAACCCCAACCGAGCGGGCCCCGTCCCCTTTGAACAGAGCAACCTCAGTAGCCCTGAAGGACCACTGAAAGGTACTTACACAGTCCTGTGTCTTCGCCCGGGGCTTCGTGCACAAAGATTAAGGGGTTGCCGGCTATTCTTTGCTTGCCACCGAATTTGGGTTCGTCAGTAAGGGTCCCAGAGGGAAGACTCCTGAGCGGGGCTTGCTGCCAAGGCAGCGAGGGCGCCTCCCCGTGAGGAGCTTCCAACGGATAGCCCTTATCCGAGTCACGGCACTAGATTGTTATAAATAGAGGCGAATAATTTGTTCAGCCTTTCAAGAGTCAATCAGAAATTTATTGATTACAGCAAACGATGGCAAGCAAATAGCGCTGGGTGCAGCCAGGGAGTCCCCGCTCCGCCTACAGCTCACCCCGTTTCCCCCTTCCCGCAGTCTTTTTATACTCTTTTTCTTCCGTGTCTGTGGTATCTCTGGGTGTACTCTGCGCTTGCGCCCTCTGTTGCTAGGGGGTTGTCTTCTACTCTCTGGTGGTCGTTTGACGAAGGCTCCTCTCTTCTTCCTTGGTGAAAGTCCACGGCCCTGTAATGGTCTTTTCCATATAAGGTTATATGTTATATGCACCTAAGTTCTAATTACACAAGTAACTTAAGTAATCAACATACTAGCTAGTTTCTGTCTGGCAGTTTTCTGTTATCTACACAAGGCTTCTCCTTTGGCTCTCTGTTATCTTACACAAGGCTTCTCCTTTGATTTTCTGTTATCTGCACAAGGCTTCTCCTTTCTGTCTTGCTGAACAAAGAGTCTTCTCTAACTTATCACAGTGTACACCATCTTGTGCTTCAGGTGAAACTTCTTGAGGGAAAGTAGGGTCTGAGGTACTAAAACGAACAGTGGACTTTTGGGACAGGGCTGTACAATGTGGAGAAGTAGGGGGACAGGAAAGATCCCAAGCAGTCTGGCCAGGACTGCTCAGGTGGGGGTCTCGGGGATTCTGTGGCAAACCAGGGAGGTGAAGGCAGCCCTGCAGCTTTTGCCAGGCTGTTCCCTTTAGAATCCTTGGGTTGGGGCAGATGGGGGAGGTAAAAGGGTTAGGATGGAGAGAAGTGGGGTCAAGTTTGCTCCTGTGTGGCTGTTCCTGCATTTCAGAAGAGGCTCTGAAAGTATTTTTAATTTTCGTGGCTAAGAAAGCGAACCTAGAAAGGGAGGAATCCCCTAGCCGCAACAACTCACTGTATACTAGGTTCCAAAACTCCAAACTATGAATTTGGTTGGCTGAGACATTAGAAAAATGCAGGTACAACCACTGAACAAACTCTTTAACTTCTCTTTTATGAAACGGAATCCCCTTCCTAAAAAGGACATTTAATACTTGGTAATAGACTCCCTTTTTTGAAACAGAAAGCCGAGCACCCATCGTACATTTTCCTCAAAAGTTCTGTTAACTGTTTTTTCCTCTGAACTCATCTCCCCACCTTCCTTTCCTACCCCTTCTTCACCTAAGCGGGTGGGCGGGGGGGGTACTCTGCTGTTTTAAGGCGCAGGGCCGCCCCACAAGCGTGGGCCGTCCTCCTGGCTCCCCCAGGCTCCCCCGGCACCCCTGCCTTAGTGAAATTGGCCGATTCGCTGAAGAAATGACCCTAAACCCTCTTTCCAATCCTTTTTTCTCTGCTGAAAATCGCAGTTCTAGAGCTGCCCCACGCTGCTCTGTTCCATTGAATTCCTTTCTTTGTTCTCCAGGGGAGGCTACAGGCCACGTGGTGGTGCCTTTATATGCACAAGATGGAGGACGGCCACATGGAAAGGTCTTCTCCTTCCCATAATCTGTCCTTTGTTCCCTGTATCCCCACCTTTGACCCAACCCCCACCTGCCTCCCTGTGGGCATGGGCGCCGCCCCCTCGGGAGGTCAGGTTACTCCCCCACCCATTGTTCCCCCTTGTGTGGGCATTCCCTCAAGTCCTTTGCATGTCCTCCCTGCTGAATCATTGACCCTGCCCTCCCCCACTGGGGAGAGCTCTGCCGTCTCCGCCCCGCTGACTGAGGGAGGCAGTCCCTATCCTGTTCCCCGCACCCTGTCCCCATCTTCCCATGGGCCCCAGAGAGCCGGGTGGGAGGGAAGGGGGGGGGGACGGGAACCCCTACCTCCAAGTTCCCATGGGCCCTGGACATCCGGGTGGGAGGGAAAAGGGGGAGAGGGGAATCAGAGCCCCTGCCTCCATATTCCCATGGTTCCCGGAGAGCCGGGAAGGAAGGAAGAGGGGTGGGGGGGAGCAAGAGCCCCCGACTCTGCATTCCCATGGTTCCTGAAGACCCGAGAGGGAGGGAAGCAGGGGGAGGGGGAAGCCGATGTGGGTCTCTGAGCATTTTCCAGATTCCATGGAATGGGTCGAGGTGGCAGCTGAGAGGCATGTGGAGGGATCGAAGGTTCAGGACAAGTCTGTCCTGGAAGCGGCATCCATGAACACTGACACACAGCTTGAGATCCCTAAAAGGCCCAGAAGCCACGTGGTTGCCTTGGATGCTATGCCTCCAAAGAGCACTGGTCCGAAGCAGCCTCCATCAAGATGCCAGTGCTTCCACTGCGATCGGAGGCGACATTTTGTAGTTCAATGTCCATTTTTGGGCAGGGTATCCCCAGGGAAAGTGGGAGGGGTGGGGGGGGGAGGGAGACCCCATTCCCCCAAAAAACTGAAAAAACAACGTGCATCTGCCTCGCGTGAAGATAAAAATAAGGCAGGCCACAGCCTTAAGGGGAGGCCACCTCAAGGGGAGCTGTGATTTATCAAGTAATTGTGCAGGTGGTAGTTCAAAACATCAGGTGCCTGTGAGTGTGGCCAATGACCCCACCAATCGGCGGGTTGCATCAAACCGCAGGTGATGCAAAAAGAAAAAGGACCCTACAATCTCCTTAAAAAATGCTTTTCCCCAAAGCCCCAAAAAAACTTTCCAGCCACCCCAGTCTGTGTGTGTCCCAAATCCCCATGTTTGTAATAAAGTTGTCCCAGTTCCACTATCCCCAAGGATCCAGGGAAGAACCACCCCAGCATCATCGCAGCAGGCCCTCTCCATCTGCAAAGGGCAGCCGTTGCAGCAGCTGAAACACCAAGAGCAGAAGCTGAGCGAAGAAGCAGTCAGACGAGCAGCAAAGAAGATCAAGCAGCTGTTCTTCTTTTTTATATTTTGAAAAAGAGGGAATTGTTGCATCCTGGGATTGGGGTTTAGGGGTTCTTATTTGTGTTAGCTAGCTGAGTCCTGTGTACCCCCATGCTTCCCCCCGTCTTCCCCCCCCCCGCAGTTTCTGGCCCCATGCTGCCTGCCATTGGGCTTTCCTCTCTGCCGCTCCTGTAGCCACTCTCCCGTCTGGCCCTGGGAACCCCATGCCTGCCGCCCCATCCCAACGATCCCGCTCAGCCCGAGGCTCGGTGCCCGTCCCTGCGGGGTTCTCTGGTTGGTCACTGTCCTACATCATCATCGTGTCACCCGCACAGATTGGGGGGTGGCGCCTGCCCTCCCTATCACATCCCCTATATCATCCCGCTCCCTCCTGGGTCCCGGCGCCATTTCCCCCACGTGGAGCGCGGGTTCTACCCCCCCCACTGCACCTCTCAGCGACAATAAAGCCTTCCTGCCTTCCTCATGGGTGATCTGGACATTCCTTCCCTCTTTACTTTGGATCCCTGCACGGGCGACTGAACCCAGCAGACCATGACGCGCATGCCGGTGCCAGCGGCACGCGGGAGAGAAGCGGTGGACCCGGAAGTCCGGGGGGAAGCGGCGCCGGAGGGCGTTGGAGCTGCCCCGGACCCGGGAGAAAGAGAGCACGCTGCAAATAGGGTGTTTCCTAGCTGCTGTCCCACCTGTCTCTGGTATTTCAAAATCCTCTCTCTAAAATGAGTAAGATCATTTAGGGAAACAAAAACAAAACCAAAAACACTTTCGGAGAAAAACAGCTCCCCCACACTCCCATGCTTACTTTCACTCCAGACTCCTGACTCTTGATAGCATCACAGGCCACACATTTTTCCTTCAATAAGGCTGTTGAGTGGCATAGTGTGTTTGAGGTCAGGATTTTCTTCACTGCTGCTCCTTATTTTTATAGGTTTTTTTTCCATGCTGTTGTGGGTCCTCTGAAAGCTGCAGTCTCTTTGGGGAAGCACTTCCTTCTTCTCTTACTATAGTGCTCCCACCATTGTTTCTCACTCCTGCTTTCTTTCCTCCTCCTCTCTTTCCCCACTGTTGTTTTTGCTTCCTTAAATATTTTTCCACAAAGGCATGACCACTCTGGCTGAAGGATTTAGACATGCCCTAAAACAGGGTCCATTAGTGCCAACTGAAACTGCACAGAGCAGTCTCTCCCCTTTCAGAGGTGCCTCTGAAGCTACTCGCCATCAGCACCTGGGCACCTGCACACAGTATAGGGATTAAGGTGGCTGCTGCTTCAAAATTTTCCAAAGACAAAACTAAGATCCCTGCAAATGGTTCTAGAGACTAGCTGGTGAGGAGATAGCAGGATAGAGGACATGCAGAAATGAAAAACGCACAATGATGAACAAAAGGAAAAGTATCTGGGACTCTGGTTTGTCAGTTGAGAACTACTCATTATAGCATGATTTTGCCAGGAATGGTAGACAGCTCAGTCCAAAAATCTAGGAAATGTTAGAGACGAATAGACCAGAATATATCACTATTGTGCTGTCACGTCTTGAACACTATGTGCATTGTAAGCCTTTTTCAAAATACTGAAGCACAAAAATGCAAAGAAGAGTAACAATTATGGCTGAAGTTATACCATGATTTTTAAAGGAAAAGGAACTGTAAAACCTGCAAAATGAAGGAAGGATAAGAGCAATAGATGATACATCCCTGCAAAATCAGGTATGGTACAGAAAACATAAGTATAGACTATTCATTATTCTTTTTAGCACAAAAACATCCTGGCAGGCTTGCACTGAAATGAGCAGGCAACATTTTCCTGGGCTTTTTTTGAAGGGGAAATGCTTTTTCACAGTGTGCTTAACATCAAACTGTGAAATTAATTTCCACAGGAGGTCATTAACACCAAAAGTGCAAATGAATCTGAGAAAATGATTAGGCAAATTAGTGGAACAAAAGTCCATAGGGACTAATGAATGTGATCACTTGGCTTGGGATGTCATAAAACTACTGATTCCTGGGAAGGAACACCAGCAGATGCATTACCTTGTAGCAAGCCTTAGAAAGCAGGCTTTGCAGGACATTACTGAAGGCAAATTTTTGGCCAATGGTCCAAACCAACACAACAGTTCATGAACACAAAACGTGGGGAACAGCCTTACTTAGCCTAATTCCATTGAAATACATATTTACTCAAGAAAATAGTCTTTCCATTTTACCTTTTTTTCTCTCTTTTTCTCCTTTTGATCAGTTGCAGGCCTGAGTCGTGCATTATATTCTTATGCCTTTTTTCCTCCCAGAAAATGTGAGAGAGGGCAGTAGGAAAATAAAATTGCAGTACCAGCTGTACAGTTACTTGTTGCTGACAAATAAAACCCTAATGTGGACAAAGGCTCACAGGAGATGGGCAAAGGCAATGTACCTACAAATGTACCACAGTGCAGCATGGAATAATGTGTGGAGTGACTGATTAACTTACATTTGTATTGTGTTTTCAGTACGTTTTATTTCATTGTTTCATCACTTTGTTTCATTTGATTTATCCAGTAAAACAGAAAATCTATGTAACACCATCTTCAAATAAGTACATTTTACATTAAACATAGCCTTCCCTCTGTGCAATATCTAAAATGACCCAGTCAGAGAGTATTGGACAGTCATACAACTATAAATCAGCACATTTTCTTTTGAAGTAACACAGTTATTAAAACTGTGCTGTGTAATGACTGAGGCAGGGACTCAGACCAGCAGGGACACTGAGACATTTTCTCAGACAAACAAAAAAAATGGTTTTATATACTTCTTCAAGACGAAGTATTTCCTTATATGGTATTTGTCACTAAGCCACCTATCACACATTGCCACGTCAGGAACATGCTTTCTTAATGTCCTTATGTGGGGTGATCACGTGCTGCTCAGGTGTCTGGCAGCTTCCAGCAGGCTCCTCTCTGCTCAGGGCATCTGCCATATCACATCTTCTCTCCCCAAGGTCAGGAGGTGACAAGCTTTTCTGTGCTGGCATGGAGTTCTGCAGGCACTTTCCACAGCCTGCAGCTCAACACTATCTTATCTCTCTCCACACTGCTGAGGACCCCCAACCATACCTGAAAAATATTTCAAATCTTCTGTTTGCTTCTCTACAAAGGATCTGACATGGAACATTCCAGTTTGGATGGTTTTGTAGGTACAGTATTGACTGCAACACCAAGTTTTGGCTTATTTTTCTGTATACAGTAAATAAATAACTAAAAGAAATTACAGTCTTTTCTGCACATTTATTTTATCATTTATGACAAAAATAGAGTTAATCTCAACCTTTGGACTTCTTTGTTGATTTCATAGGTTTTATCTCTGTAAATATTGCTGAATAAGTTTTTCAGTGCTATCCATTCACATAGCTTCACTCCAAACACTCATTCCTTATTCTTAATAAATCCCAAAGATATCTACAAGTTATCAAACTGTTTTGATGTCAACCCATGAAGGGTTTTTTGTTTTCTTTTGATTTGATTTGGTTTGATTTTGGTTTTGTTTGTTTTTTTTTTGTTTTTGGTTTTGGTTTTTGTGGGGTTTTTGTTTGTTTGTTTGTTTGTTTGTTTTTTGTTTTTTGTGAATGAATGAGTGACTGAGTGAGTGACTTCTTGGTACTTAGATGATGGCTGGGGATAAACCTCATTACACATTAATTAAGGAAGATAGAGCATGGTATTACATATAAGGCACTGTCTAAGTCAGCAAATTTTGATTAAGTGGGACAACAATACAGTCATCAGTGACAAATAAAGATTCCCATCAGAAAATACAGCAACTTTGCAAATATTTTCTAAAGATGACTGAAAATATTGTTTTTTTCTCCACAAAATAAAAAAAATGGTGGAAATTGCATAGAACACAACTTTGCTCTAAAATATATATTCATTAGCTCCAGCACTTAGTACTTATCTGGCTCTCAGCTCCGGACATTAATATTTTTAATGTTCAATATTCATGCTGTGCTCCTATAGTAGTAACTTTTAATAGAAATGTAACAAGAACATCAACTGAAACACATTAACTTTATAGCATGCTTTTTATTTGAAAGTAAAACACTTAAATTGTGTCATGAATGTATTCTCTCAAATTGCAACTCTCAAACAGATGCTTTACTGCACTTACTCCCCTTATACTTCCTTGACATGGAAATAAATGCAGCTTTTAAAATGGGAGTTGAATAAGATAAATAAAAAATATTATGGTGATGTTTAAAATGCCACTTTATGAATAGTTATCTTGGTAAGTAATAATGATGAATTTTTTCAGTGTGTTCATTGATCACATCATTCTCACCCAAACACAGATTTCTCAGTAGATTGGAAAAAACCCTCAGAGTATGGTAACTATCTGCTTTATTTCAAAAGGAGCTAGTTACATGCAGTAAAATACCTAAGGGGAATTGGATTTGGTTTTCATTTTTCATCACTCCAGTGCTAGAGGTTTTTGTGTGGTAACTGAGTTTCCATTTTATGGGTGCTTTTTGCTAGCCTAAGAAGCACTGCAGGCAAAGGAGTGACATCCCTGCTGCAATTGTAATAAGGAAATACTAGAGGTTAATTTGCATAAATTAGATTTATTCTGACTGCCTGGACTGGGTATCTAAAGATCTGTTGTCACCTTATAGTCAGAGTAGGCCACTTAGAGAAAATATTTATAGTAGTAAAAATGGTAATGTACAAAAAAAGTAGGCTCTGGAGGCTGAGTCTATCTAACTGCAAGATTGTCCAATTTACAGCGTAGGTTTTCTTCTGATCTTGAGAGTGCATGTTTAAAATTGTCACGTTTATATAAATAAATACAGAAAAGTCAGAATTATTTTCACATAAGTGAAAGGGAAAATACAGCTCAGAAATCTTATTTCATCTTTAGCAGGTCAGCCCCTTGAGAATTTATTACTGTAACAGTTAGGATTAATTGAAGCCCAGATTTGAAAATCATCTGCCTGTTTTACTCATGTTCCTGACAAAATGATAGTCTTTTAACTTTACTAAAAGAAAAAACTCACTCTGTTTTTTTCATGGAAAACAGACTTTTTGAAGCGCTGACTTAATTTCTGACACTCAGTTATGGTTTAAAAAACCTCCCATTTCATTTGTCAGTGTTGTAGATACAGAGGTGGTTTCAAATTTAACTGAAGAGAAAAGGCAATTTTACAGCACTTATAGCAGAGAAAAGGTAGAGAGCTGTACAGGTCATATAGCATTACAGATAATTTAGGAAAAAATTGCCCATAATTTGGAATTTACACAGAAGTTTATTAGTGAACTTGAAGATATACATTTATTGGTATTTTTTTTCATCTGTTTTCTACTTGAACATCAAAAATTAAATACTGTCTGGATGATATGACCCACCAGAAGTCTAAGCAGTCCACTGAGTCTGTGTTTGAAAAACAGGATGGAATTTCTTTGTTGCAGTTATTAGAAGCTGACAAATGGAGAGACCTTTCATCTAATGGGGAAATCCATTTCATGTTATGCTACTTCAAAGAGCAAGATCATCTGCAGACATACATAATCTTTTTGTGTATTAATATAAAGTTGCAATTTACAATTTACTCACATGGCAATTACTCACCATGAGTGTAAGAATTAGTAATATACATATGGAAGATATTTTGAAAACAGAAAGAGATTCAGCAGTTCAAGGAATAAATTTTTTTTTACATTTACATTTTTACATGTTTTTTGTTGTGTTTTTTGGGGGTTTTTTTTGGGTTTTTTTTTGGTTTTTTGGGGGTTTTTTTGGTGTTTTTTTTTTTTTTTTTGTGTTTTTTTTTTTTTGTTGTTTTTTTTTTTTTTTTTTTTTTTCTTTTTTTTGGTCTTGACTGGAAAAAAGAAAGAAAGCATTCCTGTTCAGAAAATTGTTATTATGTGAATGATTCTCTGAATTAGATCTACACAGGAAAAAAGCAAAACAGTTGTGCAATTTTTAATTCTTAAACATTAAAAGTAAAACACAATATAAAATTTAACAAGAAGCTAAAATGCATTATCAATAGTTTGGAAAAAAAGTATGAGGCAGATATATCAGATGACTTAGCTGAGGAGTTTGGGGCTGGGCAGAAGAGTTCAAACCCTTTAATGTTAAAACAATATATTTAGACTCTATTTAAAAATATATATGTTTTTTGAGTTATTATTCAGACCTTATGTATATTTAACTGCTAGGGTTATAGTTCATTCCCATCTTGATTTTTCAGATTTGACATAAGAGATATTCTCAAAAGTATGCTTTTTTGGAAACTGTTCAAGTAAAATAAAGTATTACATTTAAAAATAATCCTGTTGTAGTACTATGAATATCCCTGTCTACTTTTGTATTTTTGCATTTCTAATGTATACTTACATGGTGAGATTAGCACAAGTATTTCCTCTTTAGCAAGATTTAATTAAGAAGCAAGTACTTTAGCTTTAAACTATTATCCATCCTTCAGTCTTTAATCCAGGCCCAGAGTGGAAAGCATGTCCACAGTCAATTGACCAGGACTGATGAGTAGATGCTTAGGATGGCACAAAGGTAAAATCCAAGTGAGATATGACTTGATTCTTAATTCTGCCATTTTAAGCTTATGTGGTAAGAACAGGTGTAGACTGAGCTAGCTTCTGTAATGTTGGCTGGGTGCTGCTCTGCTTTGGAGATTCAAGTTCTTGATAGATTAATTCAACAGCTTGTTAAATTTCTTCATATTAATAATGCTAAATGTTGATTAAATAGCTGCACTATGTGAGTCCTTCCAAAGTGCAGTTGTTAAAAATGTGATAGCTGTAGTCTCCAGCTTGTTCCAGTGTATGCATTAGATGAGGTTTTCTTGAAGCATAGAAATTGAATATGGATTTTAATGCACAAATCTCCTCCTACATTTGGCATGTCTCCTTAATCTGTATTTATTTCTATAAATATTGGGCCACATATGCACCCTGTTAGTAACTTCAGATTGTAACTAGAACTATGCCATTTTAAAAGTATCTCTGTTCTTAAATTAACTCATTAAAAAACAATCACCAAAAACAAAAACCCAAAAAAACCCTGAGAATTAATATAAAGAAAATATTATCTGTTAGGACTAAAAAGTACTAAGAACACTGAAGATTAAATCTGTCTGATTTTCTCTGCTGCCTGTAAAGTGTGGTAGAATCTTTTCTGAAGTATCTGTCACACCACTTTTGAGTTCTAAGAGAACACAGCAGCTGTTGTTCATAGACCAGCTATAAACAGCATTAAATAACACTCTTGATATTGACTCACAAATCATTTCACATAACACACTTACAGGCACTGGCCAGTATATAAAATCCAACTGCAGTGCTTGATACATATGCACATGTCCATAAATAAGCTGTTAATGTAATGCTTAGAGATACAGAAGAGTGTCCACAAAGCCCATCATCAGGAAATTACTTCTAAAAAAACTCTTTAATAGCCACAGCATGTATGCAGAGGAACAGTGTTATGTATTTTCCCATATTGTTTATTTAAGTGAATGTAATTGATTTTAGGCTGAACTGAAAGTCCTAAAATGCACATGAAGAAAACAGAGGTGATCAGGGTAATATTTCAACTGCATCAGCTTTCAGAGATTCAATTACTGCTCAAATAAAAATGTTACATACAACATAATGCTTAAATATATATTAAAAACTTACTAAATGGGAGAACAGATTTATTTTTCCTAAATGAGCCTAAGTTAACCTCTATACATTAAAGATAACTTAGTGTAGACCCTCTCCTATAGATGGTGCACTGTCCTCAATCTTTTTTGTAGCAAGCTGATTTAGGTCTACCAAGAGTAAAAATTATTGGAATGGACTCTCTTCTAACAAACTATTGTTTTGCTTAAAATTTGAAAACATTTTGAAGAGTGATAAAATAGCTCATCTCATGAAAAGCAAAATGCATCCAGGACAAAGAGAACTTTAAGTCTATACAGAATCACAAAATATTCTAAGTTGGAAAGGACCCATCACAGTCATGAAGTCCAACTCCTGGGCCTGCAAAGGACCATTCCAAGAATCACACTATGGGCCTGAGAGCATTGTCCAAACACTTCTTGAACTCAATCAGGTTTGGTGCTGTGAGCACTTCCCTGGAGAGTCTGTTCCAGTGTCAAACCACCCTGTTGGTCAAAAACTTTTTCCTAATATCCAAGCTAAACCTCTCCTGACTTAACTTCATGCCATTTATTCGAGTCCTGTCACTCGACACCACAGAGAAGAGATCAGTGTCTGCCCCTCCTCTTCTCTCACAAGTCTACAATTGTAGACTCCCCTCAATCTCCTCTTCTCCAGGCTGGACAGGCCAAATGACCTCAGCCAATCCTCATATATCTTCCCCTCAAGGCCCTTCACCATCTCCATAGCCAACTATGGATGCTCTGTAATAACTTTAGTTCATACTTATATTGTGCTCCTGTACTAAACGAGTTAATTGCAAGGTACCTCCTTGTATATCTACAATGAATCCTAACCAACAATTACTTCTGCATCACTACCGACTTCAAATTCTTTGCTTTTTTCATCAGCAGTATTTTTTTTTAGATATCACATGTTGTTATTGCTGCTGTTATGGATTGTGTAATGTATTCCCTTTTGTCCTGCATTGCTCAGCATTTTTCTTTGAGAACTGACCTATTTATTGCAAAGACACCTTGTTCTAGTTAGTGATTTACCCTTCTGTGATTCTGATTATAATACCTACATTGCATTATCTAGAGTTTCTTTCATCTTTTGCTTCCTAACAAGAGCAATTGTGAAGCACAGTTTTCACTAGCCTTGGAGGTATTTGTCAAGATTTGCAGAGCAAGCATCTTTCCGCATACTAACTTTGTATGTTGCCTTTCATGTCATGCTAAATATGATCACTGAATAAATTCTGCCTGGGATATTCAAGTATGTATGACAGTTATATTGCAGATTTTTAGAAAGATGTGTCTGCAGTTCCACAGGCCACCTTGCATTTCTCCCTCAAAACAACCTCTTACACACAGATCAAAGAATTATTTAAATTTTGAGTAACTTAATCTAGCAATTTTTTCCCATTCCTGGTGAATACCTCATAGGTTACTGAATTTTTAGACATGTAAGATTTCACATGCAATTTCTTTACATTGCAATTTGCTTTAAATAGGAAAAAACCCCCAAACTTTACACAAGGTCCGACTGACAGATATAGGAGAGAATGTGGAGGTCTTATTTCACTTTTGCTAAGTGTTTGTTTTATTTTTCAAACCATGTAATGGAAATATGGCATAGAGAAGTGATAGCGAGAGGAAAAAAATTAATTTTCTGGGCCTGGTCAAATGTTTCACAGCGTAAGGAGTCTCTGTTGCTGGAAACTGCTGAATTAAACATCTACTCCTACAGACCTCCTTAGTCACATGGTCCAGAAACTTGGTGAGAAAAGCATCCAAAAGATTGCATTGTTTTGGCACTGAAGAAGATCACCAAGAATTAAAACCAGTTCAAAAGATCAAGGGAGCTAAATTTTCTTTCCCGCCTTTCATTTCTTTCTAGCGGAATGAAGGAAAAGTCCAGGTATTTAGTTTAGCTTCTGCTGAGATACCTTCCCTTCTGTTTCAACCTCATTTGAACCGCTGAGACCAACTGCAAAAGTAGGTACTGTTTCAATCAGGACGTGTGGTTTTAACGTTTTTCACTTCTTAGATAGACAAATTCTGAGAAAGAATAATATTAACACACAGACAAATTACAGGGAGACTGGCAGAATTCTTTCAGTTTTGCCTGAAAAACAGCAGAGCAGCTATGGACTGACTACCCACAGAAAAGCCTTCCCACAGGACATATAAAAATGTGGTGGCTGGAAGGAAAGGACAGGCAAGTGCTGCAACAGAATTAAAATGTGGTAGTTCTGAGGGGCTGACTGAAATGGTAGCTTCAGTTAATATTTACTTGAGACCTGCAACAGAAACTGAAGATCTGCTTTACTTAATATGGAAAGGAAACATATTGGTTTTCAACTGAAAAGTAAAAATTACTAAAATAACAAAGGAGTAAGTCTTGTAGTCTTAATAGATTTAAATAAGTCCTTCTCAAGAGCAATTATAGTAGTTGGAATACAGAGCTGCCAACTAAAACAGAGAGTTAAAACTTGCTAAAACTCACTAGGCCAAGAAGAAACTTGGAGATAAGAATTAACAGTACTTTGATACAAGAACTGAGTTCAAATTGACTCAAAAAATAAAAATTCTGGTCTTGAAATGGAAATATCAATATCAAGGAGATGACGAGATACAGGCTGTGACAGCCAGGAAACCAGGGTATTACATGATGCATGGAAACAAAGGTGCAAGCCATGTGTCAGAGTTTGTGTGGGTTGGTCAGTACTACTGAGCATGCACAGGGTGGGTTGAGAAAAGGGCCTGCAGAGCATGCTGAAATGCAGTGTTTTCAGTTCTACTTTCATCTCTGTGGTGGAATATATGAATGACCTATGCTTAAATACAGAACTCTACTGTTAAGAAGTATTATTCAGCATGGTTATAAAGTTTCGCCTTACGAAAATGCTACTTTCACTTGATTGGGTAAAGGATCAAATTGGTTTTGCCAGAGTTTGGGTATATCTTCCAGCCTTTAAGAAGCAATCACTAAGCCAAATCTAAAGATGAAACTGAGCAAATGACAGACAATTTAATTAGTTAAAAAAATGTCCTGTGCTGTAGAGGAGGCAGAGCAAAAACAACATCCACCGCCATGGGTAATTGACTAGATATGGGGAGTCAAGACAAAGGAAAAACCCATTGTGTTCACAAACCCAAAGAACTGGTAGCCTGCCAGAACAGGTGTATCTGTTGAGGATAAAAAGCAAGGAGCATGTGTATGGTGTAGGATCTGTCAGTGGAAAAGGACATCTGTAAATACATAACAATGTTTCATCTGAAGAAGAGAGTCCATGTCATCAAATTGCTTTCTGGGTTGCCCTGTAGAAAGAATTTCACAGGGGAAGAGCACAGAATGGTATGTGATAAGAGTTAACCTAGCAAAGAGCAAGGATTTTTTTTGGTAGCAAGTCTGATCTCATTCATTAGCAACTTGCTTGCTTCCCCAGACTGAAAATATACTAAGTTCCCTCCAAATAAGCAAGCTTTTCTTGCAAAAAACATCAGCCTGAATTCTAAAACCATTGCCCTAACAATGCTGCTTTGCAGGATGCACAGCTCAAATCTTGATAATCTGAGATGCTGACAGAAATGCTAGGAATCCTGCATGTGAGACATGTCCAGGATTAATTTGCCCAGCTCAAGATTCAGGGAAAGATGCTGCTAAATCCCATTTGCAGTGGTGTGGTTCAAGCAGGCTAAGGTATCATAGGTGTTTTTGAAAGCTGAATGTCAATGCACCTTTACTAAGTGATACTCCTATAATATACTTTAAAATCTGAAAGCCATTGAAAGCAAATGTCACCTGGAACTCATCATAAATATTATACGGCTGTGAAAAAAAAGGACTTCCTAAGTGCTTATTCTGAGAGCACAGAATGTTTTTGTGCTCTGTGGCAGAGCTTGAGCTGGTAGGACTTACCTCACTACAAAGCAATTTCCAGTCACTGCCAGAGAGGAATGTCATTGTACACTACACTTCTCTTCTGCCTGTTCTTCCCTCTGCTTAGCATTTTTTTGATTTTGAGGAAAGGACATGGAAATGAAAACAGACCTAGATGTGGTGCATCTGTGTTTTACATTGTGGAAATGCTCCACTGAGAGCAAACAACAAGACAACAGCACTTTGCAGCAGCTGAGAAAAATAATTTCTAAGTACCTGTTTCTGAACACAAACCTAGATTCATTATATCTTTCTTTAGCCTAAGACCAATACATATTTTCCCACTTTCCAATCAGAAAAAACAGGTATGTGAAAATAAGTTCCCAAAATTCTGCCAAGCTAAGTGGTGATTTCTTGTTCAAGCACTTCAAACTCAGATTTGTCTCTTCCTCTGTAATTCTGTAATTAAAGAATATTTACACCTTGTGATTTATAGCACAAGTGTTTGTTTATATATACTTTTTCTTCCTTTCACATATTACTTTCTTTCATTTAGGGCTAAATTATTTCAAAACCAAATATTTCTTTTGTTCTAATGTTAAAGTTCACAGTCTGTGGTAAACTTGGTAAATCAAATTTACTTTCCATAGTATTCCTCTGAACTATAAAAATAATGTTCTTTGTTTCTATCAAAAATAGCTATATTGGGGGTTTGTTACATAATTTTCTTTAAAGAGCACTAAAAAATAAAGTTGTCTAAGCCAAACTAAAAAGTCTTCTACCTTTTATTTAATGCAAATCATATTTATAGAAGTCAAAAGAGTAGGTCTGAAATTGATACAATGCTTATACTTCCTCAGAAGAAAAAGTCTGAGCATTGAAAAACTTCTAAAGGACTTCTATAACTGTATCTGGTTAAGTATTTGTATGCTTTTCCTGAGTCATCGAACTTGCTGTCACAGAAAAAATAACTGCCCTCAATTCTGTCTTTGAGGAGACTACAAGTAATAGGATTAGATTATTACTTCAATTTTTATGTGATAAAATTGCATTATTTGTAATTTTTAAAACTTTTTAGTCCAAGAGATTTAATGATAGACACTAGAGAACACTAAGAAATATCTTTCTTGATATGTCATTTTAAAATTCACTGGCTGCCTATCTTGACTATATGACTAGAAGTTAGGTGAGCTGAAGGGATAACCTAACACTGCTGAAGTCAATCAAAATTTAACGCCATCATCAGCAGATCAGCAACACAATCTTAGATCTCTTTCATATGTCTTCCAATTGACCTGGGTGGCATATGGGAAATGCAATTTCCTTATGGATTTTTCTTGCCCAGGTTGGTGCTGGTGCCTTCCCTGCAGACTAAAAATTTCTGATGCAGGCTTTTCCATGGGCATTTAAATACCTAGGACCCTGGTCATCTGTGAGTGGAACACCGAATCCTAGTTTGCAAAGAAATAAAACATAGAGGGAGGAAAAATGGACATCCTTGCATTTAAGAGAATGACTTGACGTGAAGAGGATACTACTTACTTACTCTTGGAATGAAGTAGATGAAGTGGGAGTTCTTGTTTTAAGTGTCAGGTCATGTTGTAAACCAGTTTGTCTCACTTATACTGTAAAGCTATCATTGAAACCAGTCATTAAAGACGAACTTGATCATAACAATGGAGGCTGAGAACTGGCTTCACAATTTACCACAGCAGAGTGTAGGAATGTGCCCCCTGCTGATGGAGTGACCAATATATCCTTTGTCTCCTTAAAAAGGCAAAAACCCCAGAAGTTTCTCTCCTCAGTTTGGTAAAAAGACACCTCATAGAACCTTTGGGACTTCACCTCAAACCTAAGGCTGCCAATTGGACAGAAGCCAAAAGGTCCTGCCTAAGTTATCCACTAGAAAAAGAAAATAACAAAAGAAATAATCGCTTTTGTGGGGTGTTTTAGCAGGAGCAAGAACCTCTTCCCCTGGCTTGGTTTTTCTCTGCAAGAGCTTTGTTATTTTGCCTTTTATTAAAACTTTTCTGTTTCCAACACTTACCTCAGAAGCCATCCTGCTAATTTTATGCCAGTTGAGGTAGCTGAGTTATCTCGGCTGCGATAAGTCCTCTGAGAGGTCATAAGACCTAGCTCAAGGAGAAAACCCATCAGCAGAGGGTGTACTGTAAACTTACAGCATCTGTTAATTATGCAGTAAAAATTCACACACATGCTTTTGTCTGCAGCAAATACAAGATCATGTTCAGGTATTTTAGCTGCCAATCAAAAGGTCTTGCTTACTCACCTGCCCATAAAGGTCTGTAAGGTCTATAAACTGCTGATGAAGACAGAGAAAAATCCCTTTTTTTGGCAGGAATTTGAGTCTAAATCCTTTGTATGCCAGGTCAGTGCAGAACAGGCTAAATTAATGTTAGGTCTGACCTGCCTCAAAGACCAGAAAATCATTTTTGGATAAGGAGAAGATTTCTTTTTGTTGAAACGTATAAGGATGCCGTAACAGTGTTGTTGAACTACGCTTTTCCATTTAGGAAAAAGAAAGGAAAAAAAAGTCTCAACAAAATGCCAAACTCAACAAATGCCTTTAAGTGTAGCTGTCAAAGAAATATGTAAGAAAATATAGTTGAAGGTATGGGAGACTCTTTTGTATGATTTCATCCAGCACAAAGTAATAAAAGCCAAGCAATTTTGCACTGTCTAGCTATATAATTTAACCAGCATTAAATGAAGCAAAAATTAAAATAGTAGTAATAAAAATGGGAATTAGTTCCCAAAGATTGAATGTTTCTGTCAAATTCAAACTCTGACACAGCTGTTGCTGTGGCTGGAATTCAGAAAAAAAAAAGTTCTTTCCCCATCTTCAAATTTATACAGCCTAGGTGGTTATCTCGCTGTAAAGTTCTATTAAAATGATGGTTCTCATTGGAAGGCCATTCACTGTTATTAAAATATATATAATAGAACCTAACAAATCCACTCTTTAGCTTCTCAGAGAATCTCTTTCCCATTCTCAGTCATGAAGAAGTCATAAAGTAATCTCTCATAATTTCACAAAAATGTTCTTAGGAAATATATCTTCTCTTCATGCACTACTGTGTTACATAGAGATATAAATACATGAAACTAAAGCATAGCCTTTCAAATGAAGGAAGTCAGCTTTGCTTTTACAACCATGGTTACTCACTCTGAAAAAGAACTCAACATGCAAACTCTGCATTTACAGATGTAAAGCAAGTATTATTTTATGACTTTATGAGATAATTCCTTAAACTTCATTTTTGTAGTAACAGCTGAAGAGAAGACTGCTAGCAGGTGTGATGACAACATGTCTTAACTACAACTAATCACACTGTTGTGCAGGGGTTTGGGATTATGCGGAAAACCAAGTTCACCTTGCCGTGACTCCAGGCCTTTCAGCCCTAGAAGCTTACCTAAATATTAGAAGAAAAAAATCAGCCCGGACATTTTGTGCTGTGTTAAAAGAGTTTGCAAAAGCAGAGATGACCTGCCTACATCTAATCTCACTTAGCACAGGAGGGCCATTGGAAACACCATAGGACCAACACAGGGTGTTGTGCTTAAATCCCAGCCAGCAGCTCAGCCCCTCACTCAGAAGAGCAGGGGAAGATAATTGGAAGAGTAAAAACCAGAGAACTCAGGGCTGAGATGAAGATAGTTTAATAAGGAAAGCAAAAGCCACACACACAAGCAAAGAAAACAAGGAATTAATTCCCATGGACAGGTAGATGTTCAGCCATACCCAGGAGAGCAGGGCCTCATAATGCGTAAGGGTAACTTGGGAAGATAAACATCAAACACCATCACTCCAAACATCCCCTCACATCACCCATTCCCCCTTCTTCAACCACTTTGTATACTGAGCATGATGTCACATAGTATGGAATATCCCTTTGGTAAGTTATGGTCACCCATCCTGGCCATGTCCCCTCACATCTTACCACGTATCTCCAACTTCCTTGTCAGAGTGTCAGTATGGAAAAGAAGAAAGACTTTTAGTATGCAATAACAAAAACACCTTTATACATCAACCCTGTATTCAGCACAAATGCAAAACACATTGGCTTATCAGATACTATGAAAAAAACTGTACAAAACTAGTACATAGGGCAAGCAGTTTCAGATCTTCCTGATTGTCCCATGGAGTATGGGACTCTGCAGGATTCACTGATCTGAGACCGCCTAAAACCAGAATAGACTCAATGCAGCTGAGTTAAACCTCATTGTTCTGGTTTGAAAGCAAAACCAGTGAGACACTCTAAGTCAGAAATACAATTTATTGGGAAAAGGGAAAAGAAACAAAATACATGCAATAATACAAAAGGAAGACCACTGACAAAGTCAGAATACAACCTGACACCCCTTTGGCCAGCGTGTTGGTAGCAGTCCAAATTGGAGTGGCTGCAGTCCTCTTGGAGTGGCAGATGTGGTTTCTGTTGGAGCAGTGGTCCTGTAGAAAAGGTGTAGTTGTCCAGTGGGAAATCCCAGCTGCATCTTCTTGGGAAGCTGTGGTAAGGCTGCCTGCTCTGTCCAAAATCCCAGAATATATCTCGGTGGGAATGCTTAGCTCCTCCCCCCTGGGCAGAGCATTTCACAATGGGCTGATGTCATTCTGAGTCATGAGGTGGGTTCTTGATCACCTGTTAAACAGAAATGGCCCCTGGAGGGAGTTATCTCTGAGTCATGTGGCAAGACACTGATGGATCCCTTAACAGGAGCTAAGGAAAACTGCCCAGAAGACAACTGCTACACAGATGGCAACAAAAAATATCCTCCTTCTCAATCTTGGACACTCATCCAAAACATAACCAGTAATCCCCAACCTTAACCTGTAACCCCTAGGCCTAACAGCTAACCCTACCACCCTAACCATAACCCTAAACTGCAATGACCATAATCCTAATTCTAGGCACCTTAACTCTAACCCCAAACCCAACCCTGACCTCTCACTCCAAACCTAAACCCTAACCTTAACACCTAAGAGGAAACACTTTGGACAAGATTTCGCTGCAGGCATGACCAAGCACAAACACATTAGGATTAACCCAATGATAATATATATAGCTGTGATCTTTCTTCTTCTCTCCCTCAGCAATATGTCCAGTTCAACTAATAGCATAAGGAGGTGTACAGAGTCCTTTGAAACTCTCAGGAATAGCCCGTAACTCATAAGGAATGTCTCAAGCAGGGCTGGCAAGTAGTGCAGGTTATCTTGATTAATTGCTTAAGTATTACCTGGAAATACTTTAAATAATTTTTGCTAGTTTCAAAGTTTAAAGAAAAAGCTGCCCTGTTGCCCTGATGAAAAGAGGAGTTGGAGGTTTGACATAATCAGAAAGTCAACTGCTTTCTGGAGTTGTAAATGTTTATCCAGTTACATTTTAGATGTGTTTGCAATTTACAAGTTAAATTGCAAGCATGGAAATATGGCCAGAAATTTACTTCACTTTCTTTCATTTGACCTAAAAGAAATACCTAAGTAAAAAGCAGTCTCCTGGCTAAGTCATATTTTATCTTCTAGAAAGAGAAATTCTTCATTCAGACTCCAAACCAGAATTGTACCTGATCAATGAATTTAGGGCTTGACCACATGCGCAGGCGCATTTAAGTAAGGAAGACAAGGGGCGTGCTCTTGCAAGAAGGACAGATCAAGACAAAAAACAGACACAGCTAAATGCATTTCTTACCTTGTTTATTCAGTAGGCCTGAATTAGTCACACTTCTCCATTTGCCCTAGTTTGAAAGCAAACCAGTTGGAGATTCTAAGTCAGAACTACAATTTCATAGGAAAATTTAAATAAAGGCAATAGTACAGAAACACTAGCTTAACCTGACAGAGTCAGAATACAATCTGGCACCCTGCTGGTCAAGTTGGTGGGAGCAGTCCGATTAAATGGGCTGTAAAAACAGGCTGTAGTCCTGTTGGAGTGATGGATGTAGTTCTGTTGAAGCAATGATCCTGTAGTAAAGTCTGGTCCTTCTCTGGAGATCCAGTGGTGGTTACAATGCTCTTTACCTGTGGGAGTCCAGTGGTACTGCTCTGGTGTTTTAAGCCTCAGATTATATACAGGTAGGACTGTTTGGTTCCTCCCCCTGGGTGGAACATCTCACAATGGGATGGTGTAATTTTATGAGCCATTCTGTGAGACCTTGATGGCCCGTTAGTGGAGATGGATTAGTGGAGCCCTCTGGAGGGAGTTATCAGGGCTGTCTCATAGTGGAGATAAAGAACACTGCCCCACCTGTTTTAAGATCTTATGAAGACGGTAATAGAATACATACTTTTGGTTACATCTTACACTGTAACCTAAGACACCATTTAAGTAGGTGCCTTTCTGGACTCTGAACTTTTCCTCTAATTTCTTTTATTGGATCAGATATAGCTGTTGCCCTCTCCCAGTTGCTAACCCCTTAATTCTTTCATCCTCACCTTTCTTCTATATCTGCTTCTATCTTTCTCTTTTGTTAGTTTCCCAGTGTTCTCTAACCCTTATCTCTGCTCACTGATTTTTCTCTTCATCCCAATTACAAAATAAAAGGCTGTCTCAAGCCTTACTCAAATACAATATGTGAAAAACTGCAGCTCATCATCATCAAATTTCACATATACAGGCCCTATGCATATGATAGACATTTTGATTAACCTTCAGGGAGGAAGAAGTGCAGCAGTAGATAGAGGAGAAGAGGGTGGAGGCAACATTTTTTTCTTCTGAACCTACATGTGGCCTGGCATGAAACTAAGGAGCTGCCTTTGGCAGCTGAGGATGGAATCAAGGAAAAGCACCTCTGAAGACGGGTGAATTCGGGATCCTCTATATACATTTTCAACACCTATTTTCAATGAGTCCATCTAAATACAAAAATAATCTAATATACAAAAGTTATATAAGGTAAAAAAAAATTATCACAGATATTCAACAGAATTGACAGAATCCTGACTTTTATGTTGGACATGTGATGTAGTTTTTACAAAGGTATTAAGGGGGGTTTTGCATTGAATCAACTTTGGTTTTTTTCTTTTTTTTTTTGAAAATAATGTCAGTTACTATACGAAGGGAAATTTGAAATTCACTCTCACAGATAGAATGGGCTTTTCTCCTTTTGCTGCTGATGCCTTAGAGAGATCACTTTCTGAGACTCAGTTATTGGAGCCACAGCAGAGTAGAGCACAGAAAATGCAGCTTGATCTGGCTTGTATGAAAGGAAACTGCTATTTCCATTCCATTCCACTGAGACTGAATTAAAACCTTTTTACTACACACAACTGATTTTTTCCAACGTAACAACTATTAGCAGCCTTAAGATTTTCAACAACTTCTCTAACCTTTCTTCACTCCTAATGCCTGTGAGCGAGTACTCTCCTGGAAAGGAAAAATCTGTACTTACTTCCGAATTTCCTTGCATCCTCCTGTGAATTGTCTGTTATGATCAGTTCTGGACACAAGATATCACACCAAATAGACCCAGGGAAGGTTCTGTCATCCCATGAGCTCTTGTTTGTAATCTAAGCTAGGAAAGAGAAGTCACACTAGATTTACCACAAAACTTCCTGGGCCCCCGTGGGAGAAGTGTCATATTGGTCTTGTTTGTTCCATAAGAGCAAACTTCAGGGCTGCGGGCAAATCCCTGTCACACAGAATCAGCGTAGTTCCAGGGCAGCTTACTCACTTTGACAAAGGCAAAACAATACTGAGAAAAGCGGATATAGCCAATAATTTAATTTTCGTGTTTCATTATCCATCTCAAAGGTTTGGGTTTTTTCATTTTGTTTTGGGGTTTCGTGGTTTGTCCTTTTATTTTGTGCATTTCAGAGAAACTGTCCCAGCAGAAATTAGGAAAATAACGGCCGTGTTGAGACGGTGCGGATGAAACAAGACCCTGGGGAGTAGGGCATGGGCGGTGGACTTGGCGGGACTCCAGGACTCCAGGCAGATCTGTGCGGGGGCCACGTCGCTTCCCTTCTGCATTCCCGCCTTCTACTGCGGCTTTGGGATAGCAAGACGGGGGAAAACCCTCCAGTGCCTTGTTCAAGCCACAATCAACCACAGCGGGAGCGAGGGGGGAAAAAAAATAACCAACGACCAAAACCCTTCATCCTTCTCTGAAGTGCGTTCCTTTTCTGCGGCACAGGGTTGGCAGTCCTTCGCTCTCACTTTCACACGCCCAATTGGCGACACGGGCACAGCGGATGTGACCCAGGCGAGGAGCGCACGCTCCCCCCAAACCCGGCGGAGCTGCCGGCGGAACTCTCCCACTCCCCTCTCCTCGCCGGCGCCGCCCGCGTCCACCGCCCTCCTTCCCACGCCAAGGCCCCACCCGCTCCGCCCGCATTGGCCACGCTTCGCCCGCCCCCACCCCCGCCCCGGCGGGGGCGGCACTGGCAGCGGATCAGGACGGAGCGGGGAGCCGCGGGGCGCTCCGCGGCTCGGCCCTGCTCTCCGAAGGCGCAGCGACGTCGCGGACCCGTCTCCCCGGCCGAGGCTGCCCAGCTTGCAAGCCCAGCTGTTTGGCAGGGCGAAAGAGAGACACTCTTAAACGCCAAAGAACCCCCAGCCTCTGCTCCTGCCTGGTTTTATTTTATCTTCTGTAATTATTTCGGGAAAAAAAAATAGCCAAAAAATACATCGCCGTGTTTTTAGGAATTCGTGCCGCGTGTGCAGTTGTTTCCAGCACACCCTTGATAAACAAAGGAAAAGAGGAAGGGGGCCCGCGTTCTGCAGAAGACATGCGTTCCATCAGGAAGAGGTGGACTGTGTGCACGATAAGTCTCCTCCTCATCTTCTATAAGACGAAGGAAATAACACGGACCGAAGAGCGCCAGGAGGCAGCTCTCGCCGGGTAACTGTGGGGCGCGGCGACGGGAGGGCGGTCCGAGGGGGCAGCTCGGCCGTGTGGTTGTCAGGTGCTCCGGCGCTTCTCGGGCTGTGACCCGCAGCCTGCGATGCCAGCGCGACTCGGCGTTCTCGCCGGCGGGCGCTGCCGGAGGGCCCGGATGCCGCTGCGGGACGAGCGGCGAGCGGGGCTTGCTGCCGGGGCTCGGTGGCCGTAGGGTGGGTGCGAGGGGACGGGAAAGGACGGGAGCTGCCCTGCTTCTGAAGTTGCCTCTCAGCCGCCGTAACGGGGCGCTCCTGGGGAGCTTCACCTGTCCGCAGCTGCCCCGGAGGCCGGGGCGGCCCGAGGTGGCGGCGGCGGTCGCTGGAGCGCGTTGTGCCTCGGTTTCTTGCCTCGCAGGCAAGCGTGCTTGGGGTGCAGGTGAACGCCTGCTTCCGTCTTTGAAGTTTGCCCGGAAGCTTTGCTGAACTTGGCTTTTTCTTAAGGATTCTTGCTCTGAGATAAGTGTGGGTCATCCCCCTTAGCTCTCGAGCTTCCTCCAATGGAAAGTCTGGTCCCTCGCTGAGACCGACTCTCCCTTTGCTGCCTGTGGTTGACTCAAAACGAAAGGCAGAGAGTTCCTTGCCATTTTTATCTTTGCACCTCAGCTTTCTCTTTATGTGCATGAATGCCTGCATTCCTCATTTTTCTCCCAACTTGCAGCAATTCTCTGGAGGTACTGGGTTTTCAGTCAAGCTGGTTTTTCCGTGGAGGTGTATAAGATTTTCGTTTCCCTGGAGCAATGCATAAATTTATTGGTCGTACAATGTAATCAATAAAATCTAAGTAGGAACTCACACTTTCTGTTTGCTTGTGCATGCCAGCTGTGGGTAGAATTCTTTCACAGCAGATTTTTGTCCTCTTGTGTGAGCCCTTGCCTTAATTTAAGGAGGAGGCATAAGGGAATTCTAAGTACCCGTACAGGCCTGGAGGAAGCTGAGACAATTACAGCCTACTTGGCCCCGGAGTTAAAGACAGAAAGCACATCCCTCTTTCTCAGGGCATCTAGTGAGGGAAGGGGACACAGGCAGCTGAGCACGGCTGGGCAGCTGTGGCTCTGGCACATGCTGAGGGCAGGGGCTGTCCTCACCTGTGCGTGTAATATTTGCTTCCTTTGTTTTTCAAGATTTTCACAACCTGCTGGTATCTCTTCCTCTTGTTCAGCCTGGGTGTAACCTTGTTTCTACGATAAAGCTATCTGTATTCTTAGGAGAGGTACAGAAGTTTAAAATTTGGGGTTACAGCTGTGTGAAAACAGAGGTGAAAATGAACATGTGAGGTAGAATTGTCATTGATACCCTTGTTTCTTAGTATGTGCTCCTTCCTCTCAGACTAGAAGGAACTGATGAAATTATTCAGAAATTACTTTATACAAGTTTGCAAAGAAAAAGCTGCCTTCAGCTTACTGCACATTGTTTGGCACAACTTAAAACCTTACTAAAATGAACTGTTGTTTAAATATTAAATGGAAGGAAACGAGTGTGTTTATTTATAAATAAAAAAAAGTTCCTAACAAACTTTTCAAAATACAACTATAATATACTTCTAACTAGTTATTTGTGATATCTCTATTTCTTTATCAGGGAGACTTCTTGTGCTTTATGGTACTACTCACTTTCACTGTTGAAATATATTTTCTCTTCATAGCCTGTTATCCTATTCATTAATGTATGAAGCAGAAAAATAGCTTAAAAATGTATTGTTCATAACTGCTGCCCCTATTGATGTTACACTTGCCTTTCTCCTGAGTTTGGGGTTTGGGACATTGGGTTATTTTTGACTGGTCGTGTAGGCAAGCATAACTTTCAGAAAAGTTATGGGTGTGCAAGGTGGCCCATTTTATGGTTATTAGTGGCACCAGATAATCCAAAATGGACTGGCTATATAGAGACATCTCTGAAGTATCCTTAGACTGAGAGCTTTACCTGGATGTAATTTGATCATTTTCCTTTAGATGCATGCACTCAATGCATGTAGAAAATACATGCAGGAATATATTTGTAATTAATATTATTACAATGATTTTGGAAAAGTTTTAGAGAATAAAAAAATTTAATATAGCAAAAGGTATTAGTTGGATTCTGTCTATTGGATTTAGGGACTTCTGCAGCATCCTCCCATGTCTTCAAGTTAGCAGGATTTGGGTAATTTGCATACAGGTCATGAACTTAAAATTGTAGGTTTTCAGTAGATGGCAACCTTACCTCTGCATCAGTGTGAAGTCTGGGCTGCAGGATGTTGGCATGAGGGTGAGAGGGAAGGGGAAGCTGCGAGTAATGAAGGATGGTTTTGGTGAAGAGTAATGGTTTGTTAGTTATAGGGGCTTTTGCAATGACAGTACATTTTAGAAATTGCTACATATTACCAGTTTTGTTAATTTAGTTAAATTAATGTCCTGTTGCAGGATAGCTTGTGTTTAGTCTGTTGTATAATTTACTAAGTATTATTGCTTTATATACAGCAGTAATGTTGCTGTGTTTCTTACTAAGGGCACCGATACCATTGTTATAGAAGCTTACAGCCACAGAAAAACAAAACTCAGCAATTCCGGAAAGCTTTCAGTCTCACATCTTTACCATTTTGTTTGTTGAAGAACTGTGGTCAGATATTCTGTTTCCAAGTAAAGTTATTGTTATTGGCAGTATTTCAGGGCATGCTTATTTAACAGACAAGCAGATTTCTGTATATTATTGTCCTGTGCACACCTGACTTACAAGACATTCTTTTGTGGTGAACTTTTACATCCAACAACTTTGATATATTTGTGATAAACAGCCGTGTTTGAAGTCAGCTGAACATGGCTCTGGCATGTAAAAGACTATGGATGATACACTATGGATGATAATGGAAGGATATGGAGATAAATATGAGTTTTAGTCGTAACACCTTAAGTTGTGCTTGTAATGTTTGGACTTCTTTGTCCCATTTATGTTATCCTGTTGGCTAATATCACTGCAACTTGTGCTAGCTTACTAGGTGTTCAGTGGTCATCACCCAAAGCTTACTGTATTTATTTTTAAGGTTACCTTGCCAAAAAGTTACAATCACAAGACTGACGGACAGAATAAGACAATTGGAATGTTTTGGATAAGTGCATGCAAAAGTTCCATGAAGTGTTGGGAAAATTTTGTATTTTGTATACAATTAAATTCCACAATTTCATGCTTTAAAATCTTCAGCATTTTTAAGTGGGAGGCCAAAGATATCTGTTAAAACCAGTATTGCAGATTATGAACTGGGAAAAGCCTTGAAATGTAACTTGATTCTTAGTTTAGTACTAAAATTTGGAACCTAGAAGTGCAGAATCTGCCGCACAATCGTTATGAAGTTTTGTCTAGATTCACAATTTGGAGTTTATTGTAGTTCTTGTTATGTCTATTCTATTACAAATATAAACAAATTTAAGCTCTTAATTTGCATATTCAACTATTACAGATAGCTGTGTCATAGATTTTTTTCTGTTACAGTTAATTTTCTTTAGGAAGCTAAGAGATAATTGCTTATTTTTGTTGAGAGTAAAAGGATATATTGCTGGTGCTTGGGATGTAAATTGCTTAATCTAGAGTTAACCTTGACATAATTGTATGCTTTCTATATTGCATTGCAGAGATGGTGAACTGAGTTTGAGTAGAGCAATGATCAATAGCTCCGATAAGATAATTAGAAAGGGTGGCTCCTCAATCTTCCAACATGCTGCAGAAGGCTGGAAAATCAATTCTTCTTTGGTAATGGAAATAAGGTGAGTTTCTTAAATAAAAAAGCAATTCATTTCACCTTGCCTATAATTATTTTCATTCATATTGCTTTATAATTCCTTTGGTCTACAAACAGAAATTTTATTTACATTTGCAGATGAGTGTTTTGAAACTGTATCTATTTAGGTTTCAGTGTTAAATGCAACTGCATGACATTAGGCTTCAAAGTCAAGTCATCCTTCATAAGAATTAATAAAATGTTTTCATCTGGCTGTAACTGTAAGACCTGTGCAATCAACCTCCACTATTCATCCCCATATTTAAGCTGGTTGTCTAGAACTCTTCCACAGTCAGTGGTGAGAAACTGGTGCTTTTAGGATATGATTTTCTCTCATCCTAAAGGTTTGATATAGAACAGGTGAAAGCATTCTAACCATACTAGTTTTCCTCCCTTGACTACAGAGGGAGCTTAGGCAGACAGCTGCGATGCAGGAGTCAATAGCTGGGACAGCAAGTGTAGTGAATCCACTTGTGGCTGTGTCTGGTCCATGTTTCAGGGTCAGATGCTGACAATAGCTGTGTCTTAAGCAGTTTCCTTTCTTAATGTCGGGCCAAAAAGAGCCTTAGGCTTATGCTGAGGGGGCAACCGAGAAGCAGAGTTGAACTGTGTGATAGTTCTGATGTGTCTTTACAGTGGATCTCTGCACCTTGGGGCACAGATGCCTCTGAGTGTGTTGTGTCATATCTTCCCCATCTCCATCAGGAAGATGGTCCATGAGAGAAACATGTGGAGCATGGATTGGCAGTGTGGAGATCTAGGAGTGTTACATTCTATGAAAAATGAGGGAAAGTAACTATTTCTGAATATTAAGATTTTTGAATAATGTAATGTTTTCTAATTAAATTGTGGTTTCCCTGTGATTTCCCTTTCTACTTTTAATTTTTTCTTTTTAAATTAAAGGACAGTTTACAAATCAGGCATTGTTTCCAGGTATAAAAGCATGGCTTCTCTGAAGGAGAAATTTAGGGATTTTTTTAACGACTGCTATTTTATGTCCCTAATTCTAAAGCATGCAGAAGATAAAGGTAGCTCAGAAATGTAGGTATCATAAGTTATGGGTCCAAAAGTTGGGAGAAAATGGCTTTTTCTACTTGTGAAGTAAGCTGATTTGGAAATGGTTGAGTGACTATAAGTAGAGACAATTATTCTCAGTCATTTTACTGAAAAATTGAGTATCATATTTCAGAACCATTTAAAACGGATACGCCTTGCTGCTCAAGCCAAACAACAAACAAGAAAAATACTACAATAACCTTTTGGTTAAAATCAAGAAAGAAAATAAAGTTTGGGTTTTGCCCATTTTCCACCTGTTCCAAATGCAAAATATATTATTCAGACAAAGAGGTAAAACAGTGGAAAACGCTTTAGCATTTTTTCATCCTGTTAATACATGTGCATCATTTCAATCTATTTGAATCTATATCTAGATTCAAAATAACTTTTTTCTTTGTTGTTTCCAGAGGGGGAAATTTCTCTTATTTAATAAAACACTATTGTGTACTTAAGAACCACTTTTATATGTGGGGTTTTTAAAAATATTGTGCAGGGAAGGGGGTCTTTTTTGTCTCATTAGTATAGTGAAGAAAACAGTGTATCTTGTACATTGGCTCAAGAAGTAGAGGTTCCACCATAATTCTTCCACTGTAAGATTTTCAGTACCAGAGAGGTCATAAAGCTGAGATTATTTAGAAGTCCACATTGCCAGTCTTATTTTCAGAGGCTACCTTAATAAACGCTGGGGCAGAGAGTAGGTGTGAAGCAGAAAATAATTTTAGATTAATGTGACTTAGGGCCAGAAGTTGACATGAACTCTACAAAAGGAGTCAGTGCTACCTGCCAGGCATAATCTTTCCAGATATCCTCTTTGTTGAGGCTCATAGCACATTCAGTTATGATTCTCAGTGGTGAGGGAGGGATATCAGGCATGCTTTTCACTGAGGAAGCTGCGTGCAACCCCTGATGATGTCTTTCAGTCTGATGTTGGCTCAATTATGTACATTCTCTCACTTTTTCAGGTGGTTTGCTATACACCTTTCTTCCATGTTACAGCAGTAAGAAGCATTTTAGCTGTAGTTTTACACTTACCCACCTATCAGGACTACCTTTAAAAGTGTCTAGCAAAAGCATACAGTATTCTTGTGGTTTAACTAACTGCTTAGCCCTCCATAATATGTTACATCCACTGTACAGACTATGAAGGTGATTAATTGTCTATAATTGCAGCTGTTAACGTGAAGAGTGGTTGGTGGTCTTGTGGTGTGACCATAGGAAGTAACAGTAAGAGAGAAACAAAAAACAAGCTAGAGCCTGTTGAGAAATGTATAAAATGTTATCAGTTCTAAGTAGTGGAAAAATAATTTGTGAAGCCATTAGTGTGCATCATAAAGATATTTCATAAAACTTATAGTCACCCATAAATGACAGATGTTTTGAGTCTTACTTCAGCATGCCACCCACATTAGCAATTTTCAAATGTAGAAAGTATGGTTTTTTTGCTTTGTGCAAGGACTGTTGGTCAGTGATGTGTCAAATCTTGTTGATTGGCATCTAGAATATTATACTTTGCTATTGCTTTGTTGACTTTGTGGGCATCATCTCTGGACGTTTTATTTTTGCTCAAGTTAGTGATGATGTGTGTATCAGCCTCAAAGGCCTTAGGAATTCTTGGCAAGGCCAGGCTCCAGGTAGGAGTCAATGAGTGGTAAATCTTCTTTATCAAGACCCCAAGGAAGGATGAAAAGATTCCAGTGAAGGCAGTCTGTGGAGTGTAGCAGCCCTCTTGGGAAGACAGCAGCCTTTTGGAGATAGTGAGCAGGCTTAAGAAGAAAGAGCTAGACTTTCTGTGATTGAGGTAGGAATTATGGGTGTTACTAATTACTTGGGACTGTGTGAAATGTGCTGCCTTTACAATGACTGGTTTAGTAGGAGACTGATATTTGCAACTGATGTTACCTTCTCATTGCTGGCAACTTCTTTGAAGAAGAATTGGTAATTCCTGTAAGAAAGGGAAGAAGACTGCTTTTTTGGCTCCCTTTTCTATCTGAGTTATTTCAGTCATGAAGAGGAGTCTACCATCTGCTAAGGTTTTATGTCTTATGTCCTTTCTACTGTCTGTAGAAATGTGAAGTTTTTCCTTATGCTTACGGAAATATGGAGGCTCCATTTGTAATGAAGGCTATAGTTTCAGAAAGTAGGGATGTGGTTGAGATGGTACAAACCTGTTTGGAAAAGCCTTCTACACAGGGCTGATGACACCACATTTGTGACCTGTGTGAAATGAACCACAGTTTGATGTCTGTGACTTTTTTCTACTTACTTTTAAATAAATATGTGAATTTATGCTGAAAGGAGAAGAAGAAGGTTATGAATTGCAGGAAGGCAAATTTGTAAATAAGTACATTGGGAATGTGTTTATCTCTGCAGTGTAACAGAGAATATTTCCTGTCAGAAAAGTGTGAGAATTTGTAAGATGTCAGCAGCATCTTAAAAAAAAAAGCATCTTCCTCCTTCAAAAGTTCAGATTATTATCAATTTTTGTCTTACAAGTTAGTGTGAAACAGCTGTGACAAGTCCCTGAAGTTCAAGCAGTAAATACGGAACCAGCAAAAGAGCACTACAATTGCTCTGAAGCTTTTGGAGCAATGTTCTGAAGCCTTGTGTGCTATTTCTTTCTGTTTGTTTTCTCTGGTCTGGTTTAGTCATAATAAACCTCAGGGGATTTTTGCTTGCCAATCTACCTTACTCTGCCTTGCTTATCTTCTTCAAAAGCTGGACGACCTTCCTGTGGTAAGCAGTAGTTGAGTCATGGTCTGTTTAAAATCCCTCTTCCTTTTGCATGCCCACTGCCTTGTATTACAGCATTTCTGTCTGTGTGGCCTCCATCAGCTGGGAGCTTCTAGAAGCCCTTCCAGGGTTATTTGCAGTCAGGTATGATTTTAACAAATCCAAATTAGTGGTTGAACTAGATGATCTTTCAAGTCCTCTTCCAACACAAACTATCCTGTGATTCTAAAGGCTACTTTCCTGGAAGAGCTTTTCTTGAAACTTCCTTTTACACTAAAGCACAGGTGCAAATAGCTGCGGTCCCCACAGCCTCCTCAAGAAACCAGCAGGAGCTGGAACTCTAGTCATGTACAAGAGCAAGCTGTGGCCTTCTGTTACCACAGAGTTTGTTCTTTCATGTTGTTTTTAATTAAAATAATTTAGCTGGCAAAAAAATCATGTTTTATCTAGGCTGTAGTTCCTGGTGATTCTAGAGGCTGAGAGCCACCTTCTACTTTCCAGCTGTGGACTGCAAAGCAGAGTCAGGACTTGCTAGGGCTGGAAAGTTGAGTTGTTATGAAGGCCTGTCAGAGAGAGTCTGCAGGAGATCAAGAGGAGGGATTAGAAATCTATAGCATAAAAGTTTTAAAAAAATGTTGAGTGGTTTCTTATCCTCTGATAAATGAAGGATACTGCTAAGAATAAGGTGTAGTCTTAAGCAAGGCATAAGAAACCAGAGCAGCCTCAGCTGTTGTGGAAAAGATCTGAGGAATACTATGCTTCCAGTAAGGCCAGGGAAGCACTGACAGAGGTGCATGGGGAGGTTGTCAAGTCCCCACTACATGGAATTATTAGGAACATTTTAGATAAACATGGGCTGGGGGACATGTAGATAAAGGCACATCTTCAGTGGGCACAGAGAGGATCAAGTCCATCTCTATTCTATAATGTGATTGCTGGTGAGCCCTCCTGGGCACTTAGGATGCATTCCAGAGGCTTCTCCTCACACCTGGGGGGGCCTACTCAAGTCTAGCAGCAGTGATTTATAGCACTGCCTTCCTCTACAGAAATGACTTTTCCCAGAAAAAGCATTGACAGTCATATTTCAGTTTTCTTAAGAATGTCTAAAAATATACATGGTTTTGTAATCTTAACATTCAAATCATCTAGTGGTCTATTTTCTTTTGTTCATTCACACATTTCTGAGGTAGATGAAGAACAGTTTGAGATTGTATAATAGTTTTGTGGTGCAAAGACCACAGTACAAAATAAAACTAGAAAAATGCGTCATGAGAAAAATCTCACCATTTTGCCCCAGAGCAGTACATAGTCTAAACTTTTGGAAAGCTGTTCAGAGACATTACTGTTGCATGAACTCATCAGATAACCCAGAGTTTCAGTTGGTACTTAAATGTTATGGAGATCTGTTTCTTTTCATCAAAGAAAAACCATAAGTCAGTCACAGATTATGACTCTGTGTTTTTTTGAGTCGTGTAAACATGTTCCAAGCAGCGGCTTGGCTACAATTAAGCGAGTCACATCAGTCTCACCTGACCACAAAACGGCTCAGGTCACACCCTGACACAGTTTTTTTTGTCATAAAAAAACTTGAAAACCACCTCAAATGAAACTGTTTGCATAGTTTAGCTTAAGGCTGCAGAACACTGTTTCTTCAAGGTTTGCTAAAAATAATGCTCTTTTTTCTCTGTGGAATTGAGTGGAATTGGGTTTGCTTTTGAATTTAATATGCAGCTTGAAGTGGATTAACACTTACTTGTCATTATTTTGTCATGTCTGTTTAATCAGAATAACCTTGTGCTGTTTTTGGTACTCTTTGTGGGACAAAGCAGAGGTTTAAACAAGTTGTTATTACTAATCAGCATCAAGACTGACTGAGACACTCATGTATGTACACTCAGTATTTGTTATGTCCCTCAGTATTTTTTTTCCTCCTTATCACTTATGTGAAAATCGGAAGTACTGTTATCCCCATGGTATCAGTGAGTCAGTAGCACGAAGGAACTTAAAACAATAGCATGGACTCTGCATTATTTATCATATTACTTTCAGTATTAGAAGATATCCAGATACAGTCAGATGAATTAATAAAAAATATTTCAATGTTAACATTATTGCATATCTCTTATATAATGTTTCTACTGCATACTGCAATACCTGTGTGCTCATTTAAATATATATGCTAATGACAGTTTCAGATAAGAAAACGTTTTTAAATTTGTGAGACGATACTAAGGTTAGAGATTTCTGACCATCTCAGCATTTTATTGAAAAATAAATTCCATAGACCTTTTGGAAATTTCAGCTGTGTTAAGTGAATTGTTGATTATCTGATTCTAATTCAGATCCACATGAAATTATTTGGAGGACTTTTATAAGCATATAGATAAATGAGTTTTGAATGTAAGCAACCAAATGAATAATGGAAACCAATGTGCGTTTACTTTTTTTGACACTGTTTGTATAACTTCCCTGCCTTCCTCTTACTTTGAAAAATAATATAGAAGATAGGGTGTTCATGCACAGATTGCTAATATGGACAGTTTTAGGCCAGTTTTTTCTAAATAACAGGGACTAAAGCAAATCTTCTGGTAATCATGTGACTTTTTGTAGTTGGAAATCTAGTTTCTGTGCATTGCACATAATTTTTTGAGGTTTTGAGACTCATCGGTGGTCATCCCTTCTCAAGTCAAAGTTCATGTGAAATGAGTTGCTTGATAGCTTGGATGATGATGTTTGTACCTTTTGATGGATTCAAATTATCCTTTACAGCCCCAGCTGTAGTAGCTCTCTTCCTATGTGATGAATAATTACAGTAATTTTTAGTACTTCTAGATTGGACAATTCTCTCTTGCTCTTTTTTGTTTTGTATCAATTGATCTGTCTATTGTTGCAGAGTGCCCACAAAGTTAAGCTATCAAACCCAAGGAGATTTAAAGTCCATTCAATTTAAAGGGCAAATTTGAGTCTTCATCTTCCTTTTACAGAAATACCTTGCCTGGCCTTACCAAAAGCTAAACTAAGGATTTTAAGTTTGTCTATCCTGCTTTATTATTCTGAGTCCTTCATGTGCCTCAGCATAAGTTGCCTTTGCTCTGAGGCTGCTTGCTTCATATGTGACAGCTGTAACAGATAGCCCAACACATTCCAGATATTATTTCTTTTTTTTTTTTTTTGGCCAAGTTTAGGAAATGAGAGGAATTACTTAAGAACCGCATTTATTATGTTTCACTTCTCCTATGGCTTTTAAGATCAGTTCCATGGTGCGTGTTTTGTGTTGTTGGTTGCAAGATTGAGACATACTCTTCTTTCTTGAGGCAGCAGCACAAGAGCTGGCTAGTGAGCACGGGTGTTTCTATAGCTCATCCCTTTTAATTTGTGGGGGATTGTTTCACCTTTATGGCTGTGACTGAGTGTTGCAACTGCTAGAATAACATTTCTAGTTGTTTCCTGTTTGGTTGTGCTATATGGAAGTTCTTCTTTAGAAGGTTAATATGCAAACAGAATATTTGTTTTGTATTTGTATATTTGTAATCCATTTTGTTTTAAATTCCACCTTACTACTGACAACAGTGAAAAATTTTTGTTTTTCTTCTTTGTAGACTTCCACAGGCAAAAGTTTCTAGTAGATTTATTATGAACTAAACATCCTGCCCTGGCTCAGCACTCCATGTCTGTTCCACAAGAGTGTTGTACTTGGTTCAGATCTGATCTTTTTTCAGAAACATACCTGCTTCACAGATGGACACAAGCTTGTAAAGCTTCACACATGTCTTGGTTTGAAAAGACAGGTGTCTGTTAAGGAAGGCAGGAGCTTCTCTTGAAATGGAAAATGTAAATCCCCTCCCTCTGAATTATTATAATTTTGAGATTAAGGGGCTCTTAGGTAAAGATATGGAAGTAGGAATAACAGTGCTTAGGAAAAATAAAAATGCAGTAATATAAAACAACAGTGACAGAGTCAGAATATGACCTGTAGCAGTCTGATTCTAGCAGTCTGATTAAATGGTGGCCGCAGTTCTCCAGAAGTGACAGATGTATTTCTGTTGAAACAATTACTCTGTAGAAAGGGTGTAGGTTTTCTCTGAAGGTCGGTGGTGTTGCAGATGGGCCTGGTCTTTTTCTGGGAATCTAGTGAGAAAAGGCTGATCTTCTGGGAATCTAGTGGGAAAAAGCTGCCTGTGGTATTCTAAATTTCAGATTATATCCAGGTAGGAATGTTGGGCTCCTCCCCCTGTGTGGAGCATCTCACAATGCAATGATGTAATTTTGTCGGTCATGCCATGAGACTCAATGGCCCGTTAACAGACGATACCTTCCCAGAGGGAGGATTGGTTGTAGAAGAGATAAAGAAAACTGTCCCACCTGGTTTTAAGAGATGGCAGTGTTTTTTTAACAGAAAACACACCTCCAGCCACCTCTTGCATTTGCAACCTGTGACAGCTCACTTGCAATCCTGAGCTATCAGTGTCTCTTCCAGCTCTGGCCTAGGGATTTTTTCAGCTTTTTATGTCAAGGGTATACTGAAAAGTGCTCTGCACTGCTAGTGCAGGTATTAGTCATTGCATACATTAGTCATTACATTGCAGTGATTAAGTATCTCTTTTGAATCTACATATTGAACATGTGCTAATTTTTGGACCCTAGTCTCTACCTGTTTTGAGCAGAATGGAAGCTTTGAACAGAGTTTATTAGAGAATCCCTCCCACTGAGTTATGAGGTACAGAACTAGTTTTCTAAACCTCTTGCATGTTAAACCCCTTCTCAGAGAGGAGGCAAGGTATGATTTGATCTAATCTTAGCCTCAAACTTGGTCAACAGTTTATGTTAAAAGGATTGTGCAAGTGCAATTGAACCTTTATGCAATTTTGTCCCATAAGATTAAGGATGGCAAACCAAATATACTTAAGTTATTAAAGTAAATTAGTTATTGATGATCTTAATGATAATAATTAGACTAAAATATCATTTTTATTTAATACATGGTACAGTTACAACTTCCAGTATAGTGCACTGTTTACTGAAGCTATATTGAAGTAACAATATTAAAGCTAGTAAAATAATTGAGTAGAAATTAATGACCATAGGCAAGTCTCTTTTACTCAGCCTTAAGGAGTAACCTGGGAGGGGATTCCCATTCAAGGAAGGAAGCTAGACACACACTCTATCCAAGAAGGAGTGTGTCAGAATTCTCTACCATTAAAAAGGGGACCTCGCCTTTTGTACTATAAAGTGATTGACAGTCAGATGTATCAGCTCAGCAGCTTTACTTAAGTTATCGGTACTGTCACTTGTTGATTCCATTATAAGGAGCTCTGTCTGCTGTAGCCTCACCAGTGCCAGTTTCTGTTGGGAAAGACTGTTCTTCACAGAATAGAGTGTTTAACTTTGGGATTGATGAGTCAGGCTGGTTTCAGCATTCTTCAACACCAAAAGCAGGGTGATGCCCTCTTCTCCATCAGCATTGATAACTTTTGCAAATAGAGGCAAGTTTGAGATGCTTTACCTCCACTTAGGCAGAGCATCCTGATGCCCCCATGAGCAGATACCATGACTTCACTTTTCAGCTGACATAAAAGCAAACATTCTTCATCAGTTATTTGCGGGGGGCTGGGAATATATAAATGTTTGTCTGCCATAGTTCACTTGATACATGGTAGTTTATTAAACCCTCATATTTGGTCATGTGTGTCAACCTCTGTAATAGTTTAAACAGTTATTTGCTGACAAGATGATCAATGTTGCAAAGTGTTGATGAGTTTGTAAGAGATTCTGAGTTCAGCTAACAGCTTGACTGGACCCTGAGCTGCAGTAGTTTAATTTGCATTATGTTTTAAGCTGATTTTGTTCAAATTAGTACAAAAGACTGGGTGTGTTCTCAAATCGAGTTAATTAGGATAGCTTTAGTTAAACTTTGGTTAATTAGGAGGAAGTTTATGCTAAACTGAATATATTACTTTTATGGTGAAATAAGAATCTACAAGAAACCATGGTCATTCCTGAGCCAAGCTGATTTGTAAGGCACAACATTTCCTGATCACAAATGCTTCATGTATTCAAGTTTGTTTTTATGAAAACAAACCACCACAGTTCTTTTTAAAAATGTCTTAATTCCAAAATTTTGTGAAGATAGTCAAGCACAGTATGCCTTCAAATTTTCAGTTATCTTTCCTTTGTCCCTCTGTGTCTTTGTGTGTACAAGTCATTATTCTGTAGTTCTGTAGTATTTATGTGTTACATTGTAACCAGTGTTAACTCCATTCTAAAATCTTTGCTCTAACTCCATCCTAGAGCATGGGAAATTACCCTGGCAGGACTGGCACTGTCTGCATTCTGCTTTATGTTGTATGGCTTGTGCAGTCTATATTGCTGCTAGATAAAACTCCATTTCAGCAGCAGGGGATGTTGGGTTTTGTCTCTGCATTTTTCTGTCAATGCAGGAAGAACATTCTTCAGTTCTTGGATGCTGAAAGAGATGTCTCAGTGGTCAAAAGTAGCTTCAAGCCCGGAGATGTAATTCATTATGTACTGGACAGACGTCGCACTCTAAACATTTCTCAGGATTTGCACAGCCTTCTCCCTGAAGTTTCTCCAATGAAAAATCGCCGATTTAAAACCTGTGCAGTAGTTGGGAATTCTGGCGTCCTTCTAAAGAGTGGTTGTGGAAAAGAGATTGACAGCCATGACTTCGTAATAAGGTAAGTTTTTATCTGTTGTTGAAGATGCAGGCTACTATGTTTCTTGCAGAAAAGCTGGGAGAAATGTTTTAATCTGAGATACATATTACGGGCATTATCTGAAATTAATCTGAAACAGTATCCACCAACATGTGATTCCCTAAATTTAAATTCATGCCTATCTTATTGATAAGAAGATTATTGTGAAAATAAGGGAGGGAGGTTTGCTTTTTTGCTGTGCTTATTCCAGACAAAATTATTCTTATAGACATCTTGGTAGAAGAAATGCAGAATGGTTTCTCTCTTAAGAATACTCTTTTTTAGCTTTTGGTCAGCACAGATGGCCTTTTGTAAATTACTACATTCCTTCTGTGTAGCATGTAGTAAAATTTCAGTGTGCTGTATTGATGTTAAACCAGGATGCCACTGAGGTAGTTGGAAGTCACTCTAATATATTCCTTCACATTGGTTTAAGAATCTATTCTTGCAATTTGGGGGAAAATTATATGTTTCACTTTTTATTCCTTCTTCAAACACACACAATAGAGGGCCTATGGATTTCTTGAAGTTTGGGGGAAAATTATATGTTACACTTTTTATTCCTTCTTCAAACACACACAGTAGAGTGCCTATGGATTTCATGTATCATGTCAAAGCTGACCTCATTTGACATCTTGGCATTATGTAGACAATGCTGAGCAAGTGATGGGTACTTCTGCTTTTGAAGCAGAAGCTTCAATTGGTTTGGTTTGAGAAGGATGAAAGAACAGAACACAGGAGGGTTGTGACAGAAAGCAATACAGAAATATTAGTCATTGTGAGTTATTTGCTTTTTCTTTTTTGACCTTAAAGAATGATGGGGACAATAAATAGTAAAAGGACATGGAAAAGAAAAATAATGGTTTCGCAGTACATAAATAAAAGAAGAATATACATGAGTTTTGTATTTCATTTGAAAGTTATTTTAACAAGTTGCAACTGAAGCAGTAACACACTTCTCTTTCATTTTCCTTATTAGTCTTACTTGTACCACTAGTTATTGAAATTAGCATCCTTACTTACTGCAGAGGAAATCTAAAAGTAATTACCACAGTTTTAAACTGCATTTAGCCTTTGGCATGCTTTTGTATTCTCTCTGAGATGAAATGGGATTCATTTAACAGATGTCTTGGTTTTGGACAAATTTAGGAGGAAATGTTCTGAAAAGGTGTTTCCTTTAATGAAGAGTACATTTTAGCAACTTTTTTTTTACGGGTTCCTATAGGTTTGAAAGGATTTTTATTGGAGTGAGTGAAAAAATTGTTTATTTAACAAGCAAGTTGTTTACAGGTATGAAAAGAATGAATAATGTTAAATAATAAAACTTTCTGCTGCTTTGAAGAGTTTCAGAATTTTTTCTGTAGGTGTGGTTCAGTCTTTTTCCAAGCCTGGAGCTGACCTCTGGGCCACAGCGCGATGTGGGTGGGGCTGGGGGTGGGGAGGAGCCTGGGCAATGTTTTGGTGTTTTGGCTTGGAGAAAAGTTTCATAGTTCTAGAAGACGAAGCTACAGTTCCAGGCAAAACTTCTGCTTCAATTAACAAATGAAAAGCTAGTTTAAAAAGCAAAGAAACTACTTCATCTGCTTTTCTCTGGAGAGAAAAAGCCATGAGTTGGGTGAAACCAAGAGTCTTATCTCTGTGTTTCTAAACACAGGTGGCAAAAAAATGTTTTTGCTTCTCTTTCCTCTTTCTCTCTCTCTGGGTTTAGCTTAAAGCTATAGGACCCATTTTTGGGCACAAAGCAGGTGACAGGGGATATAATAACATCACTCCAGGACACAGGACTATAGAAAAAATTAGATGCTAGATTTTCTAGATTAAAATTTGCATAGAGAAGGCAAAGTACATTATTTTAAATCATTGCTGAATTTCTTTGCAGTCATCCCCATGGTCTTTCACACATTTTAACTAGCCATGAAACCAGGTGATTTTATCTGATAGGCAGTTTTAACTAATTCAAGTACACGGAGGAAAAATAATATTCTAAAGACTTGGTGGAGCTTAATAGGATCAGTTGGCAGTTACTGTTGCTAATCTGGTCTTTAGACTGAAGAGAGATGTGGGTGTTCTGTGAAGATGGTGAGGAAATGGAACAGGTTGCCGAGAGAAGCTGTGCGTATCCCATCCATGGAAGTGTTCAGGGCCAGGTTTTGTGGGGCTCTGAGCAACTTGGTCTAATGAAAGGTCTCCCTGACCATGGTGGGGGATTTAGAACTAGATAATCTTTAAGGCCCTCTTTCAACTTAAACCATCCTATGATTCCATGAAACATTTCTCATATGGTGTGTGACAGTTAAAGTGATCTGTGTAACAACTAGTGAGTCTGACAATATCCTGATTAATAATCTCTAATGTTTTGGGAATAACATGCTTGGCCCTCCTGCCTATAGGGAGTTTCAATGCAGTAATTTTTTTTTTTTTTTAATTTACAAATGAAAGTTGTTTTAGAATTTACATATTATAATTTAAACTATACGATATTTATTTATTTAAGTCTTGATGCATGTATAGTTATATAGCATCTGTTTAAATAGCAAGGAATTTATTTGTAACTGAACTTAAAGAAAAAACAAATCATTCATCAGAGTTAATTTCCTACATTCCTCATCTTCCATTTAGAAAAAGTGTACATCACTTGACATGTAATCACATGGTGTAATTATGAAGTTCTGGAGTGCTTCATAAGCCCTTACCTGTTTTGCTGTTAGGATTCTGGTATTAAAATGTACCATGACACTCTGTTAATCTTTTTAGTTTTATCTGATCTCTCTAGAAGTAAAATGTCCTCACTTATGTGCCACCTGATGGTATTCTTGAAAGGAGTTTCTGAATATATCCAAGTATATAGGCTGGTGAAGGACAGTTTTGTAGAATCTTCTGATACCAAGTGCATTATGCCTATGTGCTGTGACAAGTATGTCATACTATTCTGGTTAAATATATTACCTTGATTTTTGATTGTATTTTATGGAGGGGTGGGGCTGGGGGGAGAGGGGAAGGGGGTGAAATCTGAAGGAAAATTTTGTCTCTGAGAGTTGTTTCTTAGAGGAGCAGTTCTTAGGTCAGGGTTAACACCAACAATACCATTAATTTAATTATCAAACTGACAGTGAATATCTGTGACAATGAAGAGGTCACAACTGATATCCAACAATATTTGCAGTATTGATTAACTCAAGATCCTACAAAGGTAGTGAAAATGTTAATAATAATGGACAAACACACAGAAGTTTCACAAGATTAGTGAAGTCATGCCTATTTTGGCAGTAGAAAATGTGGTCCATCTAATTAAAATGGGAAGCAAGGAGACACTTTGTTTTAAAAAAAAAATCCCAAACTGTGATGACTATGAACTATTTTCTGATTCCCATATACCTTTCCTTTTTACCTTTCATGCTTTTATACCCCATTAGGAACTATTGATCTGTGTGCCCCTACTACTCTCTTCTTGTGCCGAGCCTCAGTGTGCTCATTTTGATAAATACCCAGAGAGAGTCTGAAGCATTCCAAAATATCTGATTAGATGAATAAGTACATTTTGTTCTCACATTGTCTGCACTTTCTCATGCTGAAATTACCAAGCCAGGGCTGAGTTAGCTGTTGGATCTTACAGAGCAGATGAACTTGTTATAATAAGTGGTATATTTTAAAATGCGGTGGTTATGTAGGAGTTTCTGAGAAATGCAGCTGTATTTTGGGCAAGTGTTAAAATAATAATATTAAGCATTGCCAAGTAATAACTTGGAATTACTTCTGGAAGCCAGTTCAGCTTTGGGTTCAGAATTTGAATAATATCAAAAATCAGAGTAAATAGTTATATATTTTTTTTCAAATAATTTTATTTGACATTTGTGATGAGACCTATGCAAAAGCAGAGGCCAAGTTCAGTTTTGGAGTAATTTGGTTAAAACCAACCAGTCAAACAAATCGTAGTAAATGTATTGTGTCTTTTTCTTGTGGTGACCCCACTTCTGGAAAAATCCCTTTCATTTCAGTAGGACAGTATGGAGAAAGGGGCCTGTTGAGTAAAGCTTTTTCAGTAGGTTAGGGCTCCTCTGACAAGAAACAGCCATGAGAAGATATTAGTTGCTTCTTTCTTTGTATTGAAGTGCCTAGTTTATAGTTTATATGTTACAACTATTCTTTTCCCACTGGAGTTTTTCCTGGTGACTCTGCCAGCATTTAGGAACCAAATGGATGTTTTTGCCATGAGTGGTGATAAAATTTTGCTGGGCAAATGCAGTTCTATTTTTCCAGCATACTTTGTACTTTGACTTTTGTTTTTTAGCTTGACCACCCATGTGGTTAGTGAAGTTGACATGAAAAACCTTGTCTTTTTTTTTTTTTTTTTTTTTTTTTTGTGTTTTTTTTTTTGTTTTGTTTTGTTTTTTTGGTTTTTTTTTTTGTTTTGTTTTGTTTTGAAAGGAAGGAATACGTTCTTTCACAGATGTCTTGGTTTGCCCTGTGCATAGGTGAGGATAATCTGATTTGACTTTCTCCCTAGCATGTAGATTTTTGTGGGCAATATATGAATATTTCTGTGATATGCAGAAGCAAGCATCATATGTGGTATGAGCAGAAGACAGCAGATATGGTCAGGCAGAAGAAAAGGACAGACCTACTTATACTGTGGAGGTGTGATATCTTATTTCAGGAGAGCAATTTAAATTGTGTGTTGCTCCTTCAGGTGCTAGGAAAAAAAGCATTATAAATTTGTCAGAATAAAGGTATTTAGAATATTAATTTACCTATATTCTGAACTTGGTTTTTGTAATTCATATCAGCTTTTATCTTCAAATTTTTTTAGTACACCTTGCTTGGACCATGGCCATCATGGCAAGTAGAGCTAAATCCTTGGAGCCAGCATATCTGCTGAAAGCAAAGTTGCCAATTTAACACACATATTTTAAAGCATGAGTCTTCCTCTAAAAATAACATCTGAATACATCATGATTGGCTCATTAGACCCTTTTCTGAACTCAAATGTGGCAGCTCTATTTTTGCTTTCTGTTTCTTCCTTAAACTTGTCATACTATGTTGGAACATTAAATGAAAGCAGAGGAAAGCCATCATCTTCCAATGTTCTTGCTCAGGGATTTGAGTGTCTGAGAAGAGGGGAGATCTGGTGAAGTTGTTCCAGTCAGCCAGGTGTGAGTGGTCTCCACCTCAGGAGAGCCTTGGAGAAGGTTTGTAAGGTTTGACTCATGTAGCCACATTTTAGGGTTGTTTGTGTGGTTTTTTTTTTTTTGTGTTTTTTTTTTTTTTTTTTGTGTTTTTTTTTTTTTTTTTTTTTTTTTTTTTTTTTTGTGTGTTTTTGTTTTTGTTTTTTTTTTCCAGAGAAGTTAGTCCTTAAGTAGGATTTAGGATTTAGGAGGATATTTAAGGACAGAAGTCTAGAATGCTCAAGAAATACCAGCAGAAAGTGACTTCTCTGCACCTATATACAAATGATCATGGGTTCTAACAAGGCTGCTTGAGTAAATACATATCCTATAAGCATCCAAATGCAGAGCAGATACATTTGCAGATACAGCAGATTCAGATTAGTCTGAATCTTCCTTGAATCTTCTTATCACTATCCTGAGAAAAAAAGGATACTAGTTTTAAGTTACTCTGAACCCTGTGGTTGGTAATACAGAGTCTTTATTTTATTAGTTTTCTAAATGGTTGGAACCTCAGGAACACTATGCTTTTTTTTTTTTCCATTGACTGTTTTAAGATGTGAAAAGGTTCAAAAGAGTCTTAATCTAAATAACTAGCTTTTTAGCTGTTATCTATTTTGGAAAGTTCAAACTACTGGTGTTTTCTATATTCCATTCTAATAGCCCCAAAGTGCTTATCCAAAACAATGAAAATCATTTTTTTCTGAATTTATTGCAAGGGTAATATTTTTTTAACCCTTTCTGTCCTGATAATGTTGCAATTTTTTTTTAAATTTTCTGTATCAGAATTATAATAATTATGTGGGTCATCATAATTACCCTACAGAATATGCTCTTTATAGATAGTAATGTGTAATGGTATTTTCACATAAAATGGCTAAGGCAGAGGTGGTCAGGATACTGCTAAGTTCCATTTCTTAGTTTTTCATGCAGTAAAATATAATTTTTAATATTTCACTGCTGTAGTTTTTGTGGGATTTTTAAAATATTTTTTTTATATATGCAAAAAACTTTCAGTGATAGAAATTCATTGCTTTATTTTCTTGTCAAAGGAGTAGTACTGGGAAGAACAGCAAAACTAATCCATATGTAATTTTGCAGCAGGACACACAAGATGTAAATAATGTGTTTTGCAGCTCTTTCTAAAATGCCATTTAGACTTTTTCTCACACTCCACTATGCTGTGTCAGTTGATAACTTGGATTTCAGTCACTGCTGTTCAGGGAGATACTGGGAAGAAAGAATTTGTTGATTAGAAATACAAGTTTTAATCCGGACAACAGGAATCAATGAAGTTTTTTAGCAGGTGATGTTACAAAAACCATCTTCATACTGAAGTCATAGATTCAGTATTTTTGTGAACTTGTGTTGTGAAAGGATGTATCAAGTCAATATTCTACATGGCACATACTAAAAAACCCTCATGATTGTTGTATATTAATAGAATCTGCAATGCTGTAACTAAGCCTCTAACCTTGCAGTTCTCATGAAACATCTTCTGTCGTACCATGAATAAGAACTGAGATGAAGTGGGTATATTAGGGGATTCACTGTTACTTCAGATTCCCATGGTTAATTTGAAGCAACTTTAATTCTTTTCAGTAGCCAAAGAAGTATGCAGAATATGTGAGAATCCATACACTTTACTAATAATTGCATTTGTTGGGGGAAATAGGAAGTTTGTGCATAGGTTTTTTTTTTGTAAATTTCTCTTTTTTGGGCATTTGTGAAAATTACTACAGCACTGCTGCACACCTTAATTTGGAGAGCCGGGTGAGAAGATATGCTATATGCACACGGGTATTAGGGCAGTGTGCTTCTTGCATGTAGATTGAGTGTAGTGCAGCCATGAGATTTTCTTCAGTCTTGAACTCCTTTTTTCCTCTCCTGCTTTTTAAGTCTTTAAGCCTTCCTCAAGCCTTTAATTTTTCTTTCATATCCAATTATTTCTTAAAAATGGCATGAACCACTGAACTCAAGATTACTAGTTTGATTCTTTCAAGAATTTGGATATGAATCTAGATACGAAACCTTGCAGGCTACTCAGTAAGGAGTGTGTGTTATTGACACTAATCTAGTGAAATGCCTTATGTTTCAGAAAGGTTTAATATATCTGCCAGCAACAATCTGATTTTTGGTTTTTGTCTTCTCAGAATGTATGTGTTTATTACTGTGTAACTGATATTTTTTGCTTTGGTATGCATAGAGAAGATATTAATGAAACAGACCATCAGTATAAAGCATTTATTTCCCATGGCTTTATGGTGTTTTAAAGTACTTATTTCAATTTGTAATCCTCAAGTCCACCAATTGTTAGAGGATTAAGACGTGTACAGATTCATGTCCATTTCTTGCATTATTCTACTGTAGGTAAAGTATTCTTTTGGTTCTCAATGTCAGATAAAATTGAAATAATAGCCATTTTACTCAAGGAAATTTTAATGGCTTTTATTTAAAATTAACTTGAAATATGATCTATGAATACTGTGTGCTGGACCTTCGTATTCATATACATGATCTGTATACTTATTAATGACAAAGCAAGTTGAACTGAATCTCTGAAGAATAACTGACTTCTCATTTGAGCCTATTTTTTATGATTTTGATCGCATTATTTTCTTTGTTAAGCTCTGCTTTCTAAAAGACTATGTATGTTACGGTCGTTTGGGCCATAAAGATGACACAGCAAACCCAGGGATGATCACCCTGTTTGGTGAAAATGTGGTATAGGGGCACCTACTCCATTCCTCATTTTTTTCTCATGGCATACAAATCCAGCAGCCATTAACAGTTTTTTTCCCCAGATTTTGTTCTTGCCATATCCTGCTGTAACTAATACATGCAACAGGTGTTTGTGTAAGAAGCAGGTTTTCAATCAGTGAGACTTTTTGGTCTGTGTGTCTTAGTATCTCAGTTGTTTTATGCGTGCTCAAATACTACGTGATATTTCAGACATGATCTAATTTTTCCCTTTTATCCCAGAGCTCTTTTTAGTGATAGCATAGCAGTGCATTTTTCAGTTCAAAATCTTCTGTTGTCACACTGAAAGCTCATGTGTGGGAACCCCCGTATTTTTACTGGGAATATGTTATAGGTATATTTGCCTTTTAGTATTATGGTTATGCATAGTGTTTATGTAAGTTAGGTGCCTCTGTAAGCTTAGAAATTTCCTAAATAATATAATTGATGCTTAATACTAAGTTTAGAGTAACCGCCTTGTTGAAATAGCTGTGCTGAGGTTTTGTCTGTGGTCTGGTCTGATGCCATGGGAAGAACAGGCACTGCAGTATTAATTGGAGGTACCATGGATATTATTGCTTACGATACTAGCAATCACATGAATTATGAATGCTTTCCATACACTTAGGTCTTTTTCTAACTCCCCTCTCTAAAATATATAAATCTTTGTCTCATTAGACCATTTTCTAAATACTTCTGCCATAGATAGTGCTTAGAAGATGTAAGGGAAGAAATAAAAACTAATTATTTGCTAGTTTTGTGCAAAGGAAAGAAGTAGTAGTTAGAACTTCTGATTAAATGCTTTTATACTGAAAAAAATACCCATGAGATTCTTTGTTTCAAACAATATACTGAAACTGAATTTTTATGGGAAAAGCTATCAAAGGAACCCATGAAAACCATTATTTTAGACAATCATTTTTGCTGGGAGAATGCTCATTCCATCTTTTTGTATGGAAACAGTCAATAGCTTGCTCAGGGGAAGGAGATCTAGGACATCTACAAACCTTTTTATAATGTGATATATTACCGATACTGAAATTCTTAGCTATTTGCTTAATTAAGTCAGTCTTCAGTGCTCAATGTGTCTCTTCATTACTATTCTTTTATTCTCAGTAACAGTAGCATAGCAAGTTTGTCTGGCTCAGCTTTCACGTGTAGTCTGCTTAGTTGCATGCTAACATGAAGACAACACTAAGGTTGTTTTTAGAAGGAATGGAAAATGATGGTATGTTGCAAGAAGTTTGTCCGTATGTTACAAGGTACTAATAATGTGGCATGTGAGAAAGAGGAAATTCAGTAAATTACAATCTTCTATATATTGTTCCTTAAAAAAGTTCAAGAAAATTATGGTTTTATTTATGGTGAATAAATTCCTAGGCATGTAATGCTTTTGGTGCAGAAACACGCTCACTCATCTCTGTTGTGATTATATTTGGCATTCTGTGCCTTACGGCAAATTATCTAGAATTAAAAAATACAAGGGAAGGATATTGCTTTGATTATTTAAATGTTGTTCAGTTAATAGGCTTCTTCATTTCACTTAAAAGAAAATTAGTATATGTATGTTTGCCTCTGAATGTAAAGTTTTCTTGAAAGAATCATGAGAATTGGTGGTAGGTCATTGACATCTTCTAACAAAATAAACTTAAAAATTACAGCAGCAGTATGAAACTGTGGCATAGCATAAAGATGTGTTAGAGGTTAAGGTAAAAGTTCCAGAACAGGTAAAAGCTATATACACATACTCAGGTCTATATACAAATACACAATAGCCAGTTTCATTAGCCGTGAAACATATAAGAAATATAAGGATAAACTTTTTAGCCCAGCCTGTTGCACCAGGACAAGGTGCAATAATTTTAAAGTGAAGGAAGGTAGATTCAGAGTAGTTATAAGCAAGAAATGTTACAATAAGGGTCGTAAAGAATTGCAATCCTGTTGTTACTGAATGTGTTTGGATTTCTCATTATTTTCTGAAGTTATGCTTGAAAAATCTGAATATGAGATAAGTTAAAAATTTATATTGCTTATACTGTATACCTTTTTAAAATACATATTTGAGTTACTGATGTAGCAGTAATGACATACAATGTATGCATATGGCATACAGCTTTTTAAACATGGTGATGCTGGTACATTATAGTCTGTTTCTCAAAGCTGGGCTCAGAAAGAGCAGGATTTGCAATGGCAAAATCTGTCTTACATTTTTCATTAATAGATTTCATCACATGTGTATATGTGACTACTAAAACAAACCCACTATACAAATCCCTTATTATGTTGTACAAACTGCCCTTAAAAGAGTTATTTTCAAAAGCAGCAGTAATTCAGTCAGTTTGATTGTTCGGTTTTAAATACTTGGTTTGATTATTTTATCAAATTTATTTTTAGATTTTAAAAAATTTTAATAAAGGCAGGTTGTAAGTTCATGCATTAAGGTTTTCAGAAGAAATTTACAAAGCTAATATTAAATTCAGTGGGAGTTTTTCTCATGCCCTTACTACCATTTCCTAGAAGATACCACTCTTAGCAGCCTAAAATACATGCAGATAGTTTGTGGAATAGATGCAAAAAGATAATGAAGAATGTAAATCCATTTCCTTAGCCTACATCTGCCCACATGTTATCAGAAACTTGGACTCCTTTATCTCCTAGGAATATATTTGCTTTATAGTCTTCAGAACGTCTTTCTGAAGAAGGTAGGACCACTTCTTAACCTGATTATTACATAATGAAAATTATTTTCTGGGTAATTAGTATTATCAGACTGGACTCGGTCATCAGTTGATGTTAAGTAATGCTGACTTACTTTTATGACATTGGACATCTGGCATTAGAAGAAACTAGTGGATAAAAAATTGCAGAATTAATGGGATACTTTGTTTATATGAGGAGTGTGATAATGTGCAAATGTTTTGGAGGGGCTTGTTCCAACATTGCTTCTTACCATCCTTTACCTCAAACAGAGCAGTCTGTTAAGTTATGAAAATATTGCTGTGTCAGGGTATGTTTTTGGGGCATACCAGCTACAGGCTAATTCATTGAGGATGTTGTGGAAATTATTTGTTTCTGTCACATTATACTGGTTGCTGAAGTCAAATTTCTGAATTTTGTTACCTGCATTCTACGCATATGTGGGATTACGTATGTGTGTATTTATGTAATTGAGGTAAAAATCTGCTGAACAATGGCATAATGAGAACTTTTCAACTCTAGGAAAAAGGCACAAAGCTACCACAGAATTCAAGAAGGTTTAAAAATGGGATATGAACAAAAACCTGAAAGTTTAATACTTTTTTCTAAAAATTGCAGTTCTAAGTCAAATAAAAATACTAAATTTCTAAACATCTTACGAACTGCGGTGCTAATACCAAAAACAAACATACTAAAAACTTATTTAAAGATGGGGTAAAGGTAGTTTGTAAATAATATTTAAATACTGTGTTGTAAGTAAAGTAAAATAGAAATGCGTGGACTAAACTGTATAAAATATGCCATGTTTTGTTAGCATCACTTTCTTTGTGTGAGAGCTGTTGGCAACATGATGATAAACCTATTACCTTTCATTATTTGTTTAAGAAAGCATATTATTCACAAGTGCTGCTTTAGATGTTGATGCAGTCTAGAGCATAATGATATGGTTTCTAAATGATTCCAAAGAGGGGTATTTTTTTGTCACAGCATGCTGTACACCTAATGTTTTTAAAAATTTGTCTGATCCTTGTCCAACTTGAGTAAAATACTATGTATTATCACACCTTTTATACTGATATTTTTTCTCACATTAATTTGAATTGGGCTTGCATGTTCCTTTTTTGCTTTCTAAAAAAAAAAAGCTTTTAGCTTTTCTTTTAGCTTTCCCTTCATGCACACATTTTTCTGAGTTAATGTTTGATATTTATTTTCATTTTTCCATTAATTTCTTCCTCTTCAGGTGCAATCTAGCTCCTGTGGTGGAGTATGCTGCCGATGTGGGAACTAAATCTGATTTTATTACCATGAACCCATCAGTTGTACAAAGAGCATTTGGAGGCTTTCGGAATGAGAGTGACAGAGAAAAATTTGTGCATAGACTATCCATGCTGAATGACAGTGTCCTTTGGATCCCAGCTTTCATGGTCAAAGGTGGAGAGAAGCATGTGGAGTGGGTTAATGCATTAATCCTTAAGAATAAATTGAAAGTGCGAACTGCCTATCCATCACTGAGACTTATTCATGCTGTCAGAGGGTAAGTGTATGGAAAAGACTGATCTGTCCTCAGCACAATGAAATCATAACTAGAATTCCTAACAGGCAGATAAAAAGATGAGTGTCAAAAGGAGCATTTTATTTCTCCTATTGATTTAATGGCTTGCATTTATGACAGGTTTGTTTGGTAATAAGTGGCCACTCATTTAGCCAGCTCTGCTGCAAACAACTGAAATGTATTTGCACAATAACTTTTCCAATTGCACTTTTACGTAAAAAAAAAAGTATCAGCATTTTGTGATAAGCTAATCTTAAAAATAGTCTGAATTCAGTGTACAGTGAAAGTGCTGCATGTCTTCTTTGGGAAACAATTGTGAAGATAAAAAATATAATCTAAACACATCAGGGGTAAGGAAGCAATGCTGTAAATTATGAGGCCCAGCAGATCTGAAAGTACTGAGCTCCTTCATAAAATGCCTAGGATTTGGAGCAATCTTTCTCCTTTTGAATTTGGCCAGATGCTTGGGCAATTCAAAAACATTGATCAGAATGACTGAAAATGTTAGTGAATCCACTTATTAGAAAAAAGTTGCATCCATGCTTTAAGCAGGTATTTTTTTTTTAACCCCATAATTTAACAAAAATGTCAGATGAAGTCTCCAATGTCTTTGTAACTACTATATATAGGTCTATGCCTGAAACTATATAGGTCTGTGCCTGAAAATCATTCAAAAGACGGGGGTAATGCAATGTGTTTGTACATCAAATTATGATAGTATGGTAGTATTCAGCTTGAGTTCCTTGAAATATGCTGTTTGTGGAGTTTAGGAAGATGCCTTAAACTATTGCTATTGGCTTGAACAACAGTTACTGATTATGTGGCTGTTCTTATTGTTACAGCAGCAGAGATCAGTTTAGAAGGGATGTTGGAACCGTTATCCCAAAGTAGTATGAGAATAAATCTTAGGCATAAATTATTCTTCAGGATATTTTGCTAAGTGTCATAGATTAACTTTTAAAACCTTTATTACTTAAGTTACTGTGTTTTGTTAGACATTTAGACTTTAGTTATTTATGAGCCGTGAGTGTGTTGAATTTTCAAGTACTCAAAATGTCTGTCCTACATAGTTACGGTCGTTTGTATGTGTATATAAACCTGAGATTGCCTCCAGTTCACAAACAACAGTTTTAATTTCCATCTGCTAAATCTGGGTAAAATTATCAAATGTGAGTGGTAATTCAGAATGTGCAGTCTTTAACTGGCCAATTTGATGGTCCTTTAGGGGGATTTGTCTTAAAAAATGTATTAGTACCTACATTATCTCTCTGAATGAGGCAACAAAAGCTCTGCCATCTGAATTGTTGAAAATTTGGATTAAGTGCATTTTAGATTATAACTAGCAGTGTCATCTAATATGACTGCATAGATTTGTACAATTGTTGAATCTGCAGTTTAAACTCCACAGTAAATTTAAATTGATGTCAAGAGCTCTTTGATTTAATGAACCTAAAATTTCATTAAAATATGGAGATATGGTGAATTTTGGGCAAAATAATTTCATATCTAATAATGAATAAGGTTCATGATTCCAGCCTCACATGTTAAATACAAATAGAGAACATCTTATGCTGAAGGGTGCAGGCTCAAGGTTTGAAAAGTATTGTCCGTATGCCTTTTAATATGCATCAAACTGTCAAATTTTTCCTTCATTAACCTTTAAAGCATATAGTGTTAGGTACTTTCTAAGGACAGAACATAAATTTTCTTAGACTTCTGGTCTAATGAGGCCAAATTCTTTATTTCTAATGCAGTATAAAATTATATCAGACTTTTATCTAGTAACAGATCAGTTTGGCTACAATCACAGCGCTGTACTGAAATTCTCACTCCTGTTCTTCTTTCTCTTTTAATGAAAGAAACTTTATGAGCTTCATAGTGTTCCAGAGTTGCTATTGATCAGGTAGTCTCTATTGATCAGTTGACTGCATTCTGAGATAATTTATAAAACTTTTTCTTCTGTCCATTATGCACTTTTTGGGTTAAAAAGAAGGTAATGTGTTCTTGGAAAAAGAAACTACTGTTTTGCTGATATCATGATTTATCAAGCTGCTGTGAGTGATGGATGCTCCTCTAGAATCTCAGAAGGATTTTAGGTTTTAAAACCAGATTATATACATACAAAGTCCAGCATGATAACTACTTTTTAAATGAATAGTATCATAAATGGCCATTGTATTCAGATTTTTTTTTCTTCAGTAGATTTAGTTCAAGTGGTTACCTGTGATCATTTTTCTCTATTTTGCTTTTTCACTTCTTGATCAGTAAGTTTTGAATATTAGATTTTGAGAGAGATTTGGGAGCCATTGCATGATTTTTTTCCCAAAGTGTCTCTAAAAGCTAATATATGGAACTTTTAATGTCACTGTGCACATATTGACAAAATAAATTAGGCAATCAATACATGACAGAGTTCAAGATGGAGCTAAGATCTTTAAATTAACATCTTAACTGATTCAAAACATCTACTTGCTCTTTAATGTCATTGCCAAGAAGTTTAATTATAAAGTAATTATAATGAACAAACCACATAATTTCTTTTCATTGACTTAAATTACTGATTTCAGAAACTTTATTAAGAAGGTTGAGATTTAATGCTGAACTATTTAATTAGGATTATTTGTAGTAATACTTTCCAAATGAAATGATACTCTCTGAGGTGTGGAAAGTGTCTGTCTAGAGGCTTGTCTCAGTAGCAGAGCTGTCACTGAATATGGATTAAACAGTGGGCAAACAGGAACTGAGCCTGCTGGGGTTAGAGTCCAGATCATACTTCTACTGGTGGCAGACAACCAAACTCAAAAGTAGGATCAGCAGGATGATCTGCTATGGATCCCACCTCATGGATCTGTGGAGGGATTAGAGAGGACTCCTGGGCCTAAACATGTAGTTGGTGCATTAAGCAGAGGTCAGTTAACTCCCAGAGCCTTGCACAGCTTGGTTTTTTTTTTTTTTTTTCTGTGCTTCTTCTGGTGAATATTTGAAGACGTCTGTTGAGGAGGCTGAACACCACCACCCCCTTGCCCTGACAAACAATACAGATTCAAAATACTCTAGTTTTCTGTGAAGTTTTTTCTTGTATTTCCTCTCCTAAATCCACAAAACAAAGTTCTCACGCTCATCTTGATGAATGTTTTCTTGGCTGCTCTTCCAATTGGAGGCAGTAGGAAACTGGATATTTTGAACTATTAGTCACTCAGCGGCAGTATCACTGAATTTACTTCACATTAGATTCCTTCCCATCTTCTGGGTATGGAACAGTTGTGTGGACATCCTGTGGGATTTGCCTGTGCTCTGTTTATTTCCTCCGTGATCCTGCCTGTGAAAGAGCACTATTATCCTGCATTAAACATGGCAGAACTCCCACTGAAACCTCTGCATTTTGTCTACGTAAGAAGTATGCTGTACCTATTTATTGTCACTTCTCAGTGCAGGGTCTCTTTTTCTTTATTAGTCAAAGCAAATAGCTACTCTCTGGATGTAGTGACCTTTTGTGTAACTTTACCACATCTTCAGAGTTCTTTACTCTGGGAATTACAGAGAAAATACTTCCAGAAACTGAAACATGCTGAAATTAAGTAGTTTTCTAGCAGCTCTGTACCACGAAACAGCTACTGTGAGTAATCTATATTGCCAACATTTCTGTTTATTTTCTTCCTGCTAACAGACTTCCCTTTTCAGTTAACTGCTAAAACGTATTTATTAAGAAAAGATGTTTTGGAATACATGGATGAATAAATCACCTGGAAAAAAAAAAGTTACCATTACACCAAAACCAGAATTCTAAAAATAAAATGACTGTGTCTTTTGCATCATGTATATAAATATTCAAAATACTGGGAAAAAGAATCACACTAGGTACTTTTCAGTGGAGTACAATTCTGGTTTTTATATATGTGGATGTTAAAAATAAGAGTTTTACATTAAAGTACCCTTGTGCCCCAGCTTAAGGTATCCTTGGAACTTGCTTTGTTTAAGTTATACCCATATATATAAATTATTCCCATATATATATATGGGAAACCACATAGTTTGGATTTTAAGAACCTAATCTATTGTGTAAAGTTGTTAGTCTAATCCCAATATCCTGTCCTATGTGGGAAGCGATGTTCCTGTTCTTGAAGTGGCGACATTCCAGGGCTGACTTTTCAGTCTAGCAGCTACTTTCTAGAGTAGCAATATAACCCCTGTGTCTCTTTTGGATATGCCCTGATCTGGTTTAAAGTTTCACAGAATGAGCTTTCATTTCCTTTGCACAAGTTCTCCTATTTTATCACATTTCTGAAAGATTTAGCAAGGTCTGTCAAGAGATATCTTACTTTTTGAGAGTTTTCATTGGAGGCAAGCACAGTTGAAGTAGAGGACATGAAGCAAAATTGACAGTGCACTAAACTGCTTTTTTATATTTTTCACTCCCTGGTCCATTTTGGCAGGTAAACCAAGATAAGTTTATCATGATAATAGGGATATTTCTATCAATTTTTTTTATTCTTATTTACCTTTTGACAATACAGTTCTGTAAATTTTTGTTTTGGGAGAATGGTTTCATATCTTACTGTGGCAACTGCTTTGTTCCTTATCAGCAATGTTTGTATACCTAACACCAATAAATCTTACTCTTCCCAGATTGAATTTCAGGTTTCAAGTAGTGGAGAGCAACAGAATTAGTCATAAGAAAGAACAGGAATGAAATTTTCCATTTCCAAGTTTTGTTGTTCAGCTTATCTACCATGAGCAATAGCACTCTAATTAATGTTAATGACTCCTAGGAGCTAAGCAGGGAGTAACACATTGTTTATTCATACAGTGTATCTGCAAATTTATATTTGTTTGAAAACTATTTTGGTACTTATTATTTTTAGATTTTTGGTTGGTTTTTAAAATTTATTTTCTGTTACATAAACCTGTGTTTCTGAAAACCATAAAAAAATGTAACTCCAATTTGATAATTTCATACTCCTGTAAAAAAAAAAAAAACTATAGCTGTGCAATGGAGAAGCAAACTAGAAGCATTTTTTGTAGTCTATTTTTGATGAACCAGTAACAGGACAGGAATCCACAGAGAGTGATGTTGGCCATATAGTATTAATAGAATTGAGAATAGCTTCTCTTGGGATTTTTTTTGACACATGAGATGAATTATCTGTTGATTCTGGCTAGAATATGTATGCATGAGAAAATTGTTAGGTTTCCTTCTTTTTTTTAAAAGTGGTGTTTCCAAGATAAGACAATAATAAAAATTCTGCTTCTTTTTATTTTGATTGTAACGCCTTCCAAGAGTTTTTAAAGATGTGTGCATTTAGTTTTAATCTTACTGATCTTCTATGATGAGAGGTTGTATTAAGCATCCAGCCAGTAACAGGTTTCTTCAAATGCTTAGTTAACTACTGCAATGATGTGGAAGTAAGCAAACAAAGCTATAGCTATATGCACTATATGATTTGGCCTTTTGCTTTTGTCAGTTCAAGTCATTGGGCTGTTAACATGATGAATAGTGCTTCACTGTTTACCAACGTAAACAGTGGTGTCAGAATAGGAAGGAGCAGTTTGGCTTAGTGTCTTCTGCAGCCTTGCTTTTTAATGCATATGAGTTCCTTCAAGAATGTTGAAATGGATTTGTTTCAATCTCTGAATTCTTAATGGTATACAAGGAGAGTTTTAAGTGTTTCAGATCAGAAGCACTGAGAAATATGTGGGGATGTTTTGTCTGGAATTACCAAGTACTAAGGCTAATGGCTACTACTTTCTTCCCAAACATTTGTACCAAAATGTAGGTGCTATGTGTTCTATTCGTGGGTAAAACATTGTCAATAACACACCAGGGTTTTGAATGCGTCTGAATGGCACTTACACAGCCTCCAAACTTCCCTGTTACCAAAGGAAAATGCCATGCAATCCAGCATCATGCTCAGCAAGCAATGCAACTATTGTAGCAGAAGAAGAAGGTGGGAGGCAGTCCTTTCATTCACCTAGTAAGCTGTCTTTATTTTGACTCCTGGCTTTACTCGGTTTTGCTCTTCCTGTTCTCTTCCCACCCCACTGAGGATTGGGGAGGAAAATGAGAGCATCTGGTCTGTGTCAGGCCCCCATGTGAGGGAAGGAATTTGTTTATTTGATACACAAGTTGTGTATCGGCTTTTCAGAGGCTAAGGGAAGCCTGTTAGCCTGTTTCAGTTTACATCAAAGAATTGGAACATGAGAAAAAGTGTGAGCATTGCTCTGTTTCAGACCCTTGTGAGGGTTAGGTCAGTGCTGACATGCCTGGTGTGATGTTTTAAGAACAGAACATGTTTTCAAAGAAAACAACTGATTCATTAGGTGATAAATCTGGACTGTGCTCCTTTGCTGTTGGAAGGCACACCACAGTTGAGGTAGATGCTAGTAGTACTTGTGTTTTGGATAGAATGAGATTTGAAGTCTCTCACCAGTACTCGTTTCCTTCCCATTCTAGACAGAAGTCTCTGTCTGTCTCCATTGTGTCTTGTGTGTCTCTTTCAACAGAAGTTGCTTCTGTGAATCCTGTTCTTAGGTGTTAAGCTTATCTTTATCCTTATCCTCATATGTAGCCATGAGGACCTATTTATACATATGTGGGAGGTTAGTGCTGTTTGGATTCACATTAGGAATTCAGTACTATAACACTGCTGTATTGAAGTCCTTTTCTGAGCTCTGTCCTTCTGTCTTCAACAAGTGAATTAATAGGCCATAGGAAAAATTAGGAAAATAATAGTTACTTCTATAATGTGTAAAAGAGAATTACTTTCATTTCTAACTTTTTAAAGCAATATTTCTGTATAGAAATATTATAGTTCCTATACTTCATGAGCACTGCAGAAACAGCTTATTGATGTTTTCTAGTCTGTACTTAGTGGAAGCAAGTGTCATAATTTGCATTTTTGTATCATATCTTTAGTGAAGTAGTCAAAGAAAATGGAGTTAGCAAAGTTTTTGTTAAAACTTGCTTTTTCATTTCACATTTTTTTTGTACTTTATTGTCTACGTCTGGGATACAGGGGACTTTCCAAAGCAAATGAGTAACCATTTTCTTTTGCAAGAAAGGAAGACCGGTAAAAGAATCTGAGAGAGGGCCATACCAAAAACAAGTGCAGCCCCTGGTTTCAGAACATTTTGGAGGCTCACAAGTAGGAGGGTTTTGTTCCCTTTTTTTTTTTTTCATTTTAGTGTAAGTGTGGGCACACCCACTAGCAGAATTGGCAGAGGGGGAAGTAAATGGGTTGTCACAGTCATACTGAAACCAACACAGTTTATGCTTGTATCAAATTATTTAGCCTCAGATGAAATATAACATACAGATGGGCTAACAAGGCCGTAGAAAGATTCATGTGTGGCATGAACTCTACAGGTGAGGCCTTGCCTTTTTCACCTTTTAGTCTATAATGGACAGAGCATTGAAACACCGTAGGAAAAAGGTGGTTTACATAGCTCTCAATGACAAGAAGGTTTCAGAAAATAATCTCAATGTTATCTTTCTTTGCAGAGCTAGCAGTCATTTAAAAATCACTAAAGAGAAATCCTGCATGCTGGCACTGGAAACAAAATGCAGGCTTGACCCGTAGATCACTGGGGGCAGTTGGGATTTCTGCTGCTTACAAGGGGCTTGTCATGACTTTCCAAAGAGGAGTTTATTTGCCGTAGTTTGTGGGTTTCCCCCGGGGATGTTTCACAGATTTAATGCTGAACTATTTAATTAGGATTATTTGTAGTAATACTTTCCAAATGAAATGATACTCTCTGAGGTGTGGAAAGTGTCTGTCTAGAGGCTTGTCTCAGTAGCAGAGCTGTCACTGAATATGGATTAAACAGTGGGCAAACAGGAACTGAGCCTGCTGGGGTTAGAGTCCAGATCATACTTCTACTGGTGGCAGACAACCAAACTCAAAAGTAGGATCAGCAGGATGATCTGCTATGGATCCCACCTCATGGATCTGTGGAGGGATTAGAGAGGACTCCTGGGCCTAAACATGTAGTTGGTGCATTAAGCAGAGGTCAGTTAACTCCCAGAGCCTTGCACAGCTTGGTTTTTTTTTTTTTTTTTTTTCTGTGCTTCTTCTGGTGAATATTTGAAGACGTCTGTTGAGGAGGCTGAACACCACCACCCCCTTGCCCTGACAAACAATACAGATTCAAAATACTCTAGTTTTCTGTGAAGTTTTTTCTTGTATTTCCTCTCCTAAATCCACAAAACAAAGTTCTCACGCTCATCTTGATGAATGTTTTCTTGGCTGCTCTTCCAATTGGAGGCAGTAGGAAACTGGATATTTTGAACTATTAGTCACTCAGCGGCAGTATCACTGAATTTACTTCACATTAGATTCCTTCCCATCTTCTGGGTATGGAACAGTTGTGTGGACATCCTGTGGGATTTGCCTGTGCTCTGTTTATTTCCAGATCCAGAGGCGTGATGCTTGCTGGCTCTGGAGTCTATTAGAAAATGAACTGGATGAATTCAGGAGAGAGAGAATAGGTTTGAGAGGATATGGATAGAGGAAGATTTGGTTCATGCATATGTTAATGTCAACTCTCTGAAGATGTTAGTAGCAAACATCTTTTCCAAATGACTCTCTTAAAAGAACATTAGGCTTCTCACAAGCAAGGATAATACATAAAGACTGGTGAAGAGCACAAAATTATGCCTCAGCTCTCTTTTTGTTAACTCATGAAATTGCTAAGCCATTATTGCTATTTTGGTATGATGATCATTCTCTGAAGTAGAGGTGAAAGAGAAATCTGTCTTTCTGGTTTTGTTTTCAAATTCTATAAACTCGTTGTCCCAGATTGAAAAAAGCAAATAGAATACATTTGCCATCTGTATGGCAGTTGTCTTGTGTTGTCTTGTGTTAAGTCCTTATCTCTTCCACAATCAGTCCTCCCTCCGGAGAGATATCTGCTGATAATGGGCCATTGAATGTCCTGCATGACTGATAAGAGCTATAACATCCCACTGGGAGATGCTCTGCCCAGAGGGAGAAACCAAGCATTCCTACCTGCATATAGTCTTGAGATTCTGGTCCACCAGCAAAGCTTTTTCTGTGCTGGGTTTTCCCAGAGGAACAGCTGCCTCTTCCATTGCCTCTTCAGAGGAAGACAACACCCTTTTGTACAGGATCACTGCTCCAACAGAACCACACTTGACACTCCAGGAGGACTGCAGCCACAATTCCGATTGTCCAGCAGGGTGTTAGGTTGTATTTTGACTCTGTCAGTGTTGTTTTTGGTTCACTGCATTGTTTATTTTACCTTTTTATTTTCTTCCCTAATAAAGAACTGTTATTCCTGCTCCCATATTTTTGCCTGAGAGCCCCCCCTTAATTTCAAATTTATAACAATTCGGAGGGAAGGGGTCTACATTTTTCTATCTCAGGGGAGGCTTCTGCCTTCCTTAGTAGACACCTGTCTTTCCAAACCAAGACACTTGTTCATAATATGCAAAGCAAGTTCTGGACACAAAATAACTGGGAAATGTGCCAATATGTAAACACACTCTATTTCTATAGCACTGATGACTTAAAGTTGAGTAGCTTGAATTCAGACTGAAGATCTCACTTCAAATGACTGCTGGTTGCATGGTTGATGGTAACTTAGTAAAGCCACTGACAATATACAAAGATAATATTGTAAGTAGCCAGAAGACAGCTCAGAATTTGTTTAAAGGTTTTGACCCATAAAGTGATAACTATTTCCTTTTAAAATACTTTTAAATGCATTTACACAGCCTTTCTTTTTTCCTTTTCTAAATTTGCATTGTTTTAATCTTTCAGTGGGTATATGGTTTGGTTCAGGATTCCTTTTTCTCTTTATTTGATATATAACAGCAGTAATAAAGTGAAAGATAGTAGGTACCTACCTACTATATTCCTGTATTGATGCAGTGCAGATTTAAAGTGTGTGAAACCCACAGAAAGAAAATTAAGCAAGTTGTCCAATGCAGAGGACATGTTTTAATTTTTTTTAATACTAGCCCATAATGGCAAAGTCTTTTGTCATTTTTCTTTACACTTCTCTTGTATATAGTTGTAAGAGAAGATGATGCAGAAGGCTGTTACATCAGAAAGCAAGCTAAAGACAGAAAATCTTTGTGGAGTAAAAACATCCATTAATCTTCTTACTTTTGAAATTTCTCTTGGGAAGTTATTGCTTGTAAAATCAGTAATGGGGTCTGAAGCCTTACAGATAGGTGTCATATATTTGTTTTTGATGGATTGTAGAAGTGACTAAAACCATTTTTTTCCTTTGTGTATTGCATGTCCTTGTGAAACCAGTTGATAGGTTTGGTAGAACTCCAGTCACATCCCATTGCATTTAACGGGCATTTTGGTTGGTATTGTTTGCAATGAGCTACAATGGAATAGGATGTGAGCAATGAGCATTCATTCGTTCTTTAAAGACACTGGTCTTTTGGTGTGTGGACTCCTCTGTATTGTTTAAGTGTGCTTTTCATATTTTATGTTTTTTGTAAGGCAATCTGCCACTTTGAGTTCCACAGGAAGTTGTGATGCAGCAAATTGTTTTGGTTCAAACACATTCTTCAGCATATGCTTGTGCACGCTTCAGTGAATGTTTTTGACTGGTCAAAGGTTTTGTGTAACCTTTGGAGGTAGAGGACTAACTTCTTCCTCCTCCATTTACTGAAATAGTATACTTCTATTTGTACGAAACCTGCCTCTATCAGTTGGCTAATTCAATGAGAACCATGGGGTTTATGATGATGTCTCACTTCTGAGACAAATTTAAGAGAGGACGCACTGTAAAGAGTTGTCTCCTCTAAAGAGTTTCAACAATGCCCCTGTACCAATATAAAATTAATACTAATAGGGGAAAAAAAAAAAAACAACACTTTATTAACAACAAAATGCCTACAGTGCAAGGAAGAAAAACAACATTGAGCCATCAGAACTCGTGTTCCGCCCCACACTCACAGAGGAATGAAAACCCAAAAATGTCTGAACAATGGATGAAATATTGGAGGAATACCTCTTTCCAACACATGGTTCAAGGTAGCACCAGCTTTCACTCTGAGGGAAGTGGAGCTTCCACAGAAGAGTTCCAGCAGGAGGCAAAAACCTGGTGGCTCTCTGCTGTTGACCTCCTCTCCACAGCAGTCATGGCAGGCAAAAAAACTGTTCTGGAGCCTCTTGGTGTGTTTTCTCTCCCTTGGCTCCCTAAGGCTTGGGGCTGGAACAGGGCAGCCCTGCTCCTGCCAGTCCTACTCCATTCTCAGACCTGCAGCTGTTGAGTCCACCTCAAGGCAGATGAAAGATTTCTACTGCAACTTCTTCGAGCCAGGGAAGGGAAAAGCTTTTTGCCTGCACCAACAAACCAAGGTAGCCAAGCTCACAGAGAGAGAACCAAACCTTACAGAGGCATGGAACATCTGTGCAGTGAGTCCTCAAAACTGCCCATCAAAACCCCCATAAGCTCCCCCTTCCCAGCCCTGCACATACCCAATCCTGGGCCTTAAAGATACAGCAAGCATTTTTGGGCATAAAGCAGAGGGTCATGGAATAGACTATCATCATCAATCATTCCAAGACAGAAAGTAAAATCAATAGCTTTTATAAGTGAATAATCTGCTCTGGTTCATTTCACTGATCAAATTTAAGGTCCTGTAATGCATATTTTCTGTACTAATCTCTAAATAGGAGACTTCAGTTAAATTATTATTATTATTATTATTATTATTATTATTATATTTTATTATATCAAAGCAGACCAGATTTTCTTCTGTATAACTGAAGTTACATAGAGCTTCAATATAGTTCATATATGTTTATATATATAGAGAACTTCAAGAACTTCAAAATGTCTAACAAGTAGCATAGCAACGAACATGTTGTTTTACTGTATCCAGACCTGGTGATAGGCATTATTAACTTCAGTTGTATAGGGCAGTTGGATACAAGCTGAAAGCAGTTTAAAACTGTTTGTAGTCCAGTGAGTAAAGAGCATCCTGAACATATTCTTAATTTGTAGGCTGCACTTATCAATATTACTTTCAGTATCAGTGCCATTAATTAAATGTTTTCAGATGAGGGCAGAGTACTCATCCTGGATCATCTTTCTTTTGTAGCCCTACTTAAAATGGAGTTGTTTTCTTTTGCCTACATTAATAACTGTTTTATTAGTATTGGACCCAGAATGGAAATTCAACACAACTTTTCCTACCAAGCTTTTTCTTTTTTAAAGGTAGATTTAACATGTGATATAAATGATGATTTTTTTTTTTTTTTTTAGAAAATGGTCTTTCAAGAATATAGACCTGTGGAATGGATGTTCTAGGCAACAGATGAATTATTCTGAAGGGATCAAAGGCAGAATTTAACAATTTGAGTGGGCCCTTCCATTATAATTTTCCTGATTCCCTACTATGCATAGGGGACCCTGCATTTTATTCTTATTCTTCATATATTAGATTTTTCTTCGGAACATGCCTGTATTTGAATTATTTTGAAAAGAGAGAAAATTAGTTAGATAGGATTTTTTTCTGTTACAGAAATATATTCATTAGCCATTAGCTTAAGAACAGATATTCACTCAGTAGGAAAGACTAGGTCTAATAGTGAAAGCTAGAATTAGGGCAAGTTACTAATTTTAATTACAGCCCTCCTGTAATATTCTGTTCAAATTTTCATAGAAAAAATGCTAATTGATTATAAGCTGTTGTAATGCCTTCATAAAATATGAATAATTAATACTTTTTATTATGAATTTTGTGTCATAAAATATTAAAAATAAATGTAAGTTTCTGAAATCTGTATTTTATTAATTTAATCTGAAGTTACCTGTGTGTTTCAAAGCACTTAGCAATGTCCCCAGTCACTCTGGTGCACATAACTTTTACAACTGTGCACTAAGGTTACATAGTTCTTTTTTAGTCTACTATCCTTAAACTGAATTTGTTATATTTTTGCTCCAACTGAAGATTTTTCCATGTTCTTAATTTGACATGGCTTTCCCAGACAAGCTTTCACTAATACAGTTGAAGAATTTTATCCCATCAGTTGCTCTCTTTTTACAAACCAAATTCCTCTTTCATTCAATTTGTCTGTCTTTGGCATGGGAGACAGATTTTTTTTTTCTTTGTGGTAATTTTTAGTAGAATATAATGTAATTTTTGTTATGCCCTCACCAATTCCCAGAAAAAGTCAGAATGCCAGGACACACTTTGACAAAAACACAGAAGTTCTAGATTAGTATGAACAATTGGTTTTACATACCCAGTGGCATTGGTTCTGTATAACCAACTTACTGTGCGCACTGTGGGTCAAATTCATTTCTTGGCTGTGGTACCTTTGCTGACTCAGGCCATTATCAAGGTTTCCTGTCAAGGGACTTCTTCAATAGTCTTTTTGAGGCTTGAATAGCTACTCTGAGAAGTATAAGGGCACTTTCAGGAAGGAAATATGGCTGATAGAAAATAGGCTGTTTATTTATCATCCTGCCTGATCTCTGCCTATTAGAGCTGCCCCTGTGGGTCAGGTGGGTTATACTCTTGGGTTCAGATTTCTCAGTTCAGCTCCAGAAACACAAGAGGTCACAGAGTGGGCTTGTGTTGCTGTCGTTCAGCTTGAGGATGGCTACTGATAACAACCTTCCTGATGCCATGGACAAAATCCCTGCCAAGGAAATCCACCAGCTGTCATAGCTGGTCTGGATCAACCTCTAGGTCCATAAAATTTTCCAGTAGTAGGGAACAGCACCCATGTGCCACCCTAGAAAATGAGTGGAGAGCAAAGGAATTCTTTCTAGCAGTTGTTACCACTCACAGCCAAACTTTTTCTTCAATGGAGGTGTCTACTTTTAGAACAGACCCAGCACGAACATGAGCCAAAATATAAGCTTAGGCTATAAATGTCCTAAAACCTGAAAATATCTCTTTCCTGTAACTGCCTTTTCATGTTGCTGTTAGGAAATGCCGAAGCTTTTCTGTACACTACATATTTGGGGGTGTTCTGGTTTGAAAGCAAAACCAGTGAGAAACTCAGTCAGAAATACAGTTTATTAGGAAAAGGAAAAAAAAAAAAAACAAAACAAAACACATGTAATAATACAAAAGAAAAACCACCCACAGAGTCAGAATAAAACTTGACACCTTTTTGGTTAGGGTGTTGGTAGCAGTCTAAATTGGAAGGGCTGCAGTCCTCCTGGAGTGCCAGATGTGGTTCTATTGGAGCAGTGATCTTGCAGAAGGGTGTAGTCTTCTTCTGAAGGTCCAGTGGAAAAAAACCCAGCTGTTCCTCTGGGAATCCAGTGAAAAGGCTGAGTCTGGTGTGCCAAAAGTTCAGCCTTAGGAATGTTTGGCTCCTCCCTCTGGGCAGAGCATCTCACAATGGGATGCTGTAGCTTTTATCAATCATGCAGTGACATTCAATAGGCCATTAACAGCAAATGTCTCCCTGGGGGGAGGATTGGTTTGTGGAAGAGATAAAGAAAACTGCCCAGTTAACAGAAGACAACTGCCACACCTCCAACAGATGGCAAATAGAATACATCTTGCCTTGCAATCTAGGATGGGGATTTTGTCTGACACTTTTTCCTACTTTCAAGCTTATTTCTCCCACCTTTTCATAAGTTTCTGTGTGTGGAATAATGGTAGGTGATCTTATTTTACTGAGTAAAAAATTGAAAATCAGATTTTTAAAACAAAAAGAATACTGTTGTGCCATCTTCAGTCTGATTACGAATCATCCCTTTGCTTCATTGCTTCTGTTTAATCCAAATTAATACCAGTACCCTTTCTAGAGAAGAAAAGAAGTAATATTTGCAACCTATACAAGAGGAAAAAAAGCCACTGATTCCCTCTGAAACCATTTGTAGCCTTATTTATTTAAAATATAGTTGCATTCTTTTTACCAAATTTTATTAGTGTTTTCTTAGAATTGGGTCCAGTGTGCTTTCTAGAATGGCAATCCCACACAACTTTCCAGACAAGGTTTTTTCTTTCGTAGCTGTGCTTTATAATAGGTAAATAGTTTATATTCTGAGGTTTTATGCGGAAAGAATGAAACAAAGGAGAAAGGAGGACTATAAAATTATGGCAAATAGCTGCTTAGAGTTGATATTCAACCTGATGGTTCTATTTCTTACTAGTTTATCAGATACTTTCTTTTTTGTGTTTTATCATTGCTACTATATGTTGCTACAGATATTGTATTTCACTTAGATTTAACTGTTTATGTACCATCGAAAAACATCTCCTATCTGACATTTCAAATCCTCGTAAAGTCATGCGTGCTTCTTGATCACCATTTTAACATCTACCAGTCACACTGTTCAAATGTTCTCTAACATTTTTAAGATTTTATCTGAGTCCTTAATATTTCTATATTTTTAAATGGTTCCCTGTAAAAAATAAAAATAAAAATATACAATATAATAAATAGCTGTTAGAACTGTGAAGGGAATTTTAAAAAGCATGGAAATGCTAGCAGTTTTCAACAAATGTGTAACAAAAAATAGTTTACTTGATGCAGGTTCAGTTTGTATTTATCAAAACCAGATGGATTTGAAATTACACACAAAGGCACATTAATTTTCATTTTATAATTGTGAATGCAGTTCATTAATTTATAATGTCTATGGGTGGAGTAAAAGAAAAAATGTTGCAATCTTTCTGTTTATCACTCGTAGATTCTAGTTTACAAATTGATTTTAGAAAATGTTTTTTGAGTGATTAGGATTTCTTACCCTGAAGGAAACATTAACATGTCTTCATATGTAAATGAGCTGTAAATATACACTCACAGCCCAGAAAGCCAGTTGTATCCTGGGCTGCATCAAAAGGACCCTGGCCAGCAAATCGAGGGAGTTCATTCTGCCCAATTTTGCTCTGCTGAGACCCCAACTGGAGTCTTGCATATGGCTCTGGAGTCTTCAGCAGAAAAAAGACAGGGACCTGCTGCAGCAGGTACAGATCAGGGACACAGAAATTATCAGAGGGCTGGAGCATTCCCTCCTTTGAGGAAGGGCAGAGAGAGATGGGCTTGCTGACCCTGGAGAATAGAACACTCCAGGGACACCTTATTGTGGCCCTCCAGTACTTGAAGGGAGCCTACAAGAAAACTGGAGAGGGAGAGACTTTTTAATCGATCTCTCCAAGACAGGACAATGGACAGTGGTTTTGAGCTGAAAGAAGGTAGGTTTGGATTAGACAGAATGCAGAAAAGTTTTATCATGAGGGTGTTAAGACACTGAAACAAGTTGTTCAGGGAGGCTGTGGATGGTCCATCACTTGAATTGCTCAAGGTCAGATTGGATGGAGCTTTGAGCAACCTGGTCTAGTGAAGTATGTCCATGCCCAGAACCAGGGGAGAGGATTAATTGGCCTTTAAAGGTTCCTCCCAACTGAATCAATTCTGTGATTCTCAAATTCATAGAATTCTATATTTTGCTCCATTATCTGCACAGTAGGCATATGTTATTGTCCAAGTATGTCACAGAAATAAGATAGCCATGGAACACCTCACTGGAAGATCTTATCTCTTTCCATCATATTCCAGTAAGGAGCTGATCTGTCAGAAAGGAAAACCTTTTCTCCAGAAGTTTCTCTCTTTACTTTCTAAGCCTGTAGAATGTACTCCAGGTCTGTTTTTCTGCACCTTTGCTATGTGTCTGTGTGCACATCTAGTGCAACTGTAATCCCAAATTATTTATAGATTACTTATTCTAAAATTAAGCTATGTTTCACTCTTGAAAATGGTTTTGTGTGTGAGTTGAGTGAGCAACACCTTTTAGCAGAGGCATGTACTATGCTAGAGTGTCATTGATGACTTTCATGACTGAAGCAAAGGTAGACATTTCAGTCTCTATGCAGTAGAAGACTAACCATATTTGCTGGCAAAGGTTCAGGTCTCTTTTTCATGTAAATGGATTCCTGAGGGCTTAAATAATTTTTAAAATACATTGATGGATATTCTTTGCAAGTTTCTTAGAAATATAAGCACATAGCCTTTACTTTCCCTTGTTGTCCTGTAGTGTGATGTATTCAGCTCAAAACAGAGAGCATTTCTAACTACTAAAGAGGCAGATCAGATCAGGACAGAATCTTGACTTTTTGGGTAGAGCTCTGATGGAGTTTCAGCTCTTCATAAAGTGCATTATTCCTTTTAATGAAAGAGGTTTTTAATGTATGCTTTTTGAAAATATTGTACACTGAAAACTTTCACGTAGATCTTGTGCACTCAGCAGTGCTTTTGAGCTGGCTGTCACATTTTCTGTTGTTGTTAACACCTTAATTATTTCACACTTTAGATTCCTTGTGCAGCATTCTGCAAAAAGCATATCTCAGTGAGAAAAGGAAAAATAGTGCAATTTTAATTAAAACATTCACATAAATTGAGAGGGTAAATTGAAGAGTTGTTCCTGTCATGGGTGTGATTAATCCCACTGAAGACAAGAAAGCACAAGGAAAGGATTATTTTTTTGAATTTGAGGAAGATATGTACCCTAACACTTTCTTTAGAAAACAGATGTTGGGTCCAAGGACATAAAAGTGGCTATTTAAGAGATCCCTTTCTAGTCTGTAGTCTTACCAGTGCCAGGTGTCATGCCAACACAGAAACGTAGAAGAAAAGTTGGAAACAGAGGAAAGATTATCCTGTGATATATACATCGCCAGTAGCTTAGCAAACCTTTGAGAAGGAGTTTCATCAGCACTACTGGGTTTATGAACATTGACAAGTTGTGGGTTTTTTAGTCAGTTGGCCAATGGCATCCAAAACATCCTATTGCCTTGAATTCCCAGTTGAGTGTTATATTGTGTAAAAAGGACTTACATCTGTTTATTTCAGACCTACTAATAAATTACTTTACTGAGTCCATTACTTATTATGTTACAATGCTTTTGTTAAAGTAGTAATTAAATTCCTATTTGCCACCTTTACCATTTCATAATTTTGGACTGTTTTGCTGTCTTCCCATCTAGTTGTCTCTTTTTCAAGCTATTCTCTCCTCATACAGAAGTTACTTTATTCTTCTAATAGCATATGTTGCTTTACTCTGTGTTGTCCTGTTCTGAAGTATTTTTTGAGGAAGTGTAATCAAGACAATATACATCCTCTAGCTTCTCACACAGACACTCTTGAGTAACATTGAGATGTTTTATCATCTTTCAAAATCCTTTTTCCCTATCTTCCTATTAATGTTAATATTTTAACTTCTCAAATACTATATATGATTTTTCAGAAAGCTCTTTTTAAAAATATTCTCTGTCTGTAAAAGGAACAGAATTTCAGTGACAGCCAGGTATGTGAAGTAGGTTTGCTTGGAGAGCAGCTTGAATATCTCAAGAAACAGAACTCGGTATATAATCTTTTAAGCTATTCAGAGTTCAAACATATATGTTTCCTCAGATTCAGCCCTGTCCAGAACAAGGAATTCAAAATCCATTGAAGTATATGCAACCAGATTCTGAATCTCTTCATGCTATGACATCTTAGGGAATTTGTAGATAAGGAAAATAAAGATGCTAAGTACGCTATATTACCTGGTATTTGAATGTAACCCATCATATCTGATTTTGTCTGAGACAACACTTCATTCTTTGAGTACAGCCATGAGAAAGCATATCTCATGTTTTAATTTAGTCAGAAGTCATCTATTCCTCAGTAGCAGGATAAACAATTGTAATTTGAATTCTATATATTTCCATCCATATAATGTAATCATGATTGGCATAAATTGTTGAATGTATTAGTCATTGTAATAGAGTTTCCTTAGAAGATCATTTTAACTAACTATTTTTAAAGCAGATGTCTATGGTTTTATGTGTTTATTTTCATTTATTTTTTGTCAATAGCTGCAAGAAGTCATTATCAGGTAGCAACATGCTATTGAATTGACATTCCTCCAGCAGTCATGCTGATAGTAGAACATTCCATTTTTATAAATATGAGGATATCTTGCTAGATATAGGTGAAATTCTGGTGGATTTGACTGTATAGTCAAAATAGGTGATATTTTAATCTGGTAGAAACAGGTTCAGTATTTTTAAAGGCAATTTATTTATCTCATATTCACCAAGACAGACTTTCACTTTTTTCATGGTGGTTTTTTTTTGTTGTTTTGGTTTTTTTTTTTTTTTTTTTTTTTTTTTTTTTTTTTTTTTTTTTTTTTTTTTTTTTAATGTAGACAGAGTTTCCCACTCAAGCACTTTTGAGCCCCCTAAAGCACAAAAAGTGTTTGCCAACTGAAGCAAGCTAAACAGTGAGCTGCAAAGGTGGTTGGGCTGGAGCACAGGGCCAGCCAGCAATGGCTGAGGAGCCCGTCTTGGAGAAAGATAATGGACTGAGATCTGCTAGAGGTCTGTTGACATTCCTTCCAATACAAATAATCTCATGATACTTCTAAAAGTCATTATTACTGAGAAGTTTAGGTTTTGTACCAATGCCTCAATTAAAAATCAATTTTTATAGCTTTTCTGTAGTATCTTAGTAGAGACAAAGAAGGATCTTTGACAAAAACACATTTTAACATACAGAATTTGTAAAACATGCCTTTTATTTATGGTGTGGAACTGCATACAAGAACTAGGTTTCATTAAGGTAATAACAATAAAAAGAAAGGAAAAAACATGCATGTTTAAAGCATCAGAAAGTATTAGAATAATGCTGGCAAAAATCCATTATTGACAATATTTCTTTCTATTACTAATAGAAATACCAAAAATGTCTTTGATTATTTTCATTTTTAATGTAAAATACAGGAAAACATGCAAGACATCATTGTTCAATTTTAAAATAATGTGAAATCTATTTGAAATGTGTATGCTCTGTAAAAAGAAAGGACTCTGGAAGAGAGATCCATAGTGGACTGTGTGAAAGTGTTCTTAGACATGTGGCCATAACTCATTACCTAATATGTCTGAAGTGGGTAAGAAGTTTTGAAGGCAGAGATGCTTGGATTTGGCATGAGGAGCTGAGGTGAAAATAGATAGAATGATAGTAGGAGCACAAGGACATTGTTACAGGAACCAGTACCTGCTCAAATACCGCTTCTTTTCATGGAAGAGGCATTTTTAGCAGTCCCCTGCTGTCAGCAGGGTGACCCTTATTCTTACAGTGCATTACAGGGCTTTTTAGTTACCTGTTGCAAACATGGGATTTATTAACAGCCATTTTATAAACTGCAAATACATGGACCTAAGTACTGGCCTGACCTTCCTTTCATTGCAGATTGTTCAACATACTCTCTATTTGTGCTGTTTTTCACTTACCCCTAGAGATTACTTTTAACTTTTGAGCATAAATTGAAATTCGTGGTATCTTGCCAATGTCTTTACTATATTACCATCAGCCATATAAAGTAAATTGAAGTGAGATCTGTTTAAATTCAAGCTACTCAGCTTCAAGTCACAGAAATTATAGAATTAAATAATGTTTATGCGTTGGCACATTCACTAATCTTCAATAAATTCAGCCTTCAGGCCCTACAAAGAAGTTGTTTTAGCGTGAGACATCAAGAAAACAAGTGGTGGTGCACTGCATGGCCAGTTTCAGACTTCATAGTGATGACTATTTTCTAACATGGTGAGATCCACCAAGTCCTGTCAGTTAAGGACTGATGCTGTATCCAGCTAGAAAATCAGGATTTGGTCATGGGTGTAAATCTAGAGATTAGTTATGAGAAACAAGAGAGATTCTCATTTGGTTCTATAGTTAGTTGCTTCTTTCATGATGTAATCTTAGTTAAACAGAAAATGAGTGCATCCCAGAAAAGTATATTGGGAAAGTATCTTTATGCTTTAAATTAAAGCTGTAATAAAACTCCAGAAACTAAAAACAGGTATAAAGATGCATATTGCTTAAAGCATCTAGAACATCAATCACCCCTAATCAGCCTTAACTAAGCTTGAGATTAGAACAGGTACCTGAGCAACTGAAAAGTTTACACATATCTTTCAGAACAAAAATTACAAAGACTGCTTGAGATTTGTGTCACCACTTGACAATTCTATTAATTCAAGCAAACGTTGGGAGCCAGGAATTTGCAGAGATAAATTATCTTTATGAAACATCGGCCTAGATCACCAAGTGCCTCCAACTGTTTTATTTGTTGTTTTTATTTTATTTTTTTTTTAAATCTGAAGTATAATTGATCCCAAGTTACAAAATTTTTATAGTAATTACCTCAAGTACTACATTTGCATTATATATATAGAAAGAGAGTTTGGGTATCTTTTTGATTTTAAGAAATAACAAATAGTTAGACTTCTGGTTTGTATAATACCTGAATATGACAAACAGAAGAGAATATATCCTTTTATACTCTTAAATTGTAAGAGGGTCTTCATTGCATCTTATTTCTTCATTACATACTTATTTCTGGTCAGAAATGCATTAGTAAGATGTAGTGTCCTTTTCAAATATTTACCTGTTTACTAATTTAATTTTCTGCCATGAGCATCCTATTCCTGGAAGGTTGAAATTCAGCTGGAATGATAGTAGTTGTAGCCTGTAGTACCAGATGCATCAGTTTTGACTGCTGTATGGCTAGAAACACTCATGTTAGATGGATGACTCCATGAGATTAAAGCACCAACTTCTCATGAGACAGTTACCAGTTTCTACAAGAATTAAGTAATTAGCTTTTAATCTGTTCTGCTGTATCTGTGATATGAAATGCTAAAAGTGTTCAGATTTCTTTCTTCAGCAACTTTTCCATAAATAAACATATATTTTCTAGAATGGAGTCCCTCCTTTGGTATATTGTATCTTAGAGTTGCAGTTTATCAGAGTGAAAACTGCTTAGCATGTTATGTCTAAAAAATTGTGTTTATGAAGACAATAAAAATTATATATGCATGTGTCATTTGTAGATGTACCCATTCCCAATTGCATTCACTCCTTAAATATGCTTTTTAACATCCTGTTTTTATAGCCAAGTAAAATTCTGAGTCATACCCTATGCTGGCTTTGGAGAAGCAGTTACTCAGCTCAGAACTGTTTTCTGCTTGCAGGGTCCTTCAGCTTTCAAAAAATAAACTTACGTATAATGCAAACAAACAAAAATTAAAAAAAAAACAAAAAAACAAAAAAAAACAAAAAACAAAACCAAAAAAAAAAACCCCAAAAAAAACCCAGCTGAACAAAGAAAGCCAAAGAACCTACCAACAATACCAAACTAGCTTTTACATGCTTACCTGTCTATAATTCAAAGCTATGGTTTTGGCAAAGAATGAGCCTGAAAAGGCCAGTTTCAGTGCGATGGTTATTTAACTGTTGCATATTATCTCGTGCTTTTAACATACTTTAAGCTTTGATTAAAGGCATCGTTTTGCTGTCCTGTCTCATACTGGGGGGTGGGACATTCCTCCTGCTACATCATTAATGCCTTTATAGAACTCTGGATGTATAATTTTAAGTTTCAGCCTTATTGAAATCCCATTTAAAGCAAGGCTAACTCTGATCTGGTGAAGCTTATCTCACTTGACCTTCTTCCTAGACTGCGGTAGAAGCAATTCACAGCCTACAGCTAAGAGTACAGTGGCACACTGCAATGGTTTTATATTTGTGTGGTAATGCTAAGTCATACTTACTTCCCTTACTTGCAGTCACACATTTCCACAGTCCGATCAGTACAGCTGTGTGCATGGCTGTTGTTTGTCTGAGTCAAGAGAATGACCAGGTTTAAGAATCTAAGTGACCTTTTTTATTTTCATCAAGTACTAGTGTACTTTCTATTGAATCAGACTTGGGAGAAGTGTTTTACCAGCAATAGCTAGCACTGTTTTAATGACGTTCTGATTTTAAAGATTAGAGATGTAGAACAATGTTGGTGACAGACTTTGAGGGTACCAACATGAGCTACATGCTGGAGTCCAGTTAAGTTTCCATTTGTGTTGTTGAAAACTCTCTAGTGCTTTTAAAGCCATAACCAGACTTCTTGGTACTGGCTCAGGAAAACTGTCCTGTAACCTCAGTCAGTGAATGTTTGAGTACAAAACAAAACCTTCTAAAAAGCAGTAGTGTAAGGTTTTGCTATTCTGGAGACTACCTTTAACAACAGGTAGTTTTATGTGTTTAATCACAAGGAAGTAAATCGAGCTTCTCTTCTACTGACTTCTGAAAGTTACATTCTTAACTTACATTTATCATTTCCATTTGCTTTCTATTTAGACAAGCAATCTGTGAAGTAACCACCAGACCAATCAAATACTCAGCATAGGATTCACTTGATCACGTGAATTGGATACCACAACAGGTCAGATTTTCCCTGATCTGGCTGAGGAGGTTAGCTGCAGTCTTCTAGCTGCTGCAGACATGATGTTGTGCTGGAACTGAAGCCTGAACTAAGTCTCTCAGTTGGCCAGTTTTTTTCCAGCGCTGTGCTAAGGTCTTCCTTAACCTCTTCTAGGAGGAATAAAGGTGCACTAGAACAGTGTCATTATGATCTCAGTTTAGAGAAAATTAGACTTTCACCTTTTTATAGTGTAACATGAATGTATAGTAGGTAAAATAAGTTCACAGGATTTGTTCACATGAAGTTATATGAGTTTCTTAATGCACTTTTTCTTTCTTTGCAGCTATTGGCTGACAAACAAGGTCCACATTAAGCGACCCAGCACTGGTCTTCTCATGTATACACTTGCTACCAGATTTTGTGATGAAATTTACCTGTACGGATTTTGGCCATTCCCAAAGGATTTACATGGAAAACCAGTCAAGTATCACTATTATGATGATCTGAAGTATCGGTACTTTTCTAATGCCAGTCCTCATAGGATGCCATTAGAGTTTAAAACATTGTATGTATTACATAATAGAGGAGCACTTAAATTAACAACAGGGAAATGCATACAGCAATAAAGCACAAGTATTGTACAATAAATACAGAATACAGACCTCATCATAAAGATGTTGTGAAATGGCAATGGGACCACAGTGGGGCTTTGTTTCAATACCCACTAAGTCATTGGAGGAACGTTTTACATCAGAAGTATATAACCAGCTATTATACCTGTGAAGTGCTATATAACTAAGCTATCTTGACAGCAAGGGTTCAAGTGCCACTTTCACTAAGAACAGAGCTTGAATGTATGCTCAGTAGTGTCTACAGGATGCAATGACACATTCACGAATTGAAGAAGAAACAGAGCCTGCCAATTCGCAGCTGTGGTCAGACAGCCTACATAAGAATACTCAGTAGATGGAATATTTACATGAGTAAATAAATCAGGCTTTGGCAGAAAATATCACGATGGACTTGAGTAGAGAAAGTGAAGTCTGTAAAATCAAAAAAATCAGTAAATGCCTTCAGTCAGAGAACTGTTTCTGATATTGTATTATAACCTCAGCTTTTGTTGCTGTTTTTCTTATTGCCGTTGGTTGGGTTTTGTTGCTTTTAAGTTTTGGAGCCCTGACAAGATTTCAAGGATATTATGAGTAATTAAATTTTTTATCTTATGGAATTGTCTTAAGGAAAAAAAAGATTTGTAAGCATGGGAGAGTGGAGTGGAACAAAATATTTTATCAAGTGTTATAGTCTTTTATCCTGCTGTCACACAGTCCTTAACATACCAATTGTTTTTCTAGCTACTGTTGTCAGTATCCATTACATGAAACCACACAGATACCATTTTGATCTGACTTAAAAGTTTTCCTCTTCTATATAGATTTGAAGAAATGCAAGAGGGTGCCCTTGTTTTCAGTGCCAAAGATTACTTTTATACACATTTTTACCTTATCTTGGAGAAAAATGGTGTTGATTTATGTTTCTTTGCTGCTTAAAGGAACATATTCTTTGTTATTTATATTTTTGAAGCATCTCAAATCAAAGTCTCTTTACAGACTTCACATATAGTATTCTTCAGAAAAATATGAACAAGTAAAGAAATTACTTCATGCATTCAAGTATATACATATATATATACAGTCTTATTCTTGGTGGAAAGAAAAAGTCTGAAGAAACTCAGGTGACAGTGGAACTAAAGGGAAAGAAAATACCTAGCCAATTAATTGAAAAAAATGTAGCTCATACAGTTCTTTTAAACTTCTAATGCTGTTAAATTATCTCTTTATTTAATATACCTCTTGTATTATCTAGATGTTCTGATATGTAACTGACTGAAATAACACATTATCTCACGGTTGGTTTTTTGATCATCAGTCTTGTTCATTTAAAAAAAAAAAAAAAACCCCAAAAAAAAAACAACAACAACAAAAAAAAAACACCAAAAAAAAAAACAAAAAAAAAAAAAAAAAAAAAAAAAAAAAAAAAAAAAAAAAAAAACAAAACCCAAGAGTTCTTTCACTTCCTTCTTTCCAAAAAAAGTAAACAAGAAATTACACAAGCATAGGAGAGGGTGGAGTGTCAATACAGGGCACATTAAGAAACAAAACTTGTGATCCTGTGATGTATTTTAGTGCTAAAGGAGCACATGAATAGGCAACATCATGGTTTCATATCTTTCCTGTTATGCTTGGCTAAGGAGTAGGCATGCAGGTATAATGTGTGGATATTTTCTTGTTATGTTTTCAGAGCTACATTAGGTCCTGGTCTCCAAATATGATATTCAGTGTATCTACTGAATTTTTAATTAGTTTGAGCAATTTCATATGTTTTACCACTCTCACAAACATTTACTAGCGGAAAATGCTCATTATTACCCATTTTCTTCTCTTAAGTTCATGTATTTCATCATGCATGATTGGACATCTGGGATTATGCAAATTTGGTAGCTAAATCAGTGCCTTGCAGTCAAATATTACAGGAAGTAAAGAGTCAGTTCTGTTATATGTAAAACACAGTAACAGCTTTCCTTATTCACCAGACCCTTGTACTTAGGACAGTTTACTTTGACCACATGCTAATGTGCAGTAAGCGATCCTAACATGAAACTCGCTGAAACCAAGGCATCATGAGGAACTAAACAGCCATGCAGACCGGAATGTGTTTAATTTGATGTTGATAAACCAGAGGATGCTATGTGTTTACTATGTACACCTTCATTTTAATACAAGGGGTTTTTTTCAGTGAAGGGTGAGCATATTCCTGTTCTTGCTGTTAGGGTTTTGCTACTGTTGATCTTCTAAAGCATATTTCATATACGTTGACAAAATTGCTGTTTAAATAAAGAATTCACAGATTGCCAGTCTCTCAGAGGCTCAGAGAAACAGCTGCTCAACTTTATCTTCTGGGAGTGTCTTTTCTTCTCTCTAGTGTCAGGGCATCAATAAACCTCATGCTCAAGTAGTCTAAAATATTAACTGACAGGTGGTTTTGTTCACCTGTGGAAAGTTTGAGTATGCCAATTGATTATGTATCTGACAGAAAAGTCAATGGGGATTCTCATATTCCTTAGCAGTAAAAAAAATATTTTTGCAAACAAATACATGAAAAGAATATAATGTAAATAGGTAGCTGAGAGAATTTGCCTTTAAAAGTCAGCAGACAAATTAAACCTTGGCCTAGGCCTTGGTTTTGCATGCTTCACTTTTGATTTTCTGCAAGTGAAGTTAACTTCAGTACAAAAGCCGTAGAGTCCAGATTTTTACCCTATCACTAAATTTCTCTGACTTGGTTTGGCACAAGACGTGACAGTAGCACCTGCTTCAAAGACAACAGAGTTTTCCCATACCTCCTCAAAACTGGGCCTTAACCTCATCTTCTGCAGGCTTTCTACCTTCAGTACTGCGCTCTTGGACACTGAGCCATAGGCTCAGGGCATTCCACTGTCATCCACACTCATCCTTCTCACAGCACTCTCCCCTTAAGGCAGCACCTGTGTGTGCCTCCTTACCAAAACCATGGGACTCCACACCAATACACCTCTTCTTTCACCTGCCTCACTTTATCCTGAGCTGAGGTGTGTTGTAGTGGGGGATGGGTCTCAAACTATTCTCTGAGACAAGTGACAGTTGTAGTCTTTGTGTAGGTTTTCACAAGGACTAAGGGTAATTTTACGCTATTGTTCTTGTATAAGACCTGTGTCCATGTGGAGCCCAAAGATTCTGGGAGGCTCTTTGGTGTGGGGTTTGTTGTGCTACAAATTGTTTTGAGATGGTTTGTGACCACCAGTTACTGCTTGGTCTAAGGTGACCTGAGGTGACACATGCCGAGGACTTTCCTTGATGTTTGCATTCTACAGCTGGGAAGCTGTAGCAATGGATTCATTGCAGGCACCCTTCTTATCTTTCCCTTATACTTCCTGGGGCTCTTGGAGCATTTCTGTTAAGCCACCCCAGAACCAAATGGAAAAACAGATTACTTCCGCTGTGTGACTTTTTCCCTAAAGGTGACCCAGGACATTGCAGCAAAGTTTTAACTGCTGTTTAGAGACTTTGAGGTGGAACAGATTTCATTTTGTGGTCCTTTACTGGTTAGCAGTCAACAGCTTAAGACTTCATAGCTGCCTTATGATTTATGTTGTTTATCTTTACACCTCTGCTGCCAACAGCACAGAGCAGATAATCGGTTTATATTATAATTACCACTTTTATAATCCAACACTATCAGCAACTAATACAAAGTAGTAGGATAAAAAGAAAGATCCCTAATGTTAGAATGTTATCTGCCCTGGTGAGGAGCAACTGAAATGCCAATCAGTTGTGTTCAGAGTGTTCCTCAAATTTATCCTCTCATCAGCTATATCAATTGCCTGCTGTAGTTCCTAAATGTACATTAAAAATAAGAACTGGAAACTAAATCAAGACAGCAGAATGTGTCTATTTTTCCAAAGGTTATGGTAGCTTTGCATTAAACAACTTCATTCAGATAAATTGATTGTAAATTGCTTATTAAGATACATGTTAATGTTTCTGTGACAGTCCTTCACATTTCATACAAGTAATAGATAAATGTTTGATTGTTAACATTCCAGCTTTGGGACAGTTCTCTTCCACAGTTCTGAGCCACTCTCCAGATATAAGATCTACTGAACCTTTAAAATCTGAGTCTGATGTGTAGTAACGACTGTATCATTCTTTTGTTAGACAATATAAGCAACATGTTTGAGACCAATACATTTTCTCTAATTGCAATTTGAAGATAAACAGGTGCAGGTTCAGTACTTTTTTTAGTGATTGATCTAGCAAAGTGCTAAGCACTCTTTGCAGTGACTTTCCTGGGAGAGACATGTCCAGGATTTAGATGGGGATCTAGATTAGCATATTTCAGGATGGAACTCTGAAATTGCACATTATTTATTTTTAAGAGCACTGTTACTTTGTGTAAGGAAAAGCACAATTGTTGTAAATGTAGATAAAGGAAAGTACTGTTGCTACTGAGTGTATATCATACAATTTCTGTTGTTTAAAGTATTGATACATACTCTCTCAGAATTATCACATTTGACACTGTTAGTCTTATTTCAAGTACAGCTATGGGGATGGTTTTTTATTTGTATAACTGAAAAATAAACATTTCCTTTCATGTTTTCTGCTACATTCTGTTCCATATTTCTTTGTAACACAGTTACGGTAATTTAATCAATCTTGCTAATCGTGCTACTTGTAAGAATCTGTGGAAGAAGAATGTCTGCTCCTTTAAGGTGTTTAATCAGGGACTTTCTCAACACAAAGGGGGATATTAAGAAAAGGAGGAAGCCATAAACAGGAACAGAGAGACACAAACCTTTCTGACCAATAACAAGGGAAGCAGACATGAGAACCAAAACTGATGAGTCACACAAAATGGTAAACGTCAAGTGCAGGATTTTTTATTCCAGTATGATTTTGTGATCAAGGACTTTATCAAATGGGATACTAAGGAGAAGGGGGAAACAAAGTATGTGGAGACCCAAACCTGACAGGCAAATCATAGTGGAGACAAGGAGAAGAAACCAACCTCATCAGTCACACTGAACAGCTATCAATAAACTGTGGGCAAATGGTACTTTGCAATTGATAAGAATGCAATCCTGGGGGTCCAGGATGTTGGAGGGGAATTAGTGGGTCTTTGCAAATGGGGCAGTGTTAAGGGGAGGAAGAAAAGAGGAATAGACAGAAAAGGGGCCGGTGGCTTGTAAACCATGGTGGGTCAGTGTGCTTGTCAGGCAGATTCCTGAGGCTGATTGCTCCAGTCTATCTTAAGTCCATTAAATCTTCTCTTACCTCCTTACCTGTGCAATCTCACTGTCTGTCCCATGCATGTGCATGCTGGAAGGACTCAGTGCAAGTTAGTGGGGGACTGTTGTGAGAGGATTGGGTGCCAGCTGCTGGAGTGCTGATGAGGGATGTGGATGCCCCTGGCCTGTGGTGTTAGCTGCTGGAGTGAGTGGTATGGGTCTCAGTCACTCTTTACAACTACTGGAATGAAGGGCTTTATGCCAGAGGGGTTTGCATTGGATATTAGAGAGAATTTCTTCACTGAAAGGGTAGTTAGGCATTTAAACAGCCTGCCCAGGGAAATGATGGAGTCAGAGCTGAGGGACATGCCCTAGTGGTGGATTTGGCAGTGCTGGGTTAACAGTTGTACTCAATGATTTAAGAGGTCTTTTCCAACCTTAATGATTCTGTGATTCAGTGTCATCACTGTAGCAAATAGTGTTGACTAACCTCTGTTGGGGGAAGGGAATGTTGGGGGAAGCTGGGTGTTAACAAAACCAGCTGCTGGGCAGTCTCTGCATGAGTAAGGCAAATGAGGGGATCAGTGCTGGTTGCTGCAGTAGAACCGCAGGTCACAGTCTATCTGTGTGGTGCCAACTGCTGAGATGAAGTGTCTGTGTTCTCCCTAAACCTGGTGTAGATGGGGTGCATGTGGCCATCACCAGCAAACTTCGATCTGGACCAATCAGCTGGTAGAGGACACATGGGTGTGATGAGGGGGTCTGGGATTGGGGCAGGGACGGCAGGCAGGTACAGGGGGCTCCATGAACATGCATATGCTCGTGAACCTGGGGAGTGTTCCCAGACTGTTGCACCAGGGATCTTCTGCCTATCAGCCCAGGAGGAAGAGCAGGGAGCCTTGGGGTACTACTGTGCAATGCCAGTGCCAGTGACCAGCTATGTCAGTATCCTCTGTGTGTCATGAGCATATGTGCTCAGTTTCACTTCTGTGTGTGCTTGAAAATGAAAGAACACTGCCCTTAGTCTGAGCACAGTCTCCGGGCCCCCAGCACTGGATGTCAGCCAGGCAGGAGAGGTCCTGACCCAAAGGTTCCATTAATAGAATCTATTACAAAACAATGGAAGCAATTCACAGGACAGCAAAACCGACTCAGTGAGATCTAGATGTAAACTCTGTATGCACTTTAGATTTTTACATAAAATGGAAAAAAATTGTGCTCAGTGATTGTATGAAGGAATGTAGAAATCATAGATAATACTGCAAGTACCATACAGTGTATTTAAAGCCTTTTAAATCCATCACTATCAATAATAGATTAAAACAATAATAGATTTCTAAGCCTTTACCAGTCATGTTGCAAAAGGAAATACACACCTCCATTCTGATTATAGATACTAGAAAATATCCCCAACCTTTTCTATAATTAGTTGGATATTTCTGTGCTGTAATTGCAGTTTCAATCTTCACACACTGTTGGAGCTTATATGTCTTTGAAAATCCTGTGACTGTGTTCTTTTTCATTACACAGGCATAAAAGGAAATTCAGCAAATTTTGCGGAATTCTGCTTATGGCTCTGCAATATTAATTAGATTATTCTAATACTCTAATTGCTAAATTCTAATATTCTAATTCTAAATTGATATCCACTTTTATTGAAAAGTGGTGTCTTTTGACTGCTTACTACAGCAAAAATACAAGCATATAACTGTTGCTGCGGGTGGTTGTCCAGAGTGCCACGACCTTCCCAAAGAATGATCTTGGAAAAGACACCTTGGGGGCACAGGCACGTGCTCACACCAAGTGACTTCAGCTCTTCTGTGATCTGGGCAACGCAGAAGGAGAGATGGGGTCTTCGTGTGGGGTCCCAAGGAGAGCCTTTATTGAGCTTCTTCCTCAAAGGGTCCAGTGACAAAAGAGCCACTCAGGCAGGGAAAGTAGGGGTTTATATAGGGATCTCGAGGGGCAGGCCAGTGGGATGAGGGCACAGGGATGGAGTGAGGGGGAAGGGCCAATGGGGTAGAAGAAATCAACATACAGTTGCAAAGAGCTCTGGGGGCAATTTTCTTGCACTCCCTAACCAAAGGGTTGTAACTCAGGTGTTGGCCCTCCAGGGACACACATCAGGCTTCCCCTTTGCCAGTTCTCCGGCCCCCACATATAATTGATAGTAATTGCATTCATGAAAAATCACTGCACTGTAATGAAGACCTACTCACACTGGCACTGTACTTTCTCCTGCCAATTTTGCAAGTGACTTAATGAACCTCTCCTTTCTGTATTCTGTATTTATGCCTTATCTCCTGCTTATTCCTTATATCCCCAAATAAATGCACAAATCAATAAGATGTTTTCACCCTTTTCTAACTGCCAGACTTTGAAGATTTTTGATGATATTCAAGTGCTGCCTTAAGAAACTTGATTGACAAGATGAAAAACTGCTTTTCGAAGGAGTGCTCCCAAAAGGAGTAATGCAAAAGCAGGTATTTTCCACTTCTGGTTAAGTTGTCCCTTTATGGCACTCAGGTGATAACAAAGCTAGCCAAGTAGCTGGTCAGCAGAGTAGCACTGAACAACTGGTTGGAAGAGACCTCTAAAGATCCTTTAGTCCAATTCCATTGCCAGAACAGGTTCACCCAGTGACCAGGTCACTTCAGAATATCTCCAGAGATGGATCCTCTGCAACCTCTCTGTGCAGCCCATTCCAATGCTCTGTCAATCTCAAAGTTAAAGCTTTACCTCATACTGAGATGGAACTTGTGTGTTTCAGTTTGTTCTGTTGCCCCTTGCAGAGGCTGTGGTCCCAAAGAAAAAGAATACTTATTTCCTGGAAACTAAAATGTATTCCAAGGGAAGTGCGATGAGAAACATAAAATGACAAAAATGAACAAGAAGGATCCACTCTACAAAGGAGACATTGCTTGAGTCTCAGTGCTCTTTTATTGTTTTAGATCAAACAGCTGCTAGAACAGAAGCCAACACAGATATTTCAGGCAGTGGTTCTTCTTTCGGTGCTTCTGACTTGATTTTCCTCTGTATGTCTCATCCATGTAGTAAGCAAGAGTGAGCCTTGCCATCCAACTCCTTTTTCTGCCTATTTGCATCAAATCTGCTTTTGCTAATAAGTTTGAAGGTGATTCTTAAGCAACCTAAACCACTCATTGACAACATACTGTGACAATTATGTTAATGTGTGAATAACATACAGTGAACAATCATGAGTATTCTGACGTAAAAATTCAACTCCTGCCTTTAAGCACAGTCTCCATCTATGGGACAATAAAAGACATTCCTGGAATGCCCTTGCCAAAAAAAAAACCCTTGTTGACTCACAAGGATGCTATCAAGGAATGAAGACCCAGACCTACGTAAAACAAGAAAAGCTATTAGTTGCAGTGTTAGAATGGGCATGGACAGTCAGCCAAGGCTGCCTGATAATATGTTCTGTACGTTAAATAAACCCTTCCAAATAGTCACCATCCTTATGTGATAGGTATCTCCAAAAATACTTTTAAGAAATGTAGGATTTTTGTAGTAGGTCTTGCCTCAAATTAGTAAGCAATCAGCAACTCCCAGTGTTCTCCTACCCAGTGGAAGCAGCACAGGGCGTGGTTTGCGTGGGGCGCCGCTGGGGTTGGGGGCTGGCTTGTTGTGCCAGGGTCCCGGAAGGTGTCGGGTTGGATGCACGTGGCAGCCCAGCAGCAGTGCTGGGCGTGGGTTGTGAGGGTTTGCCGCTGAGGAGAGGACTGGCTCTATGGCGGAGCTGCCAGGGGTGGCTCCCAGCCTGCCGGGGTCCCAAGCCCAGGATGGTAGCCTCGGCCCTGGCAAGGGGGAGAGAAAGAGAAAGAGAAAGAGAAAGAGAAAGAGAAAGAGAAAGAGAAAGAGAAAGAGAAAGAGAAAGAGAAAGAGAAAGAGAAAGAGAAAGAGAAAGAGAAAGAGAAAGAGGGAACGAAAGGGGAGCCAAGGCATGCCCCCAGGGTCCCTCCGCCGGTGGCTGTCTGTGAGTTTCCCCTCCTGCTCCCGCTCGGGCAGGGTCCACCCTGGCTGGGGCCACTGCGGTGCAGCACTAGAGATAAGATCAAGGCAGAGGTAGCCTTAATCTCTCTCCGGCTCTCTAAACCTCACAAAGTTGTTTATTTTTAAAGCAAGATTTTTTCTTTTTTTCCTGTTAGAGGGGGGCTTTTGTTCTGAGGAATGAGTCTGTAATGTTGCCCAAAGGGTAAAAATCAATAGATGTGATTCATCTTGTGTTAAAATTGGCTTGGCCTTTCTTGTTTAGCTAATTGTGGCTCAGGAAAAAAAAAAAAAAAATTGCCTCTGCAGCTGTTAGCACAGCTGGATATAAGAAGAAGAGGTGGCTGTGGAAAAAAGCATTTTGCTAAACCCAGGAAGTTTTGGAAAAAGCTGATGTAGTATTGTCTTTCTTTTGTCACTGTCCCTGTGCTATTAAGAAGTCCTTTTCAGCTACTACTGAAGCAGCAATCCGACCCAGGGAAAGAGGGTGGATTCATGCCAGCAGAATCAAAGGACTTGTGAAGGAACCTGAGGAATGGACTATCACATCTAAACTGGGTGATACCAAATTGACTTTCAAATGGGGACTGGGTGGTAACGGTTTGGGAAGACCCAAATTATCCAAGGAATGTACAAAGAATCACACCTAACTGGGAAATAAGACAAAGCTTACATCACTGGTTTTAAGCACTGCCTGAATAAGCCCTAAGACGCCTCCGACACCTCCTTAGGAAGGAATACTGCCACTTCAAACAGGAGGATCAGGACTGTTGTGGTCAAAGAGTTCTCATATTCTGGCCTTAGCCTGTGACTTCTACAAAGAAGAAGGGAAATTACAATTTCCATCAGTGCCATACTGTATACTCTGTTTGATTCATCCCAATACTGGACACGCTAGCTGGGTTATAAGTAAATGTTTAAATTGTAGGAATAATTGGTATTGTAGTTCACAAAATCTATGCTCTCATTGCAGGAAATGTCAAGTATTAAATCTATCCCCTAATCCAGACAGAACTCAAAACAACTGAAATAATAACTTTGTTTTCTGGATACGAATGATTAGTGCCTGTTGAATGAGAGATACCTGAGGAACAGTGGAAAACCACAGTTAAGGAGTGTCAAAAACGATTTGCCTAGAAATTAGTAAAAAGGAAGTAACAAGGGAAAAAGAGGGCAAGCCTGGGTTGACCACTGTACTCGCCACCGAGAAGATCATATACACCTGCTATGGGTTGCAACCCCATACACAGGGAAGGTTGGGGGTATAAGCCATACCAGACCTCTGCTATTCCTGTTTCTGTCACTCATTTGTTGTGTTTTCCCTTTCAGGATATTGGCAAGATCGTGTCACAAATGCTACAGAAAGTATTACATGGAAAGAAACCAAAGTTCCTCTTCTATTACACACACCCATGTCAAAAGCCACTGTTATGACCCATCCAAATTAAATACCTTCAGGCAAAATGGGGAAAAATACTAGATTACAAGAACTTAGGAAAAAGCAGTAATAGATGGGGAGTTGAATGCCCAAAAGGAGAGAGATGGATTTGTTTTATATTTGATCTTATGGATGTAGTCCAAGATCTGGTAAAAGAACAATTAATAAACAAAAAGGTAAAACCAGCACAGCAGTCTAACTCTGTATCAGCCCCAAATTATATACTGAATAATATTATAAGACTTCAAGCAGTTATAGAGATGATAACAAACAAAGCTGCTCAGGCATTGGAATCAATATCAAGTCACCAAAGCCAAACAAAATCTGTAATTTATCAGAACAGGTTGGCTTTAGACTATTGGCTAAAGAAGCAGGTGTTTGTGGGAAGTTTAATATATCAGATTGTTGAAAATAGATGACAACGGAGATGTCATCCTGGAAAAAGCAAAATATATCAGAAAAATAACCCAGGTACTGGTACAAAATTGGAAAACAATGTTAAAAAAGTAGTTGGTGGGGTAATGTATTTGGGATAGGATGGTGGAAGAAATTAGGATTCTTCCTTTTATGTGTTACAACTGTTCTGGTATTTCTTCCTTCTTCAATCCCCCATTTTATTTGACTACCAGCATAGTCCAAAGAATGCAAGTGGAGAAGAAATACTGCTCAAGCCAAATATATAGAATAAGAGGGGGGATTGTTATAGATGCATACTATATGATTGGCTCTTCACAAATGTTAAAATAATACTACATATATTATGTTGAAAAGTTATGCTGTATTAATCTCTTTTAAGTAGTGTTGTATTAATATCTTTCAAGTAGTGCTGTATTAATCTTTCTGAAGTAGTGTGGTAAATACAGTTTTTAGCTATAGCATAATATTAAAATAGAAAGTATGTGATGTAAGATACTTTTTGTAACTAGCTCAAGGAATAGATAAGATAATCAAGAAATTCTTTGTATAGTGATAACAGCAACAAGACACCAAAATTTCAAGAGAAGAATTATTGCCTCCTTATCGTGAAGACCCAGACTTTGAGGGACCAAAACGATTGAACTACAAGATGAGGGGGGAGTTGAAATTAAGCAGAAACACCCTTAGTTTGAAGAGAAGAATAAAGGTTCTAATTTAAGCCAATTCTTCTTGAGCTGCCTTGAAAAAGTAGTAAATATTTTACAAAACAGAGCTAATAAAGCATACAGATAGGTATTTACTTAATTTAGTAAGTATAATAATATTTCTGACTACCCAAAGTAGCTTAAAACACTTCATGCAATAAAGTTGATCATTACGATTTTAAAGCAAGCTTCTAATTTGACAAAGGCAAAAGCTTTATTTTTGAATGTTGAATAACTTACAAATCAGGAATGATCCATAATACATATGAATTCAGACCAAGCTCATTAATTAAGTGGGTATATATCAGAACAAAGGATTTTTCCCTTGCCTATGGTTGATGTCACTGCTGTGGCTGATGATGCAGCTGACAACAAACTCTACTGAATGCTTTTTCTTTTCATTCTCTTATGATGGAGACACACTTTAAAGTGAAAAGGAAAATAGGTATTATACAGACAACAGAGAAAAGACCTCCTTGGGTAAGTGTGTTTTTGTCTGTGCATGAGCCCAGCTTACTTTCTCAGAATGGTGACCAAGTGTTGGGGAAGATGAAATAGCAAGGCCCTATAAATATGAGGGCCTGGCAAAAGAATCAGAGAATACAGATATCGAGATGAAAACAAGGTTTGAAATACCAAACCTTCATTACTGAGCATCCCAAAAACAATAATGCAATCCCCCCTTTCTGATAGATCCTAAGGTCAAATGGAATGTCCTGTCTCACCCCCCAATGTATGGTTCATCCCTCACCTGTAACCCTCCCCTGAAGTATCCGATGTCTGTAACCCCATTGGCCCAAGTCCTGTCCCAGCCCACCTTGAAGCCCCCTGATAAGGTGTGGCCGAGGGACCGGACGCTCTCTCTCTTGGACCTTCCTGCTGGGACACCCACCTGGCACCATCTCTCTCTCCCCCGCTCTCCCTGGGCCTGCCACGAGTTGCGGCTAGCAACTCTAAGCAAGGCCCTTCATCCTTTACAATAAACCCTATGCTCTAAAGACCGGGCCTCAGAGATCCTTCGTTACCACCCACCCACACCGTCCTGGAGTCCAGCAATCCCCGCAACCAAGCAGTGATGTTTGACATGGGACATGAGCTATATATTTTTACAAAACTTTTAATAGAAGAATAAAGCCTTTGTTTCCTTAGAAAAAGAATTCTGGAATAATGACTAAAACCACTGGTAGAAAGAAATACATGAAGGGAAACTTAGTCCAGAAGAGTGATGAGTAGTAATGTGGTGATGGACAAATTACAAGGACCATAAACACAGCAAAAGGGGAAAGATAAAGTTTAGATGATTTATTAAAGAAATATGGATATTGATCTAGTACCGATATCCAACTGTGACAGACAAAAACTCTCTAACAGTTTAAAGTTAGAAAGTGTATGTTTATTGCGACGCCAGGCAGCGTGTGGGATAGCTCCCAAATACACACCGCACCTTTCAAATGATTACAGAGTCCTTTTAATCACAAATATTGAATACCCAAAATACAAATACATATTCATAATTTAGTACATCCCATTCCTCACTTCGTATGCTAATCATTTCAAAAGCTATTAAGCATGCGTAGTTTGTTCCTTGAAATGGGTCGGTGGTCCCTTTCATGGGGAGGGGTCCCGAAATGAGGAAGTAAATGAAGTCTTCCTCATTCTGACCTTTCTACCTTTTCAATGCTAATATGACAAATGAACCTTGGTAGAACTCCCATTCCTTGTCTTCAATTGGTTTCAGAACAGAGGAGGCCCACAATTGTCTTATGTTCCTAAAAGCTATTTGTCAGTTTCTATATTCTTCATTACAAACCCAGCTAACTAAACATTGTATTGACAAGCAATCAATTATTAGTTAACTACTAACTCTTAACTTCATCAAGGCCTACTTACAAAATCCCTTTATTTTAATTAACTCTAGTAAGGCTTATCTCTAACTAAAATCTTAGCTCCTCTAAAATCTCTAAATCCCTTAAAGTTTATGTTTCATAAAGGGCTGATGTTAGTGGTGTGATCCTGCTGCTCTTGCCATATAAGTAAAGTGCACCCAGTTGTGCCCATGTCCCCTTCCATCATCTGGGACAGGTGCCATTGCTATTGCTTAAATCTCCTTTCATCAATAAGACACGGGGCACTTTTGTAACTGCTGGTGGTAAATTTTGGTCTGACTAGATTTGAGGGGCAGAGGAAAGTGAAAGAGGAGTGGCTTTTTTAAGCGGTTCTAGGGAAATACCATCTGGGTGAGTTTGTTTCAGTGTAGCAGCACAATAAAGCCATTAGCATCATTGGAGCCACTCAGGCTGTTTGAATCTTAAACTGTTGGAATGAGATTCCCAATTCTGAAGCCTTCATTTAATATATTTCACACATTGCCACATGTTGTCAGACTTTTTTTTTTTTTTTTTTTTTTTTTTTTTAGTATAATATACCATTTAGGCTCAATCAACCTCTGGAATTAAAACTAAGTGAGTACTTGAGCAGACACCTCTGGGTCACTGCTAATTGCCAGTCAGACTCTCTTCTGGCAAGAGAGCAGCAAGCAAGCCAAAAATTAGGATTTAGAGACAGCTGATAGTTAGGTTGGGTTCTGATGCTGTGTAGGTTAAACAGCAAAACACCACGGTGCTTTCTACCAATAAGAAAAGCCAGCAGGATGCAGAAATAATCAAGAGATGGTAACATCTCATATACATACATGCATGGGAAAAGTGCCAGGAGTTAAAGGTGCCAAAAAAGTTTTTGAAAGAAACCAGTGTCCAGAACTGAAGACTGACAAATGTCAACAGGAAAGGAGTGATACAATGTTAGCTGTAAGGCTACTTAAGTAGTCTGACAAACGCTAGAAATTAATAATTGTGGTAGGTGGGAAAACAAAACCTTTCTGGAGGAAGTACCCCCCTGAATATAGTAGAAAGAAAAAAAGAAAGCAGAGTGTAAAAGCCCAAAAGCCTTTGCCTTAACTTTTTTATACTTTTTGATTTACAGAAATTAGTCCACTACTTCCTTAGTTTAAAGAGGTAAAAAGTTTCTGCTTGGAGTGCTGTATGAAAGTGTGAGCATATAAGGGATGCCTTAGATAGCTGAGTCTAGAGAAAAAGGCATTATGAAGATAGAATTAACTTTGGGAGATTATTGTTTGCAAAAGAGCTGGGTAAGCCTTCAGCACTGCTCCCACCCTTGCCAGCACAGGCAGGATCTGTGTGGGATCTTTGTACACTGACTTGAAGAACAGGAGATGATGTTCTGAAGCTATTTATATTACCAGAATACAGACAGGAGCTTTGAGCTGAAAAGAAGCTGTTGTTTTTGAGGAAAATTTGTATTTCTGTGGCAGTGTAATAGGAAATAAATAAATAGAAAATCAGTCTTACTCCCCTAGGTACTTTCTAAGCAGATCCTGTATACCATGAAATAATGATGATGGGTAGGTCTCACTTCTACAATGTACCCTGCACTGACATTTTACGAGATTATTTACAGTGCTTAAAAGCTTTTAGCACCAAAGGGATTAAATTTGTAATATGGAAAAGGTTCACAATGAGAATGAACTGCCCTAATACACAGGCTGGAAATATAGGACACTTGAGGAATGACATAATTGCAGCCCACTTTCTGTGTATCCAGAATCCAAGCCATATTTGAGCCTATACATATTTTACTGCATCTTTTATTGCAGCTTAAATCCATTGCTACACCAGTATCTTCTGCCTCTTTGGAGAATCCATTAACTTAGTATTGACATGCTAACAGAACTAAACATGTTATAGATGAGTAATGGGATGATTTGCTCTCACAAGGGATGAATATTATGTGTACATTAAGAGAAGTTTTATTGATGTACTGCTGTGTTATTGTGATTTGTTGTTTGGACATCCTCTGTTCTCCCCATAGTCCCCTTCCACCCCGCCGCACTCCCCCATAAGTTTGCCAAGAGACAGCCTTGGTAGTCAAGGCATGTAGAAGGAGGGCATGTACCTGTGCCCCTTGCATGGGGCATTTGGGAGGAGGGAAGGCTTGTTACTAGGAAGCGCGGCATGAGAACACCTGACCTCCGATCAGGTTGTAAGAAAGTAGCCTCCACCAATAAACAGCACAGAAGAATTGACTGACAGACTTTGGGAGGGGCCAGGTTGCCTAATGTAGCCCCACCCCCAGGTGTATAAAAGGCGGAGCAGGCATTCTGTAAACAAGCTCGTGGCTGCTGGGTCACCAACTCCCAGCGCACACTGTCCTTTTTCCTTATTCAGACTTGGTTGTATCTTGTTCAGGTTTTTTATAAACCTTTGAAATTTTTTAAAAGGTGTATTTTCATGGGGGCGCTATCATTGCACCAGTGTCAAACCATGACAGATGAGACCAGAAAAATCCTTTAGAAAAATGTATGCAAATCACACATGAATGAAAATTATTGAATGAGCATTTAATTTAGGGTCACTTGATCAGAGCTAGTGACAGCTCATCAGAAAGTGCTCAATAACCCTTCACATCTCTGTTGCTCACTTGCAGAATGTCCAGTTTTTCTGACAAAAGCTTTGAATTCCATGTTGGTCACAATTTTAAGGCCTCCATTCATATTGTTCCACATTTTTTGCAGCAAGACACCATCAGGAATGATTTTTTTCTGCTTTGAGTCTGCAGTTAACATCCCAGAAAAACATCTGTGATGAGCCAAAACGAAGTCTTTCAAAGGCAGCAGCTGTAGCCCAGCTGACGTGCTGCAGCAGGAGTCACCTTGTTGAAACACGGTGTTCAACACAAGAGATTATTTTGTTTAGTGAACACGGTGCATATAATGAACCACCTCTGTTGCATGCCGGGTTGGTTCAGTTAGGGGTTTTAATAAATGTTAGTTAGTCGGTTCTATGTACCCCTATTTTCCCCTCACAATGGTTTGCTCCAGGTTGTCTACCACAGGAGTTTTCCCATGTCCATCTTATAGCCACCCCCCTGTTCATTCCTGAAAGTTCTGTGTCAGTCACCCCATCCTTGCAATCCCATTTGTCCCAGAACCCTGTACCCACCTCTGTTGTGTTCCTGTAGGCTGCTGTGGTCCACGTCACTCTCCCGTTGTCTGTCCCCATTGGGCGAGGGGGGCTCCCGCTCCTGTCTGCCCGCGCCCTGTATAACCCCATGCTTCCTTTGTTCAATTGCCATTTTGTCCACGCGCACGCTTGGAGACGCCGCTTCAGCCACCGCAGCGGCCACGCGGGAAATAAAAATTCTCCAGCCACGGAGGACAAGGTGTGCCTCCCTCGTCCCTTTGTCTCCTCTCAGCACTCGGCTGCTAAACCAGCAAACCCACGCGGAGGCTCAGCCTTAGAGCTCCGCACACGCGGCAGCCCCGGTCTCACCGGAAGGCAAAGCCTCGCAGGGCTTCCCAGCCGCCTGAGACCGGGGCGAGAAAAACCAAAGCTGCACACCTCTTGCAGATTGAATCTTGGAAGGTGACATATGGAGTTTGGCCTGGAAGTTTGTCTGTGAGGCTTTGGGTGCTTTTCCTGCTTCCGCCCTGCTTCTGTACTCCAAATTACAATAACATTTCTGATTTTTCTCATCGTAGCATAATACCATGTGATTCTCATGTACACATATTTTATAGAGATACTGCTTTCATGCTTAGATCACAGTGCCTGAAATAGCAATACCCAAATATTTATGCAGTTTCATAGCAGAAGATGTGGAAGGGAGATTAAGCTCTGTATCTGTCACAGTGAGACCCACTGATCTGCTTATTGGTAGGGATAATTTTTGAATGCATTTTTTGAAGTCATATGATTTCATAGCCTTGCCGTACTGTAAGTACAAATCCATTATTCTCTTACCAGGCCTCTTGGTAACTCTTTGGAGCTAATATAATATTTGGGAAAACAGTATATTGAAAGTGATGTCAAAAGGGGGAAAATTTTGGGTTTGAGTAAAATTTAAGAATGAAGATGAAATCCAAGTCAAAAATAAGAAAATGTATGACAGGAAAATGTTTCATTTCCTTCAGAAGTTTTTTTATATTTCATTAGATGTCATAAATCCTCCTTAGTTTTACTAGTGAATTGAAAATTATTGCTTCTTGTGCTCCTCTCTTCCTCAGGAACATTTTGTCTCTATGTACACCCATTCTTCCTTTTACATCTCCATCTCTCCCTCTTTCTTTCACTCCTTTCTCATGTAGCTCTGCCTCTTTCACTCTATTTCTTACTCTCTTTCATACCGTCTGTATCCAGCCACCTCTCTTCATGCTCTGCCTCTCTTCCCACTCCAAGAGCCACTTCCTTTTCTCTCTAGTTCACCCAAAAGTAAAGAAATGGAAAATTCACCTAGTTAAGTTGTTTTTTTTACCCTAAGTTTAAGGAAAACAGTATTTACAAAATAAATAGTTTGGATTTAGATTCCTTTTTTGTCAGAACAACTAACTCTGCTTCTATGGAATAATTGTAAACAAGACTGTATTTAGATAATAGTGTTGAAATAAAGATTTTTGGAATTCACTTAAGTTAAAAAAATGAATTAAGCATTTATATTTCATCTTGTAGGGTTATGTGTTGAATTTTAACCTTCTATTTAAGAAACCTCTGCCATGGTACAAAAGGGCATAAGAAAATGCAAATTTCTGAAGCTTCTTGCATAAAGAACAATACCCAAGGAAGCAAAGAACCCAGATAAAGAATCTCCTATGTCTCCAAGCCTATCAAGACTGTCCGATAAGCTGTACACAGATAAGACTGTACACAGATAAGCACTGAAGGACCGAAAGCACATGCGCAAAGAGGAAAAGTTCAAAAGTTCAGTCATGAGGAAGACTTCGTCCCAGTGGAGGCCGTACCTGGCCGCATCCACAGTTAAGTTAGCATTGATGTGCACAGGCAGCCCAGTGATCAAGGGCAGTGGGAGGGTGCAGAAGGCTCTGCCCGTGACTCAGTTCAGAGGCTCCAGGCAGGCAGCCACAGCTCCATAGGACAGCCATTTAAGCACTGGAGATTCCTCAGCCCCACCCTGCACCCCAGTTTGGGAGATCACCCTCCACAAACTTGTGGTCTTGGCCCTGCTATTTTTGACTTTCATGGTATAGGTGAGAGGGGTGGGGCTGTTCCCATCCATAGCTTTGCTTAATCTTGCTTGAAACTCCCATCTCAACTTTGCATCATCCTCCGTGAGCTCTGTGGTCACCCGCAGCTTCTCCACCAACTCTTTTCCATCTGGGGGGATCTCAGAGAAGATGATGGTGTGGACATGCTGGAGGAAGAGCACCAAGTCCTCACCTTCCTTAGCCAGTCTTTCTTCCATGTTCTTGAGGTCTTGGTCTCACACCACCATCTCAGACACCCTGGACTTGGCAGCCTCAGCTGCAGTGCAAAGCGGCAGCCGGAAAAGGACGCCCTGTTTCAGGTTGAAGAAGGATGGTAGGAAGGTGTCATAAATGTCGGGAAAATTCTTCTTGAAGTCAGTGTCAACAGCAAACATGCTACCAGGCTTCACAGCTGTGGCCGTGGGCATGTAGTAGAGATGGGGATCAGAGACACACAGGGTACTGTCTCCAGTCAGGAAGGCTGGGCAGTCAGTAAAGTGGTAGACAGTGTTGAAGCCAAGGCCATATTTGCCTGTGACATCCTGCCGGTCTTGCTTGACACCCACCCCCAGACGCTGAATGCCTTCAATGTCCTGCTCCCGGAAGGGGCGGTCATTGTAGATGCAGAGGGCAGGGCCCTGCAGGATGTTCCATTTCTCACTAAAAGTGGCCTTTGCTGGGTGCTGCCGGCAGTCCCACACAAAGTGCACAAGCCCCACACCAGCATCATCCACATTCTGGAGCACCTCCTTCACCATATCAGGAGCGGACATCCTTCAAGATGTTCTTCAGTTGTGTTGGCAAATCTTCATGGGCACCAAATGGCTGTACCCAGAGGCTCAGGTGATCAGTGTTGAGTTCACTCCTCTCCAGTGCTCGGTGGCATGTGGTGGCCACCCCACAGCGCAGGGCTGCATCTCGGGAGAGCTGTTTATGGCACAGCAGGACATCTCTGTCCAACGGCATCCATGGTGCATCACTGAAGTAGAGCTTGTCCCATGGGTGCAAAATGCCCTCCTCATCAGGCAGAAAGAGTTGCTGAGTCTGGCAGGCATCTGGCTGCGTGCCATCTTCCATCAAGCCACAAGACACCAGCCGCAGGGCCAGATCCAGCTCTGTGGCAGGCAGCAGCTTTCCAGCATGTGTCTTTGCCAGGGTGCAGAGCACTCGGGCATAATCATCCCAGTTGAACATGTGGCGCAGCCCCACACACTCCAAGAGCTCCCTGTAGGGCTTGTACTGCTCATGGAGCTGATGAAGGTATGGGGCAGCCTCAAATGACAGTGTCTCTGCCACAGCTGTGACTGGCACAAAATGGAAGGCCATCAAGATGAAGGGCTCCCCAGGGTCCACTGCAGAAGCCACCTCATCCCAGCTGGAGTGATGTTCTACAAGCATGTTCAGATGCTTGTAGCAGCAGTTGGTGCTGTACTGCAGGGTCTCCAAAGGGAGAGTGTTGGAGAAGTGTCTGAGTGCCCACAGCTGCTCAAGGACCTGAGCTGATGGTATCTGCCAGTCCAGCCCCAAGAAGGCTGCTACCTCCTTGGAGAGGCTGAAGTTTTTCCCAGCATTTTAGGAGCCAAGATGGGCTGGATGAGTCCCACTAGTGGCTCATGGAGGTGATGGTAGAGCTGGGCAGCTGGCAGCAGCACCAGCTCACCGTTGCGTAGTACAGCAGGGAGGAAGGGCACAGTCTGGAAAGTGGCCTGCAGGGTGTAGTTTGTTCTCTTCTTCACTGCATCCTGAAGTAACTCGAGGATGCAGGCAGCCCTCTGGCAGCCCTGGGCACGATTCTTGGTCAAGACAAGCTGCGTGGTCTTTGCCCTCTCCAGCAGCTCTGGAAGGGCTATGGTGTTTTTCACCATGCCCAGCCTCTCCAGTTGGCTTAGTCTCTCAAGGGAAAGGAAGGCATTCCCAGTGGGGAAGCACCCATCCTCAGGGCTGTATAAAGGGGCAGTCCAACCTCTGGGATGCACCAGGTGATTGATGAACTGCAGGTGGCCATGAGGGGTGACAGGGATGCAGGGCACTGTCTGCAGCACTTTGTCCACATCCTCATGAGACATATCCAGCACATGGAGCAGCAGCAGGTTCCGGTCAGCATCAGGGAGATTTTCCAAGTTGGGAAGCACAAGCTTACAGAGAAAACAGTTCCAGTCATAGGTTCCAGCATCCAGCGCCTTCCCAAGGCCCTCCTGCACCTTCCCAGGCAAGGCCACAGCCAACAGGGGATGGGGCATGGTGATGGCAAAGACTCGCTGCGCCACAGTACCCAGCTTAGTGTGTCTCTCCACAGTCTGGTGCAGGAAGCGGGTGTCCTGCAGTGAGGACCAGGAGTGGCCATCAGAAAAGAGCCTTGGGCCACTCCTGGTAGCCACAGCCTGGTAGAAAACAGTCATGGCCTCTGTAAAGGGTTAACGGGCAGTGCTAATGTCTGGCCAGAAGAGATGATACTCATAGTTCTTCAACTCGCCTGCCTCGTGCATGGCACGGAGATGGTCCAGTGCCCAGAGCCAGGCCATTGGCACGGCATTGTGGAGCAGCACCCGGTTCCACTTGCCCTGCTCTGCCGTGTCCCACAACCCCTTGTGATTTGAGAGGATGCTGAAGGCCCCATGTAGGTGGATTGGCAGCCCTGAGATGACCGGCATGGGAAGGTGGCAAAAAACTTGCCCCTTCTCAGCATCCAGACGTAGCACCCACTTGCCATCTTTGGTAGGGGCAAGAGGAAGGGCCACATCAGCCGTGGGAAGTGGAGGATGGAGTCCTGCCTGTGTGTTCTGGTGAAACAGTTCCAGTAACTCCCCATCACCCTGACACACCAAAACCAGGTAGTGCCACATTGTCCTGGATTCCTCCTCACAGGCTGAGAGCTGCTCAATGGCTGCCCAGCTTGGGGGATCTCCAGGGGCCCCCAAGTCTCAGATCTCCTTTCGCTGCAGCGTGGTAGAGGCATGGTATCCTCTGCACAAGTGGCCGTGTCTGGCAGCATCTCCAAGGACAGCTCCCTCACATTCTTCAGGAAGAGCAGCAGGAGCCTGTTAAAGCCAAGGAGAGCAGTCCCAAGGGACTGGATGCGCTCTGTACCAAAGGCTTCAGAGCAAATCTGCGATGTCACAGCTTCCTCTTCAGTGCAAAAAGGCAAGCGGAAAAGGCTCCCTGGAAAGGGTCCTGGCTCAGGCAGGCAGCACCCAAAGATACCGTGGTAGGTCTGGAACTGCTCAGCAAAGACACGGAGGATGCGTGGCCAGCTGGAGGGCTGGGCCATGGCAGGCAGCCATGCCTGGGTCTAGCAGCCCAGAGGTGGCCCTTCTGCGGCACCGCAGGTCCAGGAGGAAGCGGCACACAGTAGCACTGGCATCCTCTGCGTTCTGGACCATCTCTATGAAGAGGTTGCCCTCCTCGCTGTACTCCTGGAGGACGCTCTGTAACCAAGATGCCCATGTTCTCCTTGGATCCCGCAGGATGTGCCTCTCCTTGGGGTCAAGGACCCCTTCTCCTTCCAGGACCCACTGAAACAACCACCTCCAAGGATAACAACTACACTTCCCCAGACCCCTATCTCTTCCTGGGATGCTCCAGTGCACTGGTTTTGGCTGGGATAGAGTTAATTTTCTTCCCACAAGTGTGTCCAGGGCTACATTCAGGATTTAGCATGAGAACAGTGTTGGTTGCACACTGATGTTTGAGTTGGAGCCCAGTCAAGGATTTTTCAGTGTCCCATGCTCTGCCAGCAAGTGGGAGCATGGCCAGGAGACCTGACCCAAACTGGCTAGAGGGATATTCCAGACCACAGAACCTCCTGCCCAGTACAGAAACTAGGAGGGGGTTGGCCAGGAGCCACCGATCACTGCTGTGGGATGGGTGGGGCATTGGTCAGTGGGGTATGAACAACTATTGGGCATTATTGGTTTCTCTTGGGTTTTATTCCATTCTCTCTCCTTTTCATTATTATTAGTAGCAGCAGTAACATCAATATATTTAGTTTTGTTTCAATTATTAAACTGTTCTTGTGTCAGTTCAGAGGTTTTACCTTTTCTTTTTGATTCTGCCCCACTGGGAACAGCAAGTGGTTTTATGGTATGAGCTGTGGGCAGGGGTTAAACTGTCCTGAGGGTTTGGGTACCCACAGAGTACAGGGAAGGGGAGGGAGGGGAAGGAAAGGGGAAATGGAAGGGGACAGGGAAGGGGAAGGCGAAAGGAAAGGCTACACTGGAAGATTTGTCTCATGGCTTGGCTCTCGCAGGAGAAAAGCCTAAGGTGTAATTATTGACAGTTTCCACTGGATGGCTCCTGAAGCCCAGCAGGGACGGCAATGCTGAGCACAGCCGGCAGCTTCAATTCAGCTCCAGCCGTTCTCTTGTACCACAGCCCCGTGTTACCAACCACAACAGAATGACAACCTTAGCCCAGAGCCAGGGAGGATGAACATTCCCACGGGATCACACACACCAGGAAGAGTTTTATAAAATGCACCTGTGAGTGCACGGGCAGGAACTCCGAGAGCAAACTGTGATCCACAGATGTTAAATAAATATGAGGGATGCTCACAACAACTTTGTTTTAACAGACTCTGCTCAGATCTGTTGTTATCTCAACTCTTTGTGCCCCAGTTGAGCACCAAGGACTGTCGTGGTTTAACCCCAGCCAGGAACTCAGTCCCATGCAGCTGCTTGCTGCTCTGGTGAGATGGGGGAGAGAATACAGAAAAGGTAAAACCCATGAGTAGAGATAAGAATAGTTAAATAACTGAAACAAGACTAAATATATTGACATTACTGCTGCTACTACTATTAAGAATAGTAATGGGAAGGAGAGAGAACAGAATAAAATCTGAGAGAAACCAGCAGTGCCCAGTAGTTGCTCATCACCCACTGACCAATACCAGGCCTGTTCCCCAGTAGCAATCGGTGGCCCCTTCTTGGAGTCCAGGACATCCCTCTGGCTGCCCTGGATGTTTCGAGACCCTGGCAGGGGGCTCAGGGACCTTGGCAAGAAGTCAAAAACACCTCTGGCTTCAATTTTAGCCCATGGGAGAGGCTGCCAACTCTATATGAGGAATTACAAGCCAAAAGGTTTTGAGTAGTGTAATGGGTGAATTGACACAGGGTGGATATGTAGAATTTTGGGGTTTTTTAGAATGTAATTCAGGGGTACAAGATGGAGGAATCTGGGCGTGTCTTAGCATTCTTTCCCTTCTTCTTGTCCTCCATGTCTTGGTGTGATGGTGACACTTTTCTATTGTTTCAAAGTAGAGATTCACTATTTAACAAAGGTGTTGGGCATTGACACAAATCTGTAAACATATAACACGTAATGTTGAGTATATAATGTGGGAGCTGTCCGAGACACGAGGCAGACTGCCATGGCTTCTGTACGAGGTGGACCTCAGCACGTCAGAGAGAAAATATTGTAGATAAGAAAAAAGAAACAACCTTGAAGACTCAACCTCACGCATTCCAGACCTCTTTTTTGGCTGCCAGGCTAGGGGAAAGGACTTTCACACTGTTGGGGTCTTGCCAGCTGACCCCAACAGCTCCTGGCCAACCCCCTCCAAATTTCTGTACTGGGCAAGAGATTCTGTGGTCCGGAATATCCCTCTGGCCAGTTTGGGTTGGGCCTCCTGGCCATGCTCCCCCTTGCTGACAGAGCATGGGACACTGAAAAGTCCTTGACTTGGAGTGAGCTCGACGGGCCTCCAACTCAGCATGTTACAAATGTTGCTCTCACTTCGAATCCCAAACACAGCACTGGAGCAGCTTCTGGGGAGAAAATTATCTCTCTCCCAGTTAAAACCAAGACATCCAGCAGCCCCTGAAAAACCCTCCCTGTGAGCCCTGGCCGCTGCAGTCCCCACCTCCCTCCATCACCCTTCAGTTCTCCCCAGCACCCCTTGAGCCCCTGCCCCACCAACAGCCCCCAGAACACTCCAGCCATGCCCTGTCTCCCCCCACAAACCCCCAGTGATGCCCCCAGACCCACTCACGCCTTCAGCTGCTTGAGGGCTATGGTGGGCACTGCGGGGAAGCCCTACCCACTCCTGGAGCTGGAGCTGGAGCTGGAGCTGCTGCTGCTGCCTGGTGCTGCTGTGTGCTGCTGGCACTCGGAGCTCCTCTCTGCCCCCTGCTCCGCCTCCCTGGTGCCACCTCCCAGACCAAGAGTTTCGATTCCCCGTTGTACACACTCATTCAGGGAAATATGCTTATTTCCTTTTTTTTTTTTTTTCAAAAACAGCGGTGGGGAATGAGGAGACATGAAAGGCGGCGAGGAGGACCGGGGCGGAACTTGCCTATGGGGCAGGGATATGGGAATGTGGATACGTGAATGGGGTATGGGAATACATAAGTGTTGGATATTATTTTTTTAGATTTAGAGATGCGGTAACTGAGACATGTTTTAAAAACTTCTATCCCATTTTCAGTCTCATGAGAAGGGTGAGACAATACATATGTTATAATTCACACCATCACAATCAGAAGCCAACTATTTCCTAATTACAATGCACTATAAGTGTTTCTTGGCCTATTAGCTGTAGTCCCACCATGCTATAGATGCTGTAAAGCAAATCATCTAAAATGACCCCTCGTGGGTCCCACTACAATGCATCTTTCATAGTTCTATTTCTCTAAAGTATCTAGTCTTATTTACAAGGCCATCTTTTGAAACTTTTTCTAGCTCCATTTCTCTCTCAACAATATCTGTCCTATTCCATGGCATTTCTAGGTCAGCATTTCTTATCTCAAAGTTTGCATATGGATGCACACTATGTGAGCCTTCTGTCAGTCCCTGAGTACTCTCTACAAATCAATTTCCCACACGTGGGTATAGGGTTACAGGGATATGGAAATATGTACGGATACACCTACAGGGATGTGGTATGGGAATCTGTGGGGATATGGCTACAGGGATGTAGTATGTGAATATGTGGGGACACTGTTGTGGGCCCAGGGCCATCAGGGCCTGGTCTCCTGCCTCAGACTGGCCTGCAGAAACACCTGAACTGTCCTGGGCCAAAGGGCTGTATCTAATGGATCATGGGACCATATGGAGATCTCTTGCACTGTAGAGAGATCACATAAGACAAATTTCAGCTCCATGGACTGTTACAGACCATGTGGGGACCACACGACATCACAAGGACACCACATTGAGGCTACTTGGACTGCAGAGTGAAGGCAAAAAGACCATAAAGACATGAGACCACTTGGGATGTATGAAGAAGGAATCTGTAGGACACAGTGACTTGGGGAAAATGTAGGACAAATTTCAGGGGATGCAGTGAGGCACCTCTGCAGGGAAGCCTCCTCACTTCTTCCTTCTTTCACCTTTCTGCTGAGTGCAATGGTGTTCAGGTTAGTGCTCCACCGCTTTGACCCCTCTCCAGGCAGATTCCTATTCCTTCAAGACCCTCATCCCTGTGAGCCTCAGAGCTGTCCTGGGTTTGGGCAAATTTGTGAGAAAACCTCCGAAGGAGGCCCCAGAAAGCAAACCCCCACAGCCCCTCCCCAACCTGGTTCGGGAAGAATTTCCTCAGAGAGTAGTGGAAAAAAACCTGTTTATTTAACAGGCAAAGCACTCCCCAGCACAAAAAATGAACAATACCAATAACAATGACAAAACTCTTTCACCGTTCTGAAGAGATGACAAATTCAGAAAGTCTCTCCTTGGAATGGTCACCCAGTTATTGGTCTCCAGTGCTGGGGATGGCTGCTGCAGATCACAAAATGCAGGTTCTCGGTGTTTCTTGGTGTTTCCCAGGTCCCAGTCTGGAGCAGGTTCGAATGGTATTCAGGAATGGGAAAGAAAAACAGTCCAGGGGAAAAAACTGGACTGCCTAGCTAAACTAACTAATAAGCAAAAGCAAAAGCAAAGGTAAAAGCAAAAAAGCAGTAGTGAGAGCAAAGCAAAAACAAGCAAGAAAGCCCTAGCCTCTCCTAGACACAGACCATGGAGGGAGGTGAGCCGGCTGATAACAAGACAAAATAAACTTTCACTTTTCGGAGCCAGTCCTGAAGGCACAGAACATAATATCAAGCATAAGCAGAACACACCATTGGGGATACAAGCACCATAATGTCACCCTAAGACATTCCACCCATTATCTCCATATTGTCAACATACTACCAAGCATCATGCATTTTATTCACGTAAAAACTTCCATCTTTCACTTACTCAGACACATTTCCTTCCATCTCACTTGCTCAAACCTTCAACACTTACACATTTCCTTCTGTCTCAGGTCTGTGTGGTTTAAAGTACAGACTGTACAGTATGAGTCTCACCGTGCAATCAGATCTCCCTGAGGTACACATTGTGTTGTTCCATCTCTCTGCATTATCCACCATGTACAACCTGGTCCCTGAGCAAAGACAATCCCACGAATGGGTTTGTCTGTACTCGAGGCAGAATTGATCCACACTGTCTTCCCTAACAAACCTCTGATAAAGCCACTGGGACTTTATCCCCATCAACTATATTCAAGGACTCAGACTGGGCAGGACCTGCTCAATTGGTGGAACCTCAGGTGTTAACTAACCAGGTGGCCTGTGCCAAATGCTGCTCCCAGTTTTTGAAAGATCCCCACCCAATGCTTTCAAGGTGGTTTTTAAAAGTCCATTGTACCTCTCCACTTTACCTGCAGCTGGTGCATGGTAGGGGATATGGTACACCCACTCAGTGCCATGTTCCCTAGCCCAGGAGTTGATAAGGCTGTTCTTAAAATGAGTCCCATTGTCTGACTCAATCCTCTCAGGGGTACCATGCCTCCAAAGGACCTGCTTTTCAAGGCCCAGGATGGTGTTACGGGCTGTAGCATGAGACACAGGGTAGGTTTCCAACCATCTCATGGTGGCTTCTACCACTGTGAGCACGTAGCACTTGCCTTGGCATGTCTGGGGCAGTGTGATGTAGTCAATCTGCCAGGCCTCCCCATACCTGTACTTGGACCACCGCCCACCATAGCACAGGGGCTTCACTAGCTTGGCCTGCTTGATGGCAGCACACGTCTCACAGTCATGGATAACCTGAGAAATACTGTCCATGGTTAAATCCACCCCTCGGTCTCATGCCCACTTAGAGGTGGCATCTCTACCCTGATGGCCTGAGGCATCATGGATCCATCGAGCTAGGATTAACTCTCCCTTGTGCTCCCAATCTAAATCTATCTTTGACACCCCTACCTTTGCAGCCTGATCTACCTGCTAATTGTTTTGCTGCTCTTCATTAGCTCTACTCTTGGGGACATGGCCATCTACATGGCAAACCTTCACAAGTAATTTCTCTACCCGGGTAGCAATGTCTTTCCACTCTTAAGCAGCCCAAATTGGTTTTCCTCTACGCTGCCAGTTAGCCTCTTTCCATCTCTCCAGCCATCCCCACAGAGCATTGGCTACCATCCATGGATCAGTGTAGAGGTAGAGCTTTGGCTACTTCTCCCTTTCTGCAATGTCCAGGGCCAGTTGAATGGCTTTGAGTTCAGCAAGCTGACTTGATCCACCTTCTCCTTCAGTGGCCTCTGCGACCCATTGTGTGCGGCTCCATACAGCTGCTTTCCACTTCCAATTCATCCCTACAATGCAAAAGGAACCATCAGTGAAAAAAGTGTAGCGTGTTTCCTCTGCTGATGGAGCTTCTTCAGCCTGTGTCACTGGTTCTTGTTCTTCATCTGTGACACCAAAACTTTCACCTTTGCGCCAATTTGTAAGTATTTCCAAAATCCCAGGGTGATTCAATTTATCAATATGGACGCACTGCATGATGAGAGCAATCTACTTGCTCCATGTAGCACGGGTGGCATGGTGGGTGGAGGGAACCTTTCCTTTGAACATCCACCCCAGCACTGGTAGTCGGGGTCCCAGGAGGAGTTGTGCTTCCACCCCTGGGGCAGTTGGTTCCTGGTATACTGCAGTCCTCTCCACGTAAAGGCAAACTGAGGCCTGCATTCTGCTGCCAGAGGAATGGAGAAAAACGCGTTAGCAATGTCAATAGTGGCGTACCACTTTGCTGCCTTGGACTCCAGCTCGTACTGGAGCTCCAGCATGTCCGACAGCAGCGCTCAGTGGTGGAGTAACTTCGTTCAATGCACGATAGTCCACAGTCAATCTCCATTCTCCTTCGGATTTACGCACAGGCCAAATAGGGCTGTTGAAGGGTGAGTGGGTTTGCTGACCACCCCTTGGCTCTCCAGCTCTCGGATCATCTTATGGATGGGAACCACAGCATCTTGAGTTGTTCTGTACTGTCAGCGATGCACTGTTGAAGTGACAATTGGTACCTTTTGCCCTTCTCCCTTCAGAAGTCCTACTGTAGTTGAATTCTCAGACAGACCAGGCAAGGTGTTCAGTTGCTGGATGCCCTCTGTCACTGCAGCTGCTATCCCAAATGCCCACCTAAGTCCTTTTGGGTCTTTCAAATACCCCCTTTGGAGGTAATCTATGCCCAAAATGCATGGGCCCTCTGGGCCAGTCACAATAGGGTGTTTTTTCCACTCATTCCCAGTCAGGCTCACATCGGCTTCCGCCAAGGTAAAGTCCGTGATCCCCCTGTCACGCCAGCGATGGAGACAGATTCTGCCCCCACATGTCTTGATGGAAGCAATGTGCATTGCGCACCAGTGTCAACCAAAGCCTTATATTTCTGTGGTTCTGATGTGCCAGGCCAATGAATCCACACAGTCCAGAAAATGTGTTTTTCCCTCGCCTCTACCTGGCTAGAGGCAGGCCCCCTCTAATCCTGTTTATTCTTCTTTCCTTGGGCATATGTCTTAGAGGTTCCTTCAGTCATGTCATCATCATCATCATACCTGGAAGTTCAGCTACGGGCAAGTGGAGCTGCTTCCCTTTTGGTGGAACTTCCTCTCTGAGTCTTGCCTTCCTTCAATTCACGCACCCGTTGTGCCAGAGTAGCAGTAGATTTTCCATCCCATCTCCTCATGTTTTCTCTGCAATCACGCAGGAAGAACCACAGCTCAGCTCGTGGGGTGTGCCTTCTCTCCCCGTCTGGGGAATGTCTGCCGTGGATACCTGTAAGAGATGGTCCGAAGTTTCTTTCATTTGCCTCACGACCGTCGGTAGGACCCTAAAGACCCTCAACAGGAGTTCTGGCCTGGATGAGGTGGACACTTGCCAAGTGACTGTTTGCAGGTGTGCTTGCTGTGCTTTCACACAACACTGCTTCAAGCAGGTTCTGACAAGTGGTGGCTTGTCCTTGCACACTTCAGAGCTCAGAGCTTCTTTGCCATATCATGCACGGTCTCATCCCTGTCATCCCGCTTCATTATTGCTAAAGCAGAAGCGTATTTATGCAGCCCAAGCCATACAAGTTTTCTCCACATCACAGATGTACATGGTACCAAGTCTGGATTCCTAGTTGTTATTTCATTTGAGAAGATAATCTCTGCCACTGCCATTTCTCTCAGGCATTGGATCCCTTGTTCTGTGGTCTTCCACTGCTTCCACTGGGTTTGCTGCATATAAAGATTGTCTGCACACAGGTATCTTTGTGCTACACTTTCCAGGACCCGTGCCCAGAGGCTGTGAGGGTTAGCCCCCCTCATCATTCCTTGGTTGACGACAGGATCATGTGACAGGGATCCCAAATGCCTGGCTTCAGTGCCATCCAGGATTGTAGCCTCACCTGCAGCATCCCAAAGATGAACTAACCAACTAATTATAGACTCATCAGGTCATCGAGTGTAATCCCTTCTTAAGCCACGAAGGTCCTTCAGGGAAAAGGACTCAGTATTGGCCTCTGATCTTGTGCCTGTTGCTTTGACTCCTGATTTTATGTCAGGAAGCATTGAGGGTCCTTCTCCTGCACCATCATCATCATCATCATCATCATCATCATCATCATCCACTGATCAACTGGTCTTGTCTGTGCACTTTCCGCTTCTCGTGCTAGTAGCAACAGCCATTGGTTGAGGCTCACTGTCTGGTTTAGCTCCTGGCCTCGAGCCTGGGCTGTTGGCTGCAGCCTGAGTGACTGGGATAGCTGCTGATTTATCTCCCTGCCCCTCTTCTTCTGTCTGCTGCCTGACAGTACCTAGCAGTGTGTGATAAGCATATGCCAGGGCCCAGCTCACTGCAATGATCTTTTTCTCCTTAGGGGTATCATGGCACTTCTCTCAGGTATTCCTCCACCTTGGCTGGGTTCTGAATTTGTTCACATGGAAAGTCCTAGACTATAGGGTCAGAAAATTCCTTCAGGATTTGGCCCATATCCTCCCATTTCCCACAGCACTCAGGATTTCTCACACCTGGGTCTGCTCCTGGGTCAGGGGTCTCATCAGCCCCTCTAGAAAACTCCACCCTCATTCTAGAGAAGCTGCAGATTGTATAGAGGAAACTTGCCAGATTAAATATCAGAAAGATGGTCTCTTTAACATTCAAGGGAAACTGAGCATTCTCCAACAGTGATGTAACAGATTCAGAGGAGAAGAAGGAAGGCAAAGGTTGAAAAGCCTCATCCCCTGCTCCTCCTCTGACAAACTGGCTGCACAACCATAACTATGAACCATACATACCTGGAACAGACCCCAGCACCTTTATAAACTTCCTACAAGTCATTACCACCAAGCCCAGCCCAAGAGCTATTGTAGTCCATGCCCCACTACTGCAAAAAATATGTACTAGGGACAATACCGTGATGGGTTTCTCCTCAAGTCAGGTCTTATGAGCTCTCAGAGAACCTGTCACAACCAAGATAGCTCAGCTACCTTGAATGGCATAAAATTAGCAGGATGGCTTCTGAGGTAGTGTTGGAAGCAGAAAAGTTTTAATAAAAGGCAAAATTACAAAGCTCTTACAGAGAAAAACAAAGCCAGGTTTGGTTTTTGCTCGTGCTAAACCACCCCACAAAAGCAATTATTTCCTTTGTTCTCTTCTTTTTCTAGCGAATTACCTTCACGGGATCTTTTGGCCTCTGTCCAGTTGGGTAACCCTATGTTTGAGGTGAAGTCCCAGAGATCCTATGGGGTGTCTTTTTACCAAATTGAGGAGAGAAACTTCTAGGCTTTTTGTCTTTTTAAGGAGATAATTTGGTCACTCCATCAACAGGGGACACATTCCTACAATACCAAAGCTATTTTTAGATAAGAAAATAAACCTAGAGAGCATAGAGGTATTAAGACCTCAAAAAAACCCAGGGACCAGAAACACATGCAAGCCTCCACCCCAAGAGACATCATGAATTCAAACAACATGGCTACTAACTGCTTTATCCCAATACATAGTAATTGCAACCAAAATACAATCACAACAGGGTTTTTTCCCACTCTCTCTCGCCACACGTTTAGGGCAAATTTGGGAGAAAACCTCCAAAAGGGCCCCCCCCCAGAAAGAAAACCCCCCACAGCTCCATCCCCGCAACCGTTTTGGGAAAAATTTCCTCAGAAAGAAGTGGAAAAAAACTGTTTATTTAACAGGCAAAGCATTGCCCCGCACAAAAAAATGAACAATACCAGATGACAAAACTCATTTGCTGCTCTGAAGAGATGACAAATTCAGAAAGTCTGTCCTGTGGCTGCTTGCTCTGTTATCAGTTCCTCCAGCACTGGGAAAGGCAGCTGCCCAGAGTAGGCCACAAAGTGCAAGCTCTTGGTGCTCCCCAGGTCCCGGTCTGAAGCAGGTTCGAATGTTTCCAAGAAAAGAGAAAGAAAAGAAAACAGTCCAAGGAAAAACTTCTCTGCCTCAGCTAGCTAAACTAACTAAAAAGCAAAGGAGCGCTCTGTTCTGCTCCGTCCGTGCCCAAGCAACACAGTCCAGCAGAATGTGGAGGAGTGTGATCTGATAACAAACTCCGTGCTTCGTCTTCTCCCCTCCTTTGCTCTCAGAACCAGTCTTGAAGGCACAGAATATAATATCCAGCATAAACAGAACAGATGACTGGGGATACAAGCATCATAACATCACCCTAGTATATGTTCATGATTTAAAATAAAAAGCATAAGGGTTTTTTTTCAGTAGCATTTTTTTTTGTCCCCTTAATTACTTCATGTTCTTGAGCACAAGTAATTGTCCTGGCACTATCAGAGCCCTTTGGTACCACAAGACCAAGAGGTAATAAGCAACATGAAAAAATAATTCTAAACATTATGGGATTTCTTAGTTCCTTCAAGGCATTTTGGCAAAAACTTACACAGAAATATAATCAATTATTTTAATTATGATAAGCATTTAGTGTAGGAATACCATGACAAGGACAAGAATAGAATAGAATAGAATTGTGGTGGTGTGTTTTTTATAGCTTTACAGTTGTTTTATTATGAAAGTTAGTTATTTGATGTTAGTTAGTTCCAGTGGTTTTGCCCAACGTACCTCCCATTCCTTCCCCTCACAATGGTTTGTCCCAAGTTGTTTACTCCTTAGTTTTCCCATCACTTGGCTGTCCCTCAAGTTGTCAATCTCCCTGTTCCATCCCCATTCTCTGTACCCCATTTGGTTTCCCTAATGGTTCAGTCCTGAGTTGTTTACCACAGTTTTCCCCACCAAAATGTATGTCAATCTACTTGTCAATCCACCTGTATACCGCCCTTGTTCCCTTGTCTTACCCCTGTCTGCAAAGAGAGCACACTCCTTTGGTTCTGGAGTGTTCCCTGTCTTTCACCCCTTCCTTGAAGCAGAATTGGATTGTAAGATTTGCTCCCTCCCCGTGTTGGCTTCTATTTGGGAGCCCTTACCCTGCACCCCTCCCCTAATGTCTTCCTATCGGTCAAAGGTTGTGTCCTCCCAGTGTTCCCCCTACCCTTTAAAAGTAGCCCCTTCAGGTTCAGATTTGTCACTTGCTCTGCCCTACTTCGAGATTAAATCCTTGGAGACTCAGACAAGTGTCCTTCCCTTATTCCTCTGCCTCGGTTTCCTCGTGCTCTGTGCCTCTGCTGTGCTACCCACGCCACAGCAATCACCGCCACCTGCGACAGTCTCGGCAAAGACTTGGGGGCGGCCATTCGCGTGTTTGCCCTCCTTCCACAAGCAGGACAGCGAGCCGGCGAACCTCCATCCCGTGGCCACTGAGAGCCAGCCGCAGCTCCCCTCTCCTATCCCTCAACCCAGTTCCACCCATTTTCTTTGAGAATGTTCTATGACAATCACCCCTTGTTCGATAGAGGATTTGTCTGTGAGGCTTCTTCCCTCCCCCATGTTATCCCCACTGGATGTACTGAGCTCTGTACTCCTCCCTCCATGTCTTCCCATTGGTTGTGTAATGTTTCCACCCCTCACACCCACTCCCTTTATATACCCTAGCCAGACCCCATTTCTTTGGCACTTGTCCCTGACCCGTCCCTGGAGTAAGACTTCCTTGGACCCCGTATAAGTGTCCTCTCCTTCATTCCTTTGCCTCAGATCCTAGTACTGCTCTTGTGCAAGAGCTATCCACGTTGCTGCATACACCGCCACCTGAAAGTCTCGGTAGAGACCCCGGGGTGGCCCCTCTCGTGATGCCCTCCGGCCACACAGGGAGACTGCTAGCCGGCGCCTTAACACTCCGTGGCTGCAGTGAGCGCTACATGGAGTGGAATGGAATGGAATGGAATGGAATGGAATGGAATAGAATAGAATAGAATAGAATAGAATAGAATAGAATAGAATAGAATAGAATAGAATAGAATAGAATAGAATAGAATAGAATAGAATAGAAGATAGTCACTGGCTCTGTAACTGCACAGGTATAGGAAGTGCCATTCCATGTCTCCTCTGGAGCACATCTATGTGCAGCATCAGAATTCCATTCAAAACCTGGTTTTAGGCAGTATTTTTCAGCTTTCAAAATTCTTACCTGCACATTGTAGATACCACTTTTATGTTCAAGAAATTATACCATCTTTTTTACAAAGTTTTCTTTAAATAAAATAGCTCAATTAGTTTTGTCCAGAGCTAATGGACAAAATTGGACATTTCAAATAGACAGCTAATGGACATTTCAAATAACAATTATGTAGACCTAAATAGCTAGATTTTAAAGGCACCTATCTAAAAAGGCACTCAGCTGCATTCTAAAAAGCATTCAAGTATCAATTATGTCTAAATATAAAATGAATCACTTTTTCTTAGAAAAGTTTACAAATATAGTTGTAAATTCTTTGCAGAGCATGTTATGTAATGATTTGCAACAGTCTGTAGTTAGTTTGCATATCATCAGGGGAAGATTCATTAAAAGAAAAGAGATTTAACTGAGGTTTTTTAATTGATTACTCAAAAAGATTTCTGCTCTATGCAAGGGGAAGTATAGATACATTTGGACAAAGAAGTCCTCAGATAGCATAAGTAATAGAGACTAGAACATGATTTAGAGACCTAAAGAACTGGATAGTTTCAGGGATTAAGAGCTTAATATAGTTTATAGGGCCAGCAGGCAGCATTCTCCTTGGTAACCTATCAGAGCAGAAATGTGTGGTCACCTCTTAGGTCTTCATTTCTCAAAATCACCAGAAAGTCATTCCACAAGGACTTCATAAAGGATGAAAACAAACAACTTGAGATTGAGAGTGGGGTTAGCAAAGGTTGTGGGTTTGATGCTTGTATGGACCTTTCACTTAAGAATTGGACCTAATGATCCTTGTAGGCCCTTTCCAACACAGAATATTCTATGATATAGACAGACTGATAGTGGTGAGGGAAAAGGAAATAGATGTGTTGCCCTTTGGTGCTACAAGTATCAGGAACCAGATAATGACATTTTAGTTTGACTAGCTAAACAAGAAAAATAGAGAATATACAGAGCTCCTAAGTGCCTTTCTCCAAATTAGTTTCATTTTCTGATGAGAAGACCTCAGACATCCTTGACACTCAAATAATTGTGTAAAGTAATTTCTGTGCTCTTCCAATTAATCTGCAAGGTCTGTTTTATGGAAGTAAAAAAAAACTGACTATTTTTGTTTTTCTCAAAGGTAAAACTCAAGTAAGCTCCATTATTTTTAATGGGCAATGTACCTGTCTCAGGGTCTTTCACTGGCACTCAAATTCTTATCTTTTAGGTAAAAGACAAGAAAGTTACATATTTCTTTAAGTAAAAAAGGTTCTACACTTTAACTCAGAATGGGGAAATATAACTCTAAGACACATCTTTCAAAAGCTGCTGTATACCATAATGATCACAGGACATCACAATTTTTAAAAATTCTGTTTCCTGACTTTGTCTCTAACCAATAAATTAGACATCAATTATTAACAGTCAGGAATTCTTTTAAAAAAAAAATCTATAAATGACTGCCAGTTTCCACACACAGGTTTGAAGTTACATCACACTTCATTAAAAAATTGTCCTATAGCTCTCTTGAAGCAAATTTTTGTATTCAATTTTTTTGATACAATTTTTTTGTATTTATACCTGACTTGAATATTGAACAAATCTATGCATTTCAATGATTAAACAACCCCCACCCCTCCCCCACAGCAAAGAAACAAACAAATATTTAAGGACTTCAATAATTCTTTTTGTTTCAAAATAAACATAAATTGCTCTACTTTTTCAGTTTCTATCTGAAAACTCAAAGACTATATTAATCTGCTGATTATTAAGAGCACTAGCTTCTGATTCGGGAAAAAACCTTCAAAAAACAACTTTCCCCACACAGCACTAGAACCCTTGGTTTTAAGGATGGTAGTTTTGCCAAGAGGGTGTTTTAGAATACTAATATTGTGTTGCCGTAGTTTTTACTGGCAAAACTACGTTTTTCCCCTAATGCTTTGCATCTGACATACAGTTTACCACACTGTATGTCATTGTAGTATCCTAAGTGAGCAACCCAGCACTGTTAGACTTTACACAGTCTGTGCATCAAGGATATTTCTATAGGACAATTTAACATTCAGTGACTGTCTAAGAAAATTCTTCCTTGACTTCTGAATATAACACTTTCCTCTGTCATATGTCCCTGTATTGCACATAAGTTGCTTGGACTTGTCAAGAGAAAATATATCTCATGGTAATTCATAGGATAGAAGCAGGTTGATACATACTGGCAGTGGGAGGACCTGAATCTGACAAGCTCTGTTGAAGTCATAAACCTTGTAAAAAGCTATCATGGAAGCTTATTCACATGCTACATCCCTACAGAACCTTCAGCAAAATCTGTTGTATAATCTGAAACATTATTCCCATTAAAGACCCACAATTTTTCAAGGGGGAGACACATGATAGTTTAATGTCTTACATGCTACTTAAATCAGTTTTACACTTTCCAAATTCAGACTAATTGTGTGACACAAGACCTTGAATATATTTTCTCAGTTAATAAACCACTAAACTCGTGAACTTGTTAGTAAGTTAACTAATCACTGTTTTTACAGTATCTGTATATGATTTTATATGATCCAATATGATTGATACACTGCTAAATTTAAGGCCTCTGGGATAATGAGTCTGCTTCTGAACAAAATCTGGTTGTTGCCCCTGTTACTGCAGATATATACCTGTGCAAGGCTTTTTTCCTACTCTGGTATTTTATTCATTCCCTTCAACATAGTGACAAATGTCAAAGAGCTCACACCAATATGGATTTCTCATTCTATAGGCACACTATATCCGTGAAATCTTTGCTGAAGTATACTGTAGCAAACCAAGTAAACAAACAAGCCAATAAAAAGAATCTTATAATGGATTCTAACAACTAAAGGATTATCCTTTAGGATATCCTAAAGAATTATCAGGACAGTGTTTAGTTGAGGAACAATGAGACACAAAAACAATAAAATTTATGGAGAGTTACTCCATAGCATCACCCTAAGTCAGGGTCTTGTCATTCATGTTCACTGGCTTTGTAATACACTGACTGCTCCATCACCTTCGGCTGTGGTCCGTCTAGACACAGCCCTTTTCTGGTCTTTCAACCACTGGACCACAGCTAAAGCAAAAATTAGAGTTTCCAGGACCTACCACTTTCCAAACCATCCTTTTGTTTTATTGTTGAGGAATTGTTTTTATTGTTTTATTTGTTTTATTGTTGAGGGATACGTCTGCTGCAGGTAGCTCGGTAGCATTGGAGGACCAGGTCCTGCACCGTTAACAAACAAACAGGACATCACAGACTGCTGTGGGAAACCCGATCTGATTGTGTGAGTAGGGTGTGTGGGGAAATAAGCGGGAACACATCGGGTCACTAGAGCCGCCGCTGCGAAGGCGGCTTCGGTGTCAGCAGTGGCAGCTCTGCCATTGGGAAGTGGCTGCTAGGGAGTCTCATAAATGGTCACACTGGGAAGTTTCCTTAACATTTCTGCTGTCACTGAAGTCGGTTATAAAATTCCCGTTCTTTTGTACATAGAATCAGGCTAAAACAGAGGACTGGTTAAAAAAAAAAAAAGCCTACCCCGCTTTAAATTTGTTACATTCTAAGTAGCCCCTCACTCGCGCCCAAGCGCTCTTGACCACCCACAGAAAAAGGGCGGTGCCCTCGAAAGAGATGCAGCGACACGGAGAGGGGAATGCAGGGGCTTCCGCTTCCGGCGGCCGAGTGACGGCGGCAGAGCACGGCCGCACTGCGCGGCCGTGCTGGGCGGGAGGCAGGGGAAGATGCGGTCGCCGGCGCTGCCGCGGCTGCTGGTGGGGCCGCTGCTGATGTTGCTGGTGCTGCTAGAAGCCGCCCGCTGCAAGGAGGCTGCAGCCCCGCGCCCCCCGGACGCCACCACCGCTTCCCCGCGCCCAACGGAGGCGCCCGGCGGGGCCGCCACGCGAAGCAGCAGCAACAGTAGCAGCAGCAGCCGCCTGGCCGAGGTGTCGGCGCCGCCCGAGCAGGGCCAGCCTATGACCCAGCGCGCCCTGTCCGTGCTGGTGCTGTCCAGCGCCGCCCTCATCGTCTACTTCGTGATCCGGACCGTGCGGTGAGGGCGGGGAGCGGGCGTGTGGGCGCGGGGGCCGCAGCTGCGCGGTAGGGGCTGTGGAGCGTGTCGGCCCCGCGCCTCCTGAGGGGTCGGCGAGTAGCGCCCGACTGCTCTGGGAAGCTCCCAGTGCCGCCTTCCCGGTGTGGGCGGGGAGCAGCTCGGTCTGCTCCGCTCAAAAGTCACGTCACGTCACCGAGAATCTCACATCAGTGTTGGGCTTTTCCCAACTCCCTCCTGTGCCCTCAGGGTGGGCTTGTCACTGCTGGCGTCCCTCAGCCCACGTAAATTAATTTTGTATGTTCTTACAGTGAATTCTGGCCAGTTGGCAAACTTCTGTGTCGCTAAACTACCAAAGTTGTCCTCCCCGACTTTGTCAATAAACACCTTTCTTCTATGCTTTCTTTTACGGTAAAATTAACCTATTTTGTGTCTTTTTAAGAAAAGGGCCCTTAAAAAGCTTGCTACCACTTAGCTGCCTTTCTGTTTCTCATGGAAACTATTCTCCACGTACCTCAATGTGCTTTTGCAGTCAAGTACAGTGTTTGTCACTGTATTTTTTTGTCCTGGTAGTTTTACTTCTCTTTCTCATGCTTTAATAACTTGAATTCTTCAGAGCAAGGCCCAAATGTATGATTATGCATAAAGCACCTCAATTATGGAGCAAGTTCTCCATCTACTTTTCATTACATTTAGATATACCCATTGTGTCTAATATCTGCATCATTTAGTTTAGAAAGGAAGTTGAAGGACTGTTTTGTGTATGTCATGTACTAAGAAATACAGTCCAAGTAAACTAGGATATTTTGATTGTTCCATACATCTTGCAAATCACTCTTGAGAAGCCTTGAGGGCACTTCTCAGTGTTAGTGTGTCTTGTAACACGAGCCTGTTGGATTTGGAGATGTGAGTAGTACTGTGGAAAGGCCAAATAAATAAATAAATAAGTAAATAAAAGTCTGTCATTGCAGGAGCTGGAGAGAAAAATAATCATCTATTGCCATTATTTTCTGGATGAATGGTAATTACTTGATATTCTGCTTTTGGCAGTAGGATGCTGTTCTGCATTTGCAACTGGAGTGCTGTCTTCTAGGTGCTACTGTAAACTGGAAGCTTTACACCTCACATTATTTTGTAATTCCGTGGCATCTTGCTTCTGAATTTTGGAATAGGTAAAGTGTATGTTTTTGAATTCGAACTTGTAGCTGAAATGTTCTTGGCAATTATATACAAAATGTAAAGATTAAGTGCAAATGACCTGTTTTTTGGATACGTTTCCTTGGCATGAAGACATATCTTATTGTAAGACATAAAAACTTTTTTCAAACTTTCTGACAAGTTGCCTGCCTGGTGTATGAAAGGAAGAAAGTGAGTGTAGTGTCTCTGGATTTTAGTAAGGCTTTTGATGCTTTTCTTCACAGTACCCTTCTGGACAAGCTCTGCAGCTGTAGGGTGAGCAAATTTGTGGTGCACTGGTAGAAGGGACCACTAAACGACAGGGCTCATAGGGTTGTAGTAAGGAGGGTTGCATCAGGCTGGTGCCCAGTCACCAGTGTTGCTCCTCAGGGCTCTCAGTTCTAGGGCTAGCTTTGCTCAATACTCTTACCTGGAGACAGGAGTTGAATGGGCCATTAGCAGCTTTGCTGATGACACCAAACTGGGAGGTGCAGTTGGCTGTCTCAAGGTGCAAGAGGCCTTGTAAGGGATCTAGATAGATTGGTGCATTGGGCAATCACCAGTGGCAGGACATGCAATAAGAACAAATGCTGGGCTTTGCAGCTGAACAGGACACTAGTTTTACTTGGGAGAGAAGTGACTGCAGAGCAGCCATGCAGAGAGAGATCTCAGGGTGCTGGTTGACAGCAAGCTCAGTGTGAGCCAACATGTGCCCTGGCAGCCAAGAGGGCAACTTCACACTTGGGTGCATCTCAGACAGCACAGCCAAACAGTCAAGAGAGGAGATTGTCCAGCTGTATTCAGCATTGTCATGGCCTTCTTGTGAGTAACTGTGTGCAGTAAGAAGCGTACTGAGGCACATGAATACAACCAGACTGAGGAACCAAGCTGGAGAAAGAGCTGGAGGGCCTGTCCTCTGAGGAGCAGCTGAGGACTGAGTTTGTCTACTTTGGAGAAGATGAGGCCTGAGGGGTGATATCATTGCTCCCTAAGGTCCCATTGGTCCCTGACAAAGGAGATGCTTATCCCTTCTTGCTGAGATCCAGCTATAGGATGCATGGGAATGATTCAGAGTTGCACCAAGAGAGCTATAACTTGGACATTAGGAAGCATTTTTTTTACTGCTAGGGTGGTCAATGACTGGAACAGGCTTCTTAGGAAGGGGATCAGTGTTAAGAAGCATTTGGACAATACCCATGGTACCATGCTTTAAATTTTGGATTGATCAGGCAGTTGACTTGATAGTAGTTGTAGGTCCCTTCCAACTGAGCAGTTGTCAGTCACAGAGTAAAAGATCTTAAGTTATTTTTGGTAAGACTCAGGACACTGCTTTAGAGTCATATCTGTGATCATACATGCATGTTGCGTAAGCATCTCCAGTATTCCTGTAGCTGTAGTTGTTTAACTACTTCTTAGATAGGGAAGGGTTTGAGTCACAAGTGATTAGTGTATCTTTTTTCAACAGGATTTGCTTGAATCTAAAATCTGTGCCAGGTTTGTGATAAGTTTTATTTGCATTTTCTACAATCTAGACATTTGCTATGACTGTCTTAGGTTACTCTCAAATCACAGTAGCTACTCACTTTCCATTTTAACCCATTAAGGGAAAAAGATAAAATGTAAAGTGAGATTGACAGAAATATTGATGGTGTGAGTAGCATGTACTGGCTCTTCTTAATTTCTTTTTTGTGTGTGTGTGTTTAAAAAAGTTTCTTATCTCCTAGGATATCCATAATGCTTGTCCTAGTCCCAATTGCTTAGCTTCTTTAGTGAAAACGAAAGGCATAACATGTAAGAAACAACCACATTTTTCATCCTACTGTAATCTTAAAAAAGTTCTAGAATTTTATTCATGGTGCTTTGAAGTGTACAATTTCTTTCCATGTTGATGAATAAAGAACAGATGAAATAAATTAAGAACATGGAAGGGACTTTGTCTTGAACTGAAAGGTGAAATTTTTGGTTTTGATACTAGCCTTAGCTTTAATGAGAAAGCTGGGTATTTTGTTCTGGTGTAAAGCACTTATGTGTCTGGGATAACAGTTGCTGCATTTTCACATCATAATTGAGAGTGGAAGAAATGGCCATGTTGATTATTATAACATTAGAAATTGGAGAACTTTGAATAATGGTATGTATTTCATCTCTTTCCCATTCTTACAAGGTTATATTTATTTCTCAGTTCCAAAAGGAGATATATTTTATACATTGGAGCACAGTGAAAAGATAAACCAAGACTGAATGCTATTGTGTGTTCTTTCAAGAAGGGTATTTAAACAAGTTGTGTAAGTACACTAGAGTTTCAGGATAGGATTTGAAGCTGACAATCTCAATATTGTATTTGGGATCGCTTACAAGTTAGTTAAAATGGTGCCTAAATGTGGGACAGAGAAGTCACTATGCACAATATACAACAGTATAATGTATTATAAGTAATATAATAGCAGTACTATAATACTGTAATATATTAATAATTTTTTATATTAGCTCAGAAATACTTTGTGTTGAATTTCCTGAATGTTGTAAACATGTTTTGTAGGCACCTAGCTTGGGGTTGTAAATTCTGGAGTTTCTAAATTAAAGACCTGTTACACCTTTGCGTTTAGCACTAAGTACCTAGACATAAATTCTTTTTTTTAAAGTCCTATAGCTTTCATGTAGTTGTTAGCCAGTTACTGAAAGTGACTCTGTCAGCATTCTGTAAACAAATGCCTTTGCCCAGTGTTTGGTGAGTTCTGGAACTTGAGCAAGGCTTGTTCCATGGATTAAGGAGTAGTTCTGGAAAACCAAATGGAATGGTTCATTGTGTGGGTGATGCACATGGGACCCAGGCCCGTGCAGCAAAGCTGTAGAGAGTGAGAAAAGCAGATGCAGACAGTCTGCTTGTCTGTGATAAGCACTGTGCCTTAATCCTGAAACAGGAGTTACTGGCTCTTCCTTCTGTGTTTTGTGAAGCAGACAAGACATTGACTCTACAAGATCTACCTTATTCTAAAGTGTAATTATAGATCATTTTCTAAACTTGATATCTATAAAAGACTTCATAAATTATAATAAAAATTTCTAGTGTCAGCCATGACTTGTGTTATAGCTTTGCTATAGCTGTGTTTGGTTTCTACCTGATTTGATCTGCTCTTCTTTACAAATGCACAAGACACATAGAAAATATGTAGCAAGGCAATTTTTTTCTCAGTAGAAGTATGTTAGAAGTATGCTTTTGCGTATATTTTTTATGTGGCTCTTATATTTAGATGTTAAGTGCTGTTTTCGTGTTCACTACATTAATACTATATAAAATTACAGATGACACTCTTAGTGGCCTTAATCATTTAATGTAAACTGTTGACACTTAGAATTGTCTGACCTCTGAATTTCATAGAGCTAAGTGTGTACACTTATCATAGATTTTAGAAAACTTACACTAAGTATGAATATAGCAGTATTTTACATTATTGGATCAGAAAGTAGCAAAATATCTACATTACTTGAATGTTTTAAAATATTTTTCAGACTCAGAAGGCAAAACAGAAAAACCCGAAGATATGGAGTTTTGGATACGAACATAGAAAACATGGAGCTGACCCCATTAGAACAAGATGATGATGATGATGATACAACACTATTCGATGCCAGCCATCCTCGACGGTTTGTATTTAGAACCTGAATGTACTTCTAGCCATAGAAGTGAAGGAGTGTGGGTGATAAGCAGTTTCTCTGAGAAAGCTCACTACTGTGTTTCATATGCATAGTTGGAGAAGGGATGTCAAGATCACTTGAATTTTACATGGGCAAGAATTTAGTGGGCAAGAAGATAAACACCATTTGTCTTCAACATGTGAGTCTCAGAGAAATGGAGAGGAAGGTAGGATATTTTTGTTACAAATTCAGTGTCATTGAAGCTAATGTTAAGTCAACAACTAGGTTTTACCTTTCTCTTTTCTTTTTTTTTTCCTAATTTGGAGGCTCTTCAGTTTTTCCTGTATATTCTCACCTATGAGTTCTGCTTCAAGCAGCTTTGCTTCATTCTGCTATCTTATTGCTAAATAGTCAGCAGTTAGTTGATGATGATCCTGCACCAGGTTTTACATTTGGTATTGCTGCACTGAAATATTAATATTCTTAAGCTATTCTTGGAAACTTTGTAGATACAGGAAAATATTGTTGTATTTTGTTTGAACTTCCAAAACCAAATTTTGTTTGAACTTTCGTTCTGTTTCCTTAGTGTCCTTAAACATGATCAATTAAAATTTAAATTTATGTAATTCACACTTAAAGTTTTTCCTTATTGAGTAATGCCATCACATTGCATGTGTGAAGATACAGTAAAAAAAAAAAAAAAATTGATGGGATTATCATAGTCATAGTTCATAGTAAGGGCTACTTGACTACTGTCAAGTATCAGAAGAGATCAGATGAATTCTTCCAGTCACAGCAAGTAATTGATTCACACTGCTTAATGTGAAATCAGATTCAAATCTCAAGCAAAACGGTTTGATAAATGCAATACATGATGTCACGAATTAAAAGTATTAGAGTAATAAGTCAGGTATTCTACAGTTTATCAGGAGGAACTTTGGATGCAGTTCTGGCACTTGGAAGAGAAATGTTCAGTCTGCTTTAACTTTGTCTCCTTAATGAGAATCTTTCTGATTTAATTTTTTTTTGTTAGTCAAAGCCTCTCTTGATTTTTTTTCTCCCCCATACACTAGATTAAAATAGCTAGAGTATCTCAACTTAGCATTCCTCTGCATTTCAGAATTATGTGTCATTTACCATTATATATATACACATATATATACACATTACCATTTTATATATATATATAAAAAACATAATAGGTAATTGTCACATTATATCCAGGAATTCCCTCAATGTCTTCCTTAAGTCTTTTAGCTTCTGTTGTAATTCAGCATACTTTTTGACAGTGAGGTATTTGATGACAAGTTAACATGATACTCTTTATAAATGCTTATTTACAGGAATATCAACTATGTTTTTAAATAGGAAGTAAAATGATAATGTAGGTTGTCATCATTAACAAACAGTATTACACAATTATAACTTTCAGAGAGCCTATTTCTGATTTTTCTGCTTTCCTGTTTCCTAAACATTTCATTTTGAGGGAGAAGAAAAATTTGTTGAAATATTTCACAGTAGAAGTATCTAAACTCTTGTTTCAATAGTGCTCTGAAAGTATGTGCCTAAATTATTGAAGTCCTTATTTTGATACTGGGAACTCAGGAAAACAAGGACTTAAATTAGGTTTAGTGAAGATGGTGAATTTTCTCTGGTTTTGTATATTGATATCTTCCTGTGTTCTCTTTAACGGGGAGAAGCTCTTAAAATTTTAAGAGCTACTTTTTATTTGAAATGGTGTTCATGTGTAGGATGAAAGCAGTGCTGAACAATGTGAATTTACTCCACAAATTTCTGTAGAGCAGCTTGATAAAATGGTGTTCAAACTTTGCAAAGATACATCATTGCTGGGAGGATAGTTTTGAAAACTAGAGTACTTGAATTTTTTTTTTTTTTTTAATCTTGATTGGGAATGTACTTTTTAAAGTTAATTTATTATCCCTTGTTTCAACTTGTTTGCATCTGCACTGAAACTTAGTAATCAGTCTTCACATTACTGCTTAATCACAATGACCAAAGGGAATACAAAATGCATAAGTAAGCAAAGACAGCTTGATGCTGAGGACAACATCATGAAAATGATACTCACATATTCTTGGGAGATGTCATTAAACTTTGTTCTGACATTTATAGTAATTCAGAGGTATGGTTGATTGGGGTTTTTTTTGAGGTAGCTTAAATATATAGTCAGGCCTGGAACCTGGGAACAAGGAAGAGAGGCTTTTAGTAAACTAAACATTTTGAGTTTAGTGCTTTGTCAAGTAAAGAACAGTTGCAGTTTTATTTAACTTAGACTCAACAGTTGAGCTTATTTAGTGCTTAAGTTTTTTTCCGTCACAACTCATAACGGAAGGCACTAAAAAAACAATGCAGTTACAGGAAATTCTTATCTTCATGTTCACTTACATTTGTTATTGACATCCAAGTAGTCAAGTTTTAGTATATATATAAAAATATTGTTATATATATAAAAATATGTCTTTTTTCCTATTTTCTCTGTGATGTTTTAAAAGACTGTAGTAGTACCCAGTCTGCTTTCATTTTTCTTGCTTGAAAATATCAAGCTTTTTTTAAGGTGATACTCTACAGGATAGTATGCCTATATTAGAAATCCCTATAGGCTTATTTTGGGTTAGCTGTTAACTGTATTAGGCCCTTTGCAGGACTAGGCATAGAAACTTACTTCTCTCCTAAAAATCACCATGATAGTGTTAGTATACTGGTGTCCAGATACATTACTGCTTTCAAGGGTTGCTGTTTCCTTTCAGAGCTACATGAAAAAAGGTCCCCAGTGCCCTCAGCTGTAACATAGACACAATTTAAGTGTACTCTCACTGTCATCATCATCCATGTTACCAGTCTCTGTGCTGCTGCTGTTTGGGACAGTTTACCAAAACAGTAGGTTTTAGCCATTTTGCTCAATAGCTTACTATTAAATGCCCAAGTGTAAAATTCTAGCTCTTGGTCTTTTACATACATGGTAACTGAGGAACAGTTATTATCACATCTTTGTTTTTCAAAATTATATCACACTACTAGTTTAAAATCCTCATTGAGTGACTTCACACAGAAACTACTTGGTCAGTGCTGCAAGGCACAAGGAGAGGAATTTACTCAATTTATTTATAGTATTCCATAACTGGAATACTACGAAGACTTGACAGAGTTTCAGTAGGAACTCAGGAGCCTTGAAAATTCAAAAATACATTCATCATGGTAAATCCCTTTTTATTTTTGTAAATGAGTTGTCTCTCTATTTGGAAAGGTTAAATGAATGCAGGTTTATGGTACTTTGCTTCACAGTAATATGGTAACTATGAGTTTTTCCAGTCAAATATGTCATGTCTCTCTGGATTCTTCCATAATGTGTAATCTTGAAAAATGTAGGCTAAATTCGCCTTGAAACAGGGCATTTCAGATTAATGCATCTGTTTCTTCTATTGTAGAGAAGTACGTGCCTTTCAATGAAAGAACTTAATCTTAGAACCAGAGAAGGAGACTGCTTCATGGGAGAAATAAGAAGCAAGAGGGTATGCAAGTGGGGGGGAACTAATTTAATTTGTGTATTTTATGGCATCCTTAATATCTTGCAATAAGTAATGTATCAATTTGTTGTATCTTTTTTGTATATAGAGATTCTCAATGTATAGCCTATGGGGAGAGAGTACTAACTGCACTAAGATAAAAACCTATTTGAAAGGCAGATTACTTGTAAAACAGGGTATTTTTTGCTTGTTACAAGTCTTGTATGCCATTAAGTGTGGTGTACACTTTTTTTCTACAGTAACCTGGAATGTTAATTTTTTCTTCTGATATTAAATTGTAAGTAAATAAAGCCACTGTGGACTTCTCAGAATTGGTAGAACATGATTTTAATTGAGGAGATGATTTACTGTTTACCAATAAAAAGCTAAACCACTGCCTTCTGTGTTGAGAATTTAAAAAACTGAATTAACATGTTTTGTTCATGTAAACTTCAGTGGAAAAATAAAATGTGTTTACAGTGTTCCTAGCACTTAGTGTGATACTCCAACACTATAAATTTTAAGGATACTTGGGATATTAATGTAATTATGTAAAGCATGGTATTGCAACATCATCCTGTTGAGACTCCTGATTGCAACTGTTGAGTTAATTTTCTGTGAGGTCTCTCTTCAACTTGTGTGAACAGATGTGGCTCAGTGACTTTAGGGTGTTGCTGCGTGATGTCAGTATTCAGATCTGTAGTGAAGCAGAGATAAGCCTTTGGGAAAATTCTAAATATTCTGTAACTCTAAAATGAAACACTGACATCAGAAGCAGCTAACTGAAGTGTGTGGTAGCTCTTTCATGAATGTAGTTGACATACAGTAGTTATGTTTAGTTTTCGGCTAGTGCCATAAAAATTATTAGAACAGTCTTTAAGACCTGGAAAATATACTTTTTAAAATGTATTGCAGTTTCCACCATAATCTTGATAATGTAGACAAAATGTTCAAATTCTAGTTTAGAATTAATGTGTACATTTTTTGGTATTCCATTTATCCATATATTTCAAAGTATAAGTTTGGTACAGCAGTAATGGGGGTGAATATGTATCCTCAAAGTACCTAAGTTATGGGCTACAGAGAAAGAGGAATAATTTTTCTTGATTCTTCATCCTCTTGGTGTTTGAACAAAATTGGAGTACTTTTCTTTGAGGTAATTTCTGCAGTGATAGGGTGGGGAGGCAGTCTGCTGTAGATTTTCTTTACTTCTACCAGCTGAAGTAAAGTAGAATATATTGTTATAAGAGTAGAATATTTTGTTATATTGAAACCTTCTTACTTGCTCTAGTAACAGCTTAGATGAGGTCAAATCAGCCTCCCAAGGTAATTTTCACCTACAGCTGCCCATGTGCCACATAGAGTGGGGAAATAGTTTGTATTTACAATAAATGCAAGTCTTTATATTGCTTCCTGTTGTACCTAACTTCTTCTGCCTATATGTAAAGATAAAACTGAAATGGAAACACAGCACTAATTCTTGGAACTGCTTAGTTGAGGAATCTGGAGACATAGTAAAGAATACCTGGGTTGTAGACTGCAGGTGAGGGAATAGTAAATGATAGAAAGCAAAGTATGCTGTTTCCATATATAAAGGGGACCATCAGTATTAAACATAATTGAAATCTTTTAGAAGTATAGACTGTCCTCCTGACATCCTAGAATTCAAACCTATAGAATCTTTCTAGGCTTTGAGCCACCTGAGGAGGTGTTACCCTTGTTATGCACAGATATTTGAACTGTTTAAGCAAGTTAAAATCACTGGAAATGCAATCAGTCTTTAAACTCTTGTATATGCTGCAGGTAAACCTTGATGTTTTCCTGCAGAAAAAAACAAAATGGAACAGATTATTTATGTTTCCAAGCAAATTTTCTGGTGGAAAAAAAAAAACAATCACAAATTTTCTCAAAAATTTTATATAGGCTTATTTCATCCATGCCTCCAAAATTATGAGGCTCTATTTACAGGAAAACCATCTGTAAAGCAATCATACAACATAAGTTTTGGAACAGTTTTGATTTCTGATATGTTCAATACCATGTGGTTGATGGAGCAAACTTCCTTGGCCTTACTCAGCTTGTATCTAATTTAAGTAGCTGAATTGGTTCTCATTGCATTTGCAAACACTAGTTAGAAAATAATCATGGTTTTGTATGTCTTGGTCTAACAGTTGTAAATTGCAGCTGTGAGTTATGTACAGCCCCTGTTGATAGGTGCAACACCATCAGTACCATGTCCAACTACTTGTTAAAAGCTGTTCTTAGAGCTTTTCTAACACACTTTCAAAAATTTGGGAAAGAATATGCCAACACAGTGGCCAGTAACTGACCTGTGCATAAACCAAACTAAGTTTATTTCAAGCTTATTTATCACTTAAAAAAAAAAGATTAAAAATATGAAGAGAAGTAATTATGAAATGTGTATCTGAGTAGCTGTGTATGGCAAGTTTTATCCCCATTTGAACTAAAATATTAATAGGCCAGTAAAGAAAGTGAGCTGATCTGCTGATGTGAAACTCCTTGAAGATAGGAGATAACCCAAGTTTAATGAGAAATAAACTGGGAGAGGCTAGATTTCTTCTATAACTTGAATTTCTGAAGACAGAAAATGGAATTTGGACAGAAATCCTGTAAGATTGAAAAAAGAATAAGGTTTAAAGATACTTTTACTATTTTTACAGTATTAAAGCTATCACAGCAGATCTATTACTGTTTGTTAGGGCTTTGTGACTTTTTTCCTTCACTACTGTAATTTGAGGCACGGCTTGTACAAGAATATGTAGCTCCTGATCGAGTTTGAATATATTAGTTTAGTGCGATGGAGCAGGCACCCTGTGATGTCATGAATGAGTCCAAGCACGAGAAATCCATGTGACTGAAGAGGCAGAAAGCATTTTTATTTTTTGTGTTGACCAGTAAGAGCCAGGAACAATCTTTTAATATGTAGGCCAACTGAAAAACTTTAGTCTCAAAAGACCCAGTATGAGTGGACTGCTTCATAGTTTTGGAATAGAATTCTGTTTGCTTCAGGTGTCTTGTTTCATGGTACTACTGATGATGGTATTCCAAACTGTTAACTGTTAAACCTCTGCAGAATTGATCCAACTCTCTGGAGTGGTGTCCTCTGATGAGATTTTTGTGTGATTTTTCTCTGTCCACAATTACTCATAATTTCCAAGGGGCTTGCACTCTATTTAGCTTCCATCTTGAAACATTCTTTTTCTAAGAAATGATAAAGTAAGAAGATTTCTTCAAGGTATTATCAGGATGGATGGATAAGTTTGAGATTTTACTACAAGATACAAAGAAGGTTCTTAAATCATAAAATCTTTTGTGTGTAATTTTCTGCTTTCTTCAGCTGGGAAAGTATGAGCTTATATTTCAATAAGCCTTTTCAATACTTATGGCCTTGCATAAAATGCAATATATAATGTTTTCCTAAGTGATGTGGGCATATGAATCAAATGGACAGTAAGTAAATTTGCTGTCGCAACTAATCTAGGAGGAGCTGTGAACTCCCTCAAGTGTAGAGAGACTTTACAGCTCTGATTAGACTATGGAGCAGGTTAATCACCAGACGTATGAAATTTAATAAAGAGCAAGTGTTGGATTCTCCAACTGAAATGAGATAAAAATACATACAAACTGGGGGACAAGAGGCTGAAGACCAGCTCTGCAGAAAGATATCTGGGGATTTGAGTTAATGGCAAGTTGAATAGGAGTCAGCAGCACCCTGTCAGCCGATGGGCCAACTGTGTCCTGGGATGCATCTGGGCAAGGGAGGGGCTTGTCCCACTCTGCTCTGTTTTGAACACCACAATATGAGAAGGACAGGGAATTGCTGCTTTGTTCAGCTTGAAGAAGAGAAGGCAGCAGGCAAGAGGGGCAGCAGAGTGGGAGATAATGTCTCTGCTGACCAGTGAAAGGGCAGATGGGATGGGAATGAGGTTGAATCCAGCAGATTTCAGGTTGGACATATGGCATAGTCTGAGTTCAAAAGTTATGCCAGAGTTCCTTTTGATACTTGTTTGTATCAATCTAGATAATGGGCACTTTGTTTATCAATTTTCTTTCCTAAGCTTCATCCTATTTAATAGAAACAAGCATTCATTCATATTAGCGTCAGAAAATTTGGTCCATAAAGACAGAGGATGAAACAGTACACATTCTCACTCAAGCATTTAATTGTTCACGTTTTAAAGAAAAGTCAGTGTCAGTTCAACTGCTGACTGGATCATGCATTGTATAAAGAAGTACTCATTTTTAAGAAAGAAATTCTTTATTATTCCAGAGCTTTTTCTTAAAAAAAGAAAATAAATCCAGCCAAAAGCCTGTAGGTAAGGTAAATGGCATTTATGAGGATCCTTAATGAAACTTCTTCAATTGAAAGGTCTATAGGCCATATTTTGAACCTTGGGAGATTTCACAGGGAATATGTTTGCGCTGATATTACTCCTTTTACCTGCCTTGGGCATTGCCCAAAAAGAGATGTGTGACTGTGTGGATTTCTATTCGGACCAAATACAGTAATTTTTATTCTGTGCTCTGATAGAGTCCAAAGGCCTCTCACCTTTCTGAACAGAAAACACAGTTTTAAAAAGATAACAAAGTTTTACAAATTAAACCTGCTGAATCAAAGCAGACATATATACATCAGCATTTTTATGATGTTTCTGAAAGTTAGTAGTACACTTCCAGTAAGAAGATTGCTCAAATAGGTGGTGAAATTTAATTCAAAGTTTAACTGTCCATTCTATCCGATCTTTAATTTTGCCTTTCCTGATATGAAATCTAAATCTTGTTTCTAGTGATTTTAAGCCTATTGCATTGAAGCTACAGTGAATGGTAAATTTGTTCTATTGCAGATCTGCCATTTCTTTCAAGATCATTATATTGCCTCTCCATCTTGTCCGAACACAACACTCTCAGTTTCTTTCCTCTTGTATTGGTTTTGCATTGGTTTTGGTAGGAGGGGATGCTACAGGGCTGGCTCCTGTGAGAAACTGCTAGAAGCTTCCATCATGTTTAGCAGAGCCAATCCCTGGTGTCTACAAAGATAAATATGCTGCTGGGCCAGTTAGAAATGGTGGTAATGCCTCTTAAAACACATTTAAGAAGAAAGATAAACAAAAAGTTGTTGCACAGTTTTAATTCCAGCCAGAGGAGAGCAGGGTGAGAACATGTGAGAAGAACAACTATGCAGACCACAAGGTCAGTGGAGAAGGAGAGGGAGAAGACGCACCAGTTGCTGGAGCTGAGATTCATCTGCCAGCTGTGGTGAAGACCATGGTGAAGCAGCTGTGCCCCTGCAGCCCATGGAGGTCCATGGGGATGTAGAGATCCACCTGCAGCCCATGGAAGAGCCTCCACCAAAACTGGTGGATGTCTGGGAGGAAGCTGTGATCCTGTGGGAGATCTGTGGAGAGAGGAGCTGTGTTCCAGCTCCTATGCTGGAACAGCCTGTCCTTGAGGGACTTCACCACATGGCAGAGTGACCCATGCTGCAGCAGTTTTGGAAAGACACCTGCCTGTGGGATGGACTCACATTGCAGCAGTTCACAAGGAGCTGTTGCTTGTGAGATGGAGCCATGTCAGAGAAGTTCGTGGAGAACTGTCTCCTATGGGAGAGACCCTATGATGCATTAGTGGAATGCTCCTCTTCCTAAGCAGCAGGAGAAGCCACAGGAGATGAACTGATCGTTCCATGTCTCTTTGCACCACTGGGGTAGGAGATAGAGCTGAGAAGGATGCAGGGGTGGGAAGAAGGTGGTTTTAAGGGCTTGTTTCACTTCTCATTATCCTGCTCTGATTTTTTTTTCTTTTGGGGTGTATTTTTGTTTTTGTTTTTGTTTTTGGTTTTTTTTGTTTTGTTTTGTTTTGTTTTGTTTTTGTTTGTTTGTTTGTTTGTTAGTAATAAATTCACTTAATAGCCCTAAGTTGAGCCTGTTTTGCCCATGATGGTATTTGATGAGGTGTCTCTCCTGGTCCTTATCTCAACCTATGAACTCTTTGTTATATTTTCTCTCCTGTGTCCAGCTGCAGAGGGAAGTTAATGAACGGCTTTCATTGGTGCCTGGCATCTGACCCAGGTTGATCCACAGCACCTCCCAAGATAGTTATAATTGACAAACCTGCTTAGTATGCCTGCAAATCCTGCATCTAAGTCATCTGTGAAGACATTGAAGAGTGCTGGGTCTGGAATGGAGGTCTGTGGAACGCCACTAGTGACAGATCACCAGCACCCCATTCATTGTCACCCATTGTGCCCAACCTATGAGCCAGTTGCTGTGCTTGTGATGATGCATTTATCCAGCTGAGTACTGACATTTTGTCCAAGACACTGTGAAAAACAGCACTGATGACTACAGAAATCGAAAAAGATTACATTAACTGTCTTCCCTTGATTGATGAAGTGGAGAATCTTGTCATGAATGGCTATCAGTAGAACTTTCCCCTTATAAACCCATGCTGGCTGCGAATGATGACTGTGATGTCCTTCAGGTATTTTTCAATAACTCACAGAATAATCTTCTCCAAATTCTGCCAGGCACTGAGGTGAGACTGACAGGTGGGTAGTTACCAGGGTCATTCCTCTTGCCCTTCTTGAAAATTGGGATGTTAGCCACCTTTCAGTCATCTGGGAACTTCTATGATTCTGTGTTTCTGTGATTATATGGTGATAGAAACACATACAAAGGCTGTGCAGCTCTCATACTTTTGGTCTTGAGTAGTATAAATAATTTCCCTTCCTCCCCTACCTATATAAAAGATAAGTTGCCACATTTTCAATTTTAGCTCTCTAAATAAATTCAGTTGACTTAGAGCCTTAGATTTTGTAGCAGCTTCAGAACCATTTGATACTAGAAAGTATAATGTAGAAAATAGGGTTCTAAATTTAATATGGGTATTAATAATGGGTACATTATTATGGGTAATTATTTACCCATAGTTAATATGGGTAAACATCTGCTTTATATCTGCAAGTAGGATAGATGTTCTAGACCTTGTTCTGCCCAAGCTGGACATGACAGCATTCATTTTCCCAGAGGCAAATAAGACCAGGGCTTATTTGCCTGAGCAGGTGGGTGCTTCTGGTCCAATTTTTTATGTTTTCCACTAACATGCCATGAAATACCTGAATTCCAGTATGTGATATTGATTTAACTGAAGTATTTGTACTCTTTTGGATATAAGTAGTAGATAGTCATTAAGATTTTAATTGATAATCTTGGAACTTTAGCTGTCCCCAAGAAAAAACCCTTACATTCATGTGTTGGTGTAAGTTTCAAGAAAAAGAAAGCTAAAGTAGGATATATTAAAAACTGGTTAATTATAAAATGTTATTTTTTTTATTTGAATGCAAACTCTGTTGTCCTTGGTGCCGATACTTGTCTTCAGTACCTATGAAATTGAAATATTTTTCTCATTTTTTTAATACTGTGGATGCTGTTCTGTCCATTTGCATTACTAGATACAATAAATCAGAAACAAAATAATTTGTAATGTTTCAAATTTTAAATGAAAATAAAAATTTTCATGTTAGAATCAGGTTTGTTTTCTTTCTGAATTGATAAAAGGGCAGAATTATGATTTAAAATGCAAGTTTTGGGGTTTTATCTGTGTGTTGTTGCTGTGGTCACTGTTCTGTCACGTCCACTGTGGTCTTGAGTGCAAAGTATAGTGAAGTAAATGTACTCAACATCCCTTTTGCCAAGGTGTGAGACTTGCCTTGAACATGACATTCCACAGCAAAATCCTGTTGAAACATTTAGGGTTATCTTCTGTTTCTTTTCTCCCAGCAAACACAAGTTCAGTTTTAGGTAGCATATGTACCATTCTCCAGGGAGCAAAAGCAAGGGAAGGCTACTGTGAATATGTTTTATTCAGTAAAGTTAAATCTACAGCTTCTTAAAATCTTTCTCAGTTTAAATGGCAAGATGATAATAGTTTCATATTTTCAGAATTAATTTGAATATTTTGTTCAGAAGCTACTTAAAATCTAAGACTGACAATGGACTACAAGCCTTCTATGTAGAAGAAGCATTATAAACTTGGCTAATGCTTCAAAGTGAAGTTGCAACTCTTAACAGTGGAAGGAAGAGAGCATATGCTTTGTCCAAGGTTAGCCCTTGACCAGCAACCATTTTGGGTTGTTAAATAGACGCACCTATTTTGACTATAGTTGCATGTGTCAATAATGTCCTTGGTACTTTTCAAAACTGATGACATTTAATCCTAGAAATATTCATGGCAGACTTCTCAGGGACTCTATGCCCATACACTGAAAGACAACATCCCCTTAAAAATTCTGCAGCAAGTCTTCCAAGTGTTTCTCTTTTCTTCCTAGCTAGTAATCAGGAATCTAGTTCCTAAGTTGTTATTTAATCTCAGTAAGAGGACATATGGATGAAATAGATGTGTTATAAACCTTAACTAGCATGGCAAATTAATATTTTCTAGTTACTTCCACCATTGTGAAGTTTACAGAATAAACTGACTCCAGCAAGACTTTCACAGGAGTGTTGTTAATTGTGGGAATTGTGCCTGTTGCAGAAATACAGGAAGAGGGTCAACATTCAGCCTGCATTGCCTGAATCTCAGAAGTTCTGTTACCAACAATGGCAAAAACAGAAGTGTTCACAGGCTTTTCCCCTGAGGATATTTCCAAATAATGTCAGTGATATATCTGACACAGATGTGTGGCAGCAGGTATCCTATCATCACTGAAAGAGCATCCATCTACTAACGTTACCAGCCAAAGCCAAGTGCCCACTTTGTTGGGGCTACTGCCAAACAGTGAAATGTTCCTTCTGCAATATGCTACCTGACACTCTACTACTAGCTCTGGCTAAGATGGCTGCTTGCCCAAGCTTCTTTTTTTCTTTATTTTGACTATCTGCTGTTAGTCAGATTGGACTTCTCTTCAGCAGCAGCTCCCAAGCTGAACTGTAATCAGTCAGGCTTCCTCTTCCTTATCAGCCAAGCACTCAAGAAAAATATTTGATTTAGGATTTTGTGTATTTTTCCCCGGGGCCAGTGTAACCCCCAAATGGGCCTCTCTAGCCGTTCTGTGAAGCTGCTGTAAAGAAGGATTTGGTCAAAGCAGGCAAGCTCTGTGAACTACTCATACTAACATGAGAAGGCAGTACCCTTCAGTTACAAACAACTACCAGTGGAACATGGAAGTGCTGCTAACATATTTTGTCCCCTTTTATTGTAAACTTAAGTACACTTTTGGCACTTTTAGCAAGAAAGTAGTTGCATGTTACGACGTACAGGTTTTCTGTCTTAGAAAGGCTTTTGGTTTCTTTCTGTCTGTGACTTGTAAATGCTACATTCTGCTGTCAGCTTCTCAAGGACGAGAGGCTGTGTCCAGATCACTTAAAGAAATATGAAATGAAATGGACTGCAGTGGAATATGAAGAGGCCTTTGAGGAGTCATGAAAGGAATGGAAAGGTGAACCTTCTTGCATAGGTATCATTCACAGGTGCTGTTAATGACTGTATGAACCAAGTGATTGCATTTTGCTGTACTATAAACATTTCCATATCTTGCCTTCTTCCTTCTTTCCTCCTTCCTCTCTGCCTTCCTTCCTCTTTCAACAAGGGAACCCTCTTCTGTTGTGTAATAAGTGCTGACAAGAAGACATATCCTTCCTATGAAATGGTCTCCCAAGCACGATCACTATCCAGAATCAAAGTCAACCTGCCAGACATGAGGCTCTGGGTTTCCTATTCCTCATGTCTGCATGGGAATGCCTGGGGGCTCAGTTCATGGTCACCTGGCAGAATTTAAGGACCCACTATTTCCAATAGCATTGATGATTAGAATTGGAGCCACGTTAGCCACTGGAACAGTAGTAGTAAGGTAATGCTGTTGATGATATTGTAGTTGATGTCCCATGTTTAGAACAGGTGCCAACTTAGGAGACAACTGCTAGAGTACTGACATGATGCACATCAGTGTTTACAGCCAATATCTACATGTGAGATGTGCATGAAACAGTTCTGCTGAGACACTGCTGTGACACTGTTCTTTTGATTGAGACTGCAGGCTTCCCGTGTTAGTCACTGGATTTCTTATCTATGGGCTCGCAGATATGTGTCCTGAATTCTGTGACACTTAACACTAAATATTTCGGGTGGTGCCACAGATCTTTCTTGTAACTGCATTAACTGCAGTATTGAACTGGTATCCCTTCAAGGGGATTTGAAGCTCATCCCTTTGACGTTAGTGTTGCCTCCTTCAGGCCTGGAAGAAAAGCCTAGAAAATGGAGGCTACTGAATTGAATAGAATGCCAGCTCCAAAAACTAGTTCACGAATGCAACCTCTTGCACCCAGAAATGTATATGTACAAAAGTTGAGGGGATCAGCCTGTACACCTGTAATTTTTTAACAATGGTGGACGTAGGCTCAAAAACTGCCAGCTCAAAACCACTCAGACAGTAGCTTAGTCTTTTTTTTTTTTTTTTTTTCTGACCAAGTTGCTGCAGATTGAGTTGCTGCCTCTCTCATGCTTTACTAGATGTCTCTCAAAATTCTGCTTGGTAAAAGCTCTACCTTATCTACCTCCACCTTGTCAGTCACGGCAGCATACTGCCTCAGTGAGATGTGTGTGGTTGTTGAAGGTAAATGAGAGGTAGACCTTAAAAAATAAGGTAGATGAGAGAGGAGCTGATGAGCTGATGAGTTGGTAGTGAAAAGAGGCTCAGAAAAGGCTTGCCAAACTTAAAGCAAAACTTGTAAATTTTGCCTTAAATCATACCTTCTTCACACCTCTTTAAATCTTGATCTAGTGGTTCCTCTGTGGTTTATTAGTGTAGGTGTAAGTGAAGATATATTGGTGGTTTTCCGTGTGGGAATGTTTTGTGCATACAGTTGAAATATGTAGCCTAAATAAACCCTTGAAAATAATGTCTGGCTGACCTATACATCATCATTTAGGCATGTTGTAGTCATTGGCCCATGTTTGTGACAGATTACTTTTTATAAGGTGAATGCATCTGTGTTAGCTTATTTTACATAGATATCAGCACAGGCAGGTGGCAGATAATACCATTTTCATTTAAAAGCTAGATTTGATGTGAAGGAGCAGTCTAGACATGATGGTAATATCTCACTACGATGTACTTAATACTCTTTTAAGGAGCTCTAATGGAGACAGATTCTTCTACATTGACAACACAGTGTACTAAAAGGAGATACAGTTTACTTACAAGCTGTGTAAATATTTACCTCCAGAATAGCTGCACTACTCACAGCTTTGCCTTGCAATGTTCTCACTAAATAATAATATTGATGCTTATATAAAATAAACAAAGTTACCAAAACACTTGATTCATGTGCCTAATTTCCATAGAGGTCAGCTGGATTTAACTTGATGTCTAATGTCTCTGCTTAGCTTGAAGCATTTAAGTTGTACCAGTTTGTTGGAATTCCAGTTATCTGGAAGAATCAGGTAACTAGACCAGGCCACTGCAAAGCCATTCCCTGTTGAAAGTGTGCAGGCAGACACGATACCCTGTTCATGTCAAGGAATTATGCACTTAGTAGTACTGAGTCTTGATAGATCATAGAGTTCTGGCTTAATCTGAAGTAGGTGTACTTAAATAAAAATTTGCAATATATGAAGAACTTGCTAACCACTTTGATTAGACATGTTGCTCCACAAACATTCAGAAGGCTAGATGCTTCAGTGTACAAAAAAGAGTAACACTTACTCAACTTAAAATTTGTTACATATTTAATGGTAGTATGCAGTATCAAAAATTTAGTTACATGTGTTAAACATTATTATTAGCTTTATACTGAAGTAAAAATTCAGTTTTTACAAGATAATTTTTTTTAATATTGTCAAAAATAAATTAATTTGCTTGAAGGTTCTTGTTTGCTATGAGTCTCTGTTTAAGACAGATGGAAATACTTACATGAATTCCTTAATATCTGTTTCAAGTAATCCTCACGGTTGCCATAAGGTGGTGTTTTTAGTCTTCATGAACAGAAGTTTGGGGGTTTTTCTGCTGGCTTGCATTTACTAAGAATATCAATGCTGTGGTTTTACACACTTGCTATTTTAAATCTTAGATTTTAAATAGAAACTTTTTACAATAACATATTTGATCACTTAGTGGAGAATTGATTGTTGATATTTATAATGGTAGTATTTCAAACAGAAGTCCTCTGACCCTTGTTAGGTTCTTTCATGGCTTGTGTATGTCCTCATTGCCTATAAAGCAGTTAGAATAGGTGAATTTACAACAAAAGATCAAGTGCTTAAATTTTTGGGAAAGTACAGATTTTCTCAGCAATCTTATTTTAATTTTCTACACACATGATGATATTATTAGTGACTGTGTCTCCTTTTTCTTTCCACAGTATTTTTTCTTGTTTACTGGACGATGGAAAAATCAATAAATAAACTTTCATTGTAATGTTTTCCTCACACATTTGCATGATTTAGGCCATATTCCAGTTTTCAAATGTAAAAGGTAATTACTTTTTCCTTAGCTTTATTTCAAGATACCCACACCAATTGTGTCTTAGGCCTTCAAATTAATAAAAATCAAATCAATTTTTACAGAATCACCAGAAGTTCTTATCCCCAGTCTACAGTTAAGGTACCAAGACCATGAGAAATTAAATTTTTACTAATTTTAGTAAGTTTTCTTTAGTTAAAACAGCTAGAGATGATTTTCCAGGGTGTTAAAGCATTTAATATATTCTGTGAATGTGCTGGTTTTTTAATTTTTGTGTTGTATGAGCTTTTATATACTCAGAATCCTAATTTGACTGATCAGGAAATGAGAACTACATAGTGAATGGCAAAGTGGACACATTTTGAGTTAAAAGGTTTCTTTGACATCACTTGGAGACTCATGACAGAGCTTGGAGTGGAATCAGTTTCTCTAGAGCATTGTTCAATTTTGTTTCCCTTTCTTTTTCCTTTTAAGCTTGAAATAAAGCACATAGATGTGTAATCTCCATGCATCCCTGTGGTGGTGCATTGCTACGCAGAAGGAGCACAAAGCTTTGTGAATTTGAAATGGGAGTTTCTGTTTCCTAAACCTAAAGTTGGAGTTTCTATTCTGTATATGTGTATTTACCCTTCCCTCTGAAGCTATTCCCATTGGATTTCACCTGTAATGTATTCATACTGGGCATTGTTTTATTGGTCTTACCTTATCTCTGATATTCCCAATAAAACTGTAACCCAACCCCAGACCGGGGTCACTTGTACGTGCGGCGTTTGAACAAACACAACTTACTTCGGACTGCACAACAAGTGTCCAATCTCTTGAGTCTCTTTATCCCGGTCATGGTAGCGCTCTCAAAATAGCTCTGTCTGTATCAAACGAACCCCAAAGGTGTTTGTTGCTTCTCTCCGACTGCTCCCATAAGCGCCTGGCCAGCGCCCCGGGAAAAAGGAGCCGGGCAGAAACAAAGAAGTTGGAGAGAGGGAAAGTGACAAGTGATGCCGCAACGTGTGGCTCTGATATGGCAGCTGTTTTAAAGCACGACAGATAGTGCCCCGCTCGGAGCTTCTCCAGACGCTGTTTTCAGCCGCTGTCACCGCCGAAGACACAGCCGCCGACGCTGCCACCGTTGAGCCGTCGGCGCCACAGTCAAATTGGAGGGGAGAAGTTCCCGGACCACGCCGCTCCTGGGGGTTCACGCCTCTCATGCCCGGCCAGCAGCACTATCGCCGCTGAGAAACCATTCCGGTTTCTGTCCAGTCCTGTTTTCAGCGGTGAGAAGACGCAACTTCCACACACCCTGGAAGACAGCTTCAGACCGGGAACTGCTGCTGTTTTTTGTTTTCTAAGGGTCAACGGTTCGGTAAGCTTCAACACTAGCATGGCAGGGCCCCGGCTAGTGAAATTGGGTGGAGGCACTCGTGTTCCTGCAGAGGGAAAGGGCCACGCAGCGCGGGCAGTGCCGCCTGTCGCCCTGGTTATCAAGAGTTTTCTAAAGCCTTCTGAGTTTACATTCTTGTAGAGAACTTTCTCTCACAACTTTCTGTAAATAACCTATTGTTTTGCATTCTTTCATAGAGGCGGAGAAATTTGATGTACAGGTAGTTTGTCCAGTGTCGTTGGAGAGGTGGCACGTTCACCCTCCAATCCACTGGCATCTTTTGAGAACTATAAAAGATTGGAGTCAGAAAAAATAAATTAGTCTCTTCATCGTGACCAAGGCTGTGGTGCGTCGTTTTTGCTTGTGTCATTTGGTGACATCTGGTGGCCGCCGGCGTGCACTACAGCTTAGGTCGGGTGAGAGTGTGCTTAACCCCCCCCTCCTCTTTGGCGTTTTGCCTGCTGTGTTAGTGATGGAAACCTCTATCGGTTTCGGGATGGAATCTCTGATGTTGGATCTCTGGAGGGAGGTCCTGCAGAGGAACAATGTTCCCATCTCCTGGAGTGATTTTGAAAGGCTGTTTTTGTGGGCGAGGCAGCGGGGGTTCTTTTCTGACCTTAGGGAGGTGATGTCCCGAGAGGTGTGGTCTCAAGTGGGGGGCAGTGTCATGAAAGCCCTGTTTGATGACTGCTCTGTGGACGTTGGACCATTGCTGGTGCAATGGAAATTGCTAGACGTGGCTTGGCCGGGATCTGAGTTTGGCAGCTCTCGGGGCTCTTTAGGGGAACTGTCCGTCTCGGACGTGGATGACGGGGAATCTGAGTTTCTCCAGGATGCAGGCGCTCCCCCTCTCCCCGAGACGGTGAGCCGGAAGACGGTTCCCCCTCTGAGGTGGATCGGGCTCCCAGCCTGCTGGCTTTGAGCGAGCGGTCGGTGGAGTCGGCTCGGCCGCCTCGCCCTGCTCCGCGCCGTAGGCGCAGTGAACCGGGGGCAGAACGGCCCTCTCTCTGCGCTTTCCCAGCGCTCGGGGACGAGGTAGGGTTCGGGGATCAGCCCCTGCCTCTGACTGCGTCTAATTCGGTGACGACGCTTTGTCCGAACTGCGGCGTTTCTACGACATGCCCCCTGGGGGCGGCGGGAGCGGGCTCACCCGCTTCGATCTCGGGCTCGTCTTCTGGAGGGAGGTCGTCTCCCATTTCTGAGCCCGCGCAGCCTGCTGGGCATGCGCCGGCAGTGGAAGCCGCCGAAGGCGGGGCGTTGGTCAGTGTTCCGTCAGGCCCCGCTCCAGCAGGCGGGCAGCCCGCCCCGCTCCGTCCGGCGGGGGCGGTGCCCGCTGCGCGGCTGCGCGGCACGGGCCCGACGCTCCTTGGGGCCGTGCCGGACTCCCTTGTGTCGTCCCGCGGTGACGTGACTCCGCACGCCGCGGCTCTCTCTGCGCACCGTCCCTTCCCCGCGCCGGGGGAGGGGGGCGCTGCACCGGGTTCGCGGTCTGGGCTGGCGCCTGTGTCCGCCGCGGTGCCCTCTGCCAGTGCTGCGGTGGACGGCACTGCCGAGCTGCCGGCTGGTTCGGCTCCGCCTTCCCCGCCTGCCGCGGGGGCTGACACTGCGGAGCAGCGGGGCGCTGAGGTGTTTACTTTTAGCGCGAATGCTGACGCGGTCAGCGGGAGACCAGTAGGTTCCCGTGGCCGCGGGTCCTCCCCATCGGCTTTGTGGGACCCTCCCCGCCTGCCAGGTGACCGTGCGTCCGCGGGACCACGGGCGGTTTTGGCAGGAGGTCCTAGATAAGGCTGAGGAGATGTGCGACTCTGCTTCCTCGCAGCGTTTGCGAGATCGCGGAGGAAGTTCCTCTGGCTCTGCTGATGCTGCGGGGGGCGGGATGTCAAGTAAGGCTGCACTGTCCCGCAGTCAGGCGGCTGGTGTTGTCTCGGGAACCTACGGGACGGGACACGGCAGATGATGCAACCTTACTAAGGGGTCCCCAGGCTTTCCCTGTGCTTACGGGTGTTACTCATAACACCCATCAGCCTTTATCGTTTAAGGTACTGAAAGAAATCCGTGATACCGTTGCCCAGCATGGTGTTGGGTCTGCTGAGGTCATGCAGACGCTCCGAATGCTTGTCGCTGATATGCTGACACCGTATGACATCCGTTCTCTGGCACATGCTCTTTTTGACCCTGTGCAGGTTGACGTTTTTGAGGACAAGTGGGCTCGGTTGGTGGCCAACGCAGTGGAGAAGAATGCTACGCGGGGGCCACAGGATCCCAGGAGTTCAGTTGGCGCTGACATGTTGCTGGGCACAGGCAATTACGCTGATCCTCAGGGGCAAGCCGGATATGGTCGCCTTGTGCTTGACCAGTGCCAGACGTTGGGTTTGGCAGCACTGATTCAGACTCTAGAAATGGCTGCTCCGTTGCAGCCGTTTGCGACCACTGTTCAAGGGGTCGATGAGCCCTTCATGAAATTTGCAGGGAGGCTGACTGCCTCTGTGGAGAGGCAATTGGCAGATCCTGAGTCAATGAGACTTGTGCTTGCAAACCTGGCCAGGAGCAACTGTAACGCAGAATGTAAGAGGGTCATACGGGCTCTTCCTAGTACGGCTACTGTCTCGCAGATGGCAGAGGCCTGTGCAGACCTCAGCCCCTCGGTTCAAAAGATGTCTGCTTGGGCTAATGCTGCGCAGCCAGTCTGGGCAATGCCGCAGGGCTGGCAGCAGCAGCGGGGGAGTGCTCGGACCAGCACCAAGCAGGGGAAGAAAGCGCAGAAGGGAAGGTTTCCCCTGTTCTTGTGTGGCCGGTGTGGAAGGCCTGACCATATGTCATACGCCTGCAAGGCAACTGTTCATGCTAATGGCCAAGCACTGCCAGGCTCGGGAAACGGGAGGCGGAACGTGAAGGGGAAGCGCGCCCAGACACAAGTTCATCTCCAGACCCACCCATGGAGGTTTGCTCAGCCAGCTTGCAGCCAGCACCCGGGGATCAGCAGGCGTGGATGTCTGCACAGCAGCAACAGTTGTTTTAGAATCATCTAAGATACACGAGATTCCCCTGGATGCCTTTGGTCCCTTGGGTGTGGACATGAGTGCTCTCCTTATGGGGAGGTCTAGTGCCACCCTTCAGGGAATCATTGTGCACCTGGGTCTCATTGATGCAGACTTCACAGGGCAGATCTGTGCAATGGTTTCCACACCCACCCCCCCCATCATGATCCTGAAGGGGACACGGCTTGCTCAACTTGTACCTTTTAAGTCTTCTGTTCGCAGGATGGCTGATCGGCCACGTGGGGCTGGCGGTTTTGGGTCCACTGGACCGCCTCAAATTCACTGGACTGCTGTCCTGACCAAAGACCGTCCCGAGATGTCATGTACTCTGTCCATCCCTGGTGCGACGCCGTCAGAGATTCGCTTCCACAGGCTTCTTGACAGCGGCGCTGACGTCGCAGTTCTCTCCCTTGCTGCCTGGCCTCCGGACTGGCCCCTGAATCCAGTGGAGACGTCTGTCGCAGGACTGGGGGGAATGGCGTGATGTTACGTGAGCCAGCGGTTCGTGCTGGTCACGAACCCAGAGGGACAGACGGCCTGGGTTAGGCCGCATGTTACTTCTACTCCTGCTAACCTCTGGGGGAGGGATGTTCTGTCTGCATGGGGGGTGCGCATCGGGACGGGTTTTTGATGGGGGCCACTGCGACGAAGGGCGCAGAGTGTCCTACGCCTCCTATACGGTGGCTGGTGGACACACCTGTTTGGGAGAACCAGTGGCCCCTACCTCAAGATAAATTGAGCGCCCTTCGAGATTTAGTGCAGGAGCAGTTGGACCAGGGTCATCTGGAGCTTTCTACCAGTCCCTGGAACACTCCTGTCTTCTGCATCAAGAAGAAGTCTGGGAAATGGAGGTTGTTACAAGACCTCCGAAAGGTCAATGCCGTGATGGAAAGCATGGGAACATTGCAGGCGGGCATGCCATCGCCTACCATGCTTCCTGCAGATTGGCCGATCTTCATCGTGGATTTGAAGGATTGTTTCTTTACAAATCCTTTGCATCTTTTTCATGAAGTATGAGCCTAGAAGAGATTTTCATGACATTCAATTACTGAAGGCAAGTCTCATATTTTGATTGCACAAGCTTGATCCTGTAGTTCCAATAAACCTAAACATTGTTTGACTCAGCAGGGCTGGAACTAGACTTTGAGAAAACCTTCATTTCTGTTTAGGCACTTAAATAGCAGATGGGTCTTAAGAGACAAGTGTGGTAGTGGTTTAACATGCGAGTCTGACTTTAATAAAATAACATTATATTAAAACCACTAGTAGTTGTGTTTATTTCAAAAACTTAAGACTATAGACTGTAGACTATCCATAGCCTAGATGGAGTTTTAACAGACTCCCAGATGAAAAGTGAATCATTAAACATAAAAAACTAGAATGGAGCTGAATAAGCAACCAAAATATGTACTTGGCAGCAGAGATATCTGGAATTTATTGGGTTTTTTTCACTTCTCTTTTTCTCTGCTGCATCTGTCTGTGATGGGAGATGAGATGACAAAATCATTACAGAAATATAGTCTGACCAGGGTAACACACTGCCAAAGTCTCAACTTCCTCCTTTCTCTCCCTGAGTGTTGGTTGCGGTGCGGAGGATCAGAAATGCGACATCACGCCATGATCAATATGATCAAGTGAAGCCAACTTTATTATACAGAAACCTATGTTTATAATATAATGTCCGCGTCCCTCTAGTTAATACATAATTGACCAATCCTAACTGTCCACGCATCTAAGACAAAATGCTAATTGGACCACCTAATTCTACACGCGTATTGCTGTGGTCGTCTGGCCCACCCTTAGTCCTCTTTTTTTTGCTTTCCTGAACTTTGCTGACAACTTGCTGATTCTCGCTGACTCTTCTTCTGTCTTCAAGGATCCACTGTCCCCGGTCCTTGAACTGGTTACTTTGTTACCAGAAGGCTGGATTGTGCATCTCCTGTATGTGTCCATTGCCCTGCAAAAATTCCTGAACAGTTGGTCACACAGCCACTTCGGTGTGATCCTTGGGCTAGTAATTGGAAAGTGGAGGAAGGTAGAGATGCTGAAAATTCCCCAGGAATGGGAAATATAGGGGCTGGGTTTTCTTCCTCTGTGTGTATATGTGTTTACGTGCAGAAAGGGCATACTTTTCTTATAATTATGGTTTCGTCCCCTCTCCTGTGTGCCTATGATTAATATTGCAGGCACCAGATCACTTTATAATATATCACTTGCACTTCCGTATTTAGAGGCATTTCTTAGCATTTTAGCAGGCTCTGCTTAACTCATATTTTTTCATCCATTCTCTTTCTCTCCCTCCCTTCTTCCCTCAAAGGGTACAGCCCTTTTCTTTAGTAGCACAACCCTTGCCCCTTCTTAGACAAAGACAATTACATTATTCTTGAAAATATTTGGCACTCTGACTGTGCCTGTGTATTGCATACTCAACAATATGAATAAAGATTCTGCTGCCATGTTATGTCTGGCACAGGTATAAACCAGTAATTATATGAAAAACTTATTGTGGAATTGTTAAGAAAGTCTGTGCTATGGCTGGTTCAAAGAGATAGGCAAAATAATATGCAACTTAGGGGCTGGGAAAAAAGGCAGATAATTTTTTCCTTCTGTGCCACAATCAGCCAGTCATATTTATCACTTCCAGCCTTCCAAAAGTCCTTGTATGCTTTGATATCTCCCGTTCATCTTTGTCATGCACAGATTGTCCTACTGAGGCTTCCCAGTACTCTTCTTGCTCTGCGAGTGCCCTTGAAAGTGATAACTGCTACTGAGGATTGTTTGGTATGGGAAAAATCAAACTGAGTGACAATGCTGAGAAAGGCTGGTCATACACTGTATGACCCAGGTCTGTGAGCTACTAATTAAACACTCTAAAAGTGTCAGATTAATTTTGCTAGTTCATGGAGCTGATTCTTCAGAGGGGCATAGTAATCCTTATTAGTGTCTTCCTTTATTTCTCCTTAATTTCAGGAGTGCATCTTCAGGAAGTTCATAGACAACACCAAGTTGAGAGGGAGTGTTGATCTGCTGGAAGGCAGGAGGACTCTGCAGAGGGATCTAGCTAGGCTGGATTCATGGCCTGAGGCCAATAGGATGAGATTCAACAAGGCCAAGTGCTGCGTCCTGCCCTTGCGTCACAACAAGCCCTGGCAGTGCTACAGACTGCGAGAGTGGCTGGAAAGCTGCCTGGGGAGAAGGGCCTGGGGGGACTGGTGAACAGGATCTGAACGTGAGCCAGCTGTGCCCAGGTGGCCAATGGCATCCTGGCCTGGATCATCAATACTGTGGCCAGCAGGGCCAGGGCAGTGGCTGCTCCTCTGTACTCAGGACTAGTGAGGCCACACCTTGGGTGCTGGATTCAGTTCTGGGCCCCTCAATTCAGAGCACTGAGGTGGTGAACTGAGTCCAGAGAAAGGCAATGGATCTGGACAAGGGTCTGGAGCATCTGAGACACAAGAAAGGGTCTGATGAAGAGCAGCTTAGGGAATTTGGGGTTTTTATCCTAAATAACAGGAGGGTCAGGAGGACCTTATCACTCTGTACAACAATCAGAAAGGAGGCTGTAGCCAAATGGGGATGAGCCTCTTCTCCCAGGCAACAAATAACATGGTAAGAGGAAGGGGCCTCAAGCTGTGTCAGGGAGGTTTAGATTGCATATTAGGAATTTTTTTTTTACAGAATGGGTTGTCAAACATTCAAACAAGCTCCACAGGGAAGTGGTGACGTGACCATTCCTAGAAATGTTCAAAATATGTGTGGATGTGGTAATTGAGGATATGGTTTAATAGTGGGCATGGTGGTGATGCTGCCTTGACAGCTGAACTTAAGGTTCTTAAAGGTCTTTTCCAATCCTAATGAATCTATGATTCCATGGTGTAGAGTTCTTCCTCAAGAACAGATGAAAACTGACACTGAATCTTATTTCCGTTGTTAGTCAGGCAGCTGGTATGAAGATGCCAGGACATAACCTATTGAGCAACATACCAGAAGAAATGTCCAACATAAGGGGACTGCTGTCTGGCCCTATTGCAAAATATTGAAGGTTGTAGATGTGAATGTAGAGTTAACTTTGTAATGTCCTGGACTGTGCTCTAGCAAATGTTTTTTCCCTCTTGAATACTCATGATAAAAAAAAAAAAAAAAAAGAAAAGAAAATTAAAACCAGCCAAAAAAACTGCTCAAAAGCAGCAAATTTGTATACTAATGTAGTGAAGAATGGAATAAATGAAATAGGAAGCTAAGAAATACATATAATTTCAAAGTTTACAAATCATTAGGGTTTTACTGAAAAAGAGTATTTTTTTTGTCAGTCCGAAAGGGTGGCTGATTGCCTAAATTGTAAGTACAGTCTTTCTTTCAGCCTCAAATGCTTAAAATTTCAATAGCATGTATTTCTGCAAAGTTTTCTACATTAGTTATTCTGGAGGCCAGCTTTTCAACCAAGAGGAGAAAACTTGTGCTGTAAACTCCTTTTGGAATAGGTCAAAAACCTGAAGACCTATTCAAACTTTTAGCGGACTGTATTTAGAGAAGGGATGGGCAAATTCTCAGTTGACAGAGAGATATGGCATTATTTCTGCTCAACTGTCTTTTATTTCCCTCTGACACACCAAGGCTCATCACTTTTTCTAGAATCCTAGAATCATACACTCATAGAATATGATGACTTTGAAGGGACTAACCAGGATCATCTAGTCCAACTCCTGGGCCTCCACAGGGCACCCCAAGAATCACTGCATGGGCCTGAGAGCATTGTCCTAACACTTCTTGAATTCTGTCAGGCTTGGTGATGTGATCACTTCCCTGGGGAGTCTGTAGTATAAGTAATATATAATTAAGTGGGTAGAGAGATCGGTGGATGGATGGATGGATGGATGGATGGATGGATGGATGGATGGATGGATGGATGGATGTTAGTATGATCTACTCCCAAAGAGGAGTAGAAATGTTTACCTGTTCTAAATGAAGAGTTGAGGGAATTTGGAAAAGGAATGCTTCCATCTAGCAGAGTAAGTTTCTGAACATATAATGCAAAAATTTCATATTTTGCATGAAAAAAAAAATACATGTCTGTGTAGCAGCTCAGTTTCACAAGGTCTGTTCTACCTAGGTTTGCAGACAGATTTTTGTGTTTGTGTGGTACACCAGTAAAAAAGAAAGAATCTGCAGGACAGCTTGTAGGTTCAGATCCAAAATCTCTACCATGAGATCAAGTGTTCTGGGATGCAGGTCAAAGATTAAATACTCACATTATTAATTATATACTTTTACTTCAGAAGAGTTTCCGTTTTTGTCAGTGTATTTTTGTATTTCAGTTTTATATTTTTTATAAATCTGAAAGGTTATCAAAGCAAGGAGATAAGACAGAAATATTTGTCCTTTGGATGTTGTTCATCAGCTTTCTGATGTGTTCAGATGCCTGTACAGCCTCACCTTCCTAGGTATTTTTGTTCTCTGAAATGAACATTGCTGACTGCATAAGTGATATACAGATTGTAAACTCTACACGTTACAATGCATTTATGCTTTGATCACCAACTCTGTCATTTCCATTATTATATTTCTTACTATTATATGAAGAAGGGTTATATGTGATTTGGTACAGGTTATGTAGTTTTTTAATTTTTTTCTTTTGACACAAGGTGAGGCCAAGGTGATAACGACCTCTTTCTGCTTTGCTGCAGATGGGTGAAAAGGCTTTGGAGACTTCAGAGACAGTGTTTAGAAAGGTTTTTAGCCCTGTGAGAATGAAATGTATTTCCTTTCTCATGTGCACAGTTTGCAATGCTGTCATTCATCTGAAGAAAAGTCCTTTCCCTTTCCATTTGTTTTGGTTTATGCATACACAAAATCCACACAAAGTCTGAAGGGGAGTGAAGAGATTAATTCTGTTATTGTGTGGCATGACCCCTGCTGTGTTTTTTTTACCATCCTTGGCCGCCTAGAAACTCAAATACTCATTATAAACAAACATGTTCAGTCTTGGACAGCAGCACACATTTGTCACTGATGCCAAGTAGCCAATTTCCTTTGGATTGCCTAGCAGTGAGATATAGGATCTCTTTTCTTTTCAAGTAGCTTGTTCCTTTTAATTGTACTTCATCTTGTTTCTTGGATCCCATTTTTCATTAGAATTCCTCAGCAGAAGTTAAATGATCTCAAGAGAAATCTGTAAAAATCAGCTGAAGTGAAGAGGTAGGAGCAAACATCAAGATTACCTGATGTTCCAAGAGAGCAACTGTTGTAAATCCTGCCAATTCTTTTGGAATTTGTACATACAAGCAGAGATGCCTTGCACAGAATCTTGGAACCCTGGTGATCAGTGGCACAAAGTCTAGTGGTGGAGCCTGGAGGACAGTGCTGAGTCCAGTCCTTTCGGACACCTTTGTTAGTAAACTGGGTGATGGGGCCAGTGGGTGCCCTGCCACAAACCAGGAGCAGTGGCTGATCTGCCAGAGAGAAGCGCTGCCATCCAGAGGGACAGTTCAACAAGGGTGACAGTTCAATGACGAGTGCTGAGTCGTGTCCCTGGGAAAGAACAACCACGGGCACCGGTATCTGCTGGGGGCCACCCAGTTGAAAAACTAAAGTTTGGCAGGGTCCTGCTGGACACCAGGGTGCCCATGGGCCAGCAATGCACTCCTGCAGCAATGCAGAACAGCGTCCTGGGCTGCACTGGGAGCTGTGACACAGCTGGTGGAGGGAGGGGATCCTTTCCCTCTGCTCCACAGCAGTGAGGCCAGCCCTGGAGTGCTGGGCCCAGAGCTGGGCTGCCCAGTACAGGAGACAGGGACAGACTGGACAGAGTCCAGCACAGGGCCACAAAGGTGATGGAGGGACTGGAGCATCTCTGCCGTGAGGAGAGGCTGAGAGAGCTGGCACTGCCCAGCCTGGAGCAGAGCAGGCTCAGGGCATCTCATCCCTGGGGGTAAATACCTGGGGGGAGGCTGCAGAGGGGACAGAGCCAGGGACAGTCCCAGGGGTCTTAAGGCACCAAGTGACACACAGGAGGGGCCCTGTGCAAGCGCAGGAGACACTGCTGTGCTGGGAGAGTGGCCGAGCACTGGTGCAGCTGCCCAGGGAGGTGGTGGAGTCTCCATCCCTGGAGAGACTCAAAAGCCACCTGGACACATCCTGGGCAGCTGGCTCTGGGTGGCCCTGATGGAGCAGGGGCTGGGCAAGGTGACCTGCAGAGGTGCCTCCAGCCTCCCCCAGCCTGAGATTCTGGGACTCTGAGAATAAACAGGCTGCAGTTTCCTAAGGACAAATGAAAAAGCTCCACACATTGCAGGTTTCTCCTGCTCTCACCAAAGTGGTTCATGTGACATGTCTCCCTTCTGCAGATTCCTCCCTGCCTCTCAAGGTCACGCCTTGAGGCTGAGAGAAATGTTTGCCGTGGTCATTGGTTTGGGTGAGTAGCATCAATCTTTAAGAATTGGTTTTGCTGGCTTGACTAGAATTGCTACCATGTTGCTTCAAAATAGAATGCACTATACTGGAAGTTATAGGTCTCTGTGCTGGGTAGTAAATAACCCTGATGAAGATCTATTAGTTTAATCATGATCGTAATAAACTCTTTATTTTTCTATAAATATGTCTTTCATCCTATGGAACACAGTTGTGTAAAGACTCAATTTCACCTATACTATCCTTTAAACATAAACTACTGACTAAGTCTAAGACTACATCCAGCTGCACGCTGCCTCCTCTCTGAGATGTTCAGGAAGCAAGGAGGTCCTTTCTGCACCTCGTGTCTCCTTCCTGCTCCCTGCAGAGCTCTCCAGGTGGTCCTGTTGGTCTTGGGCCAGCTGTGACTGCAGCAGGGACACCTGAAAGAGGCACAAGACCCGGCTCAGACAAGCCCACGCTGGCAGGAGCATCTGTCTGTCTGTCCCGGTACTGGCTCTCGGGACAGACAGAGCCTCCAGCTCCAGCCTTCACCAACACTCTGCCCTGGGGCAAGGGGAAGGGAACAGGCTCCCAGACAGAACAGAGCTCAGAAGTCCAGTTCAAGGCTGGCAAAGCCTTCCCACGTACATCCCTCAGCCACCACAGGTCTGTTAGAGAGAGTTCCCATGGGATTTAGGAACCCAACTCTGCTTTCCAAAGCACACATTTGGGCCACTGACCCCTTTCTCCACAGGCTGTGCATCAGCAGGAGGGCTGCTGCTCCCCTGAGCTACTGGAGGAGTCTTCTATTGTAGAAGTCAACCGTTTTCGATGGGCAGACTTGTGGACAGGCAACATAAAGTAGTCTGGGCAGAACACTCTCCTAAAAATTCTGATTCTTCTCCTTTCAGGTTCCACCTGCACATTGGATGGGAGAGAGGGTCACAGAAACCTGTCAGCAAACATGGAGCAAAAGGACCTCCGGACATCATGGCAAGGAGAGCTCTGCTCTGAGACCCTGAATTGCACTAGACAACACTGGGAGCAAAAAGCTCTCGCTGGGGGCTGTGCAAGAGAGGCCAGTGTGTGCGCGGGAACACAGGGCCAGGGAGGGAGGCAGCGGAGTGAAGGTGCCCTTGTGAAAGCCAGGGTCTGCCCCAACAGAGAGAACAAACAAAAGGGTGTGCCCACAGCAGGGACAGGGAGAGGCAAGGAAACAAGCAGAGGTTTCCAAAGCACTGCCAGGGCTAATGTGCCAAGTTCCAGAGAAGCCTGAGGCTCGGCAGAGGCAGCAAAAGCCCAATTCACCTGTTTGCCACTTCTCCTGGGCTCACTGGTTAATTCAAGCCTCTCTTTCTTCTCTTCCTCGGCTGATACAACAGGCTGCTTGGGTTCCAGGCTGCTCCCTGAGCCACGTAACAGCTGTTCCACTTGTGCTCCAATTGCCTGCTGGGTATTCAGAGAGGAGATGATGCCCATATTTCAAACACCACAGCAGCTGTCCCTCAGAAATCTCCATTTTGGGAAGCATCCCAAAGCACCAGCAGTGCACCTGCTCTTCGGCCCACTCAGTACAAAACCCAGCTGGGTTTAGACCATCACACTGCTCATCTGCTCCATTAATTTGCACACCAAATGCAAAGCCCCACGTGGTTCCTCCCCTTACATGGGCACAGGAAAAGCAGCTCCTCATGCCCAGCTTTTGGTCTGGAGCTGATTTGAACTGCAAGCTCCAGAGCTGGATCAGTCATTCTGGGCAAGCCAGGAAACAATCTGGCAGTCAATGGTCTCCGGCTGGAGTCAGGCAGACAGACAAGGCTGCCTGCTGCAGCCCGGGCTGCTTTACCCGAGCAGGCCCGGACTGACAGGGATAGAGACCCACCTCTTCATGGGAAACAGCACTGGAATCTTCCAGGGACCCTGGAGTGGACTGAAGGTCAGTGCCAGTGCCTGCCTGGATACCAGACTTTCCCTTCAGCATGTCCAAGTGTTTCATCAGATGACCCTTGGCAATTTCACTCTTCATCAGTGCAGCAGTCAGTACTTCAGCCTTCTCTCTCCATTTCTTCAAAGAAGCAGCTCCATGCTCCAGCTCTTCCTGCATGCCTTCCTTCTCCACTTCCGATTCTTGACCGTTTTCCTTACGATTTTGCATCTCAGGTGCATGCATTTCATTCCTCCTTTCCAGATCTCTCATGCGCTGCTGGTTCAATTCCCGTTCATGCTGCCAAAACAGGGAGAAAAAATGTCACTCATTCCCTCTCTTGGTTTGCTTTTCAGATCCGATCTGGACTCCTGCTGCAGGGGCAGGCACAGGCTGCCCCTCTCTCTCTGCCCCTCGGGATGCTGCAGACCTTTGCTGGGCTCCCCCCTCAATGCTGCGCTTTCCCAGCTCACTCAGCCTGTCCCAGCTTCCTTTCTGCCCTTCCCCAGCCTCTTGCAGCTCCACTCCAGTGCTCTTCTGGGGAGGAGCTGCCAGAACTGCAGCCAGGATTTCAAGTCCATGCTAAGCAGGATTAAGACAGTGCCACGACGATGTGCTCTCCATCAGGGAGGAAGGGAAGAGCAAACCCGCCCCAGCATTTCCTTCCCTGGGGTTGGGCTGACAGCAGTGGTTTTCCACCTCTCCTGTGCAGAGTTTCCATGGCTCCTCCCCGAGAGCCCCACTGCCCTCTCTTGGAGCAGCAATGGCCAGATCAGTCTGTCATTCCCTGCTGCCACTCAGGACGAGTTCTCCCCTTGCAGGCACACGTCCTGGTGTGGATCAGCACTTTCCTCTCCTCTCTCCCCACTGGCTGCTCTCAGATGGCCAAGGCCAAGCACCTTTCTATTAACAGCAAACTTGCTCCTCTCACCTCCCCTTCCAGATATGTAGAAATATGAACATGGGTTTGGACACAAGGAATTCCCCAAACCATGCAATGTCAACAGAGACAGTGTGGCTTCGGAGAAAAAAGCATCTAGGGCACAGAAGCCCATCATGGAGGAAAATCAGCAGCATTAGCTGAAATTTACATGACTACAACATCCTTTCTTCCTTATTCAGAAGAATGCAATTGGAAAAGTTTAACTGGAAAATTCTGCTCCTTAGAACTCTGAACAGAATGTGCAAACACAGCTAGGAAATGGCCCTTTGTGGCATCTGCCAATCTCACCGGCACATCCATCCTGTCCTTCTCCAGGTTCTCCAATTTCCTCTTCAGAGATGCCACCTCCTGACAAAGAGTCACAGCCTCTTCCCGTCTTTCAGTGGCCTCTTTCTCCAGGGCAGTTTCTCGAGAAATGTGCTTGACTGCTGCCTTCCACAACTCTGCAGCAGGGAAGGGGAAGGGGAAAGGAGAAGGGGAAAAGCAAAGCAAAGGCAAACTGATGTGCATGCTGCAGAGACAACAGCGCTGTCTTCTCTGCCTGCCTGTGTTTGCTAGGCCCTAAGCCCACAAGGGCTCCAAAGCTGACAGGAAGGAAGGAAACTTCCAGGCCGAGAAAAAAGCAGGAATGAAAGGAGCAAGGTTCAGAGGGATAGGAAAGTGTGTTTGCTCTTGGCCTTGTGCAGAGTGAACAAGGCAAGAGAGACAAAGGAGAGGGGATGCCTGTGCAGCCCTGCTCCAGAGAGGCCAATAGCCTGGAGGCTCTGGCAGGGCCTGGAGTTTGGGGGAATCAAGCTGAGGCATCCAGCTAGAGCTCCTTAGCTGCTGAGACAGCAAGGGGCAGTGAGTGGGAGAGGAGAAGCTGTACCTTTCTCACTTTCCTCCAACTCCTGCAGCTCCAGGCTGCGGGCTCTGAGATTGTCCCTCTGAACCTGCGTCTTCCTCAGCTCCAGCTCCACGGCCTTACACTGTATGGCCAAGGCAAGAGCCTTGTCATCAGAGCTCTGGAGCCTCACACGCAGCTCAGACACCTCAGCCTCCAGCACGTCCACAGAGTCCCTCAAAGCACATTCTCCTGCTCCAGACTTGTGCAGTTCCTGCAGCAGCTGCTTCTCTCGAGTTGCCTGGGAAGCCTCCATCTGCAGGTCCTGCAGGGCCCAGATCTGGAAGATGGATGCACAGAGCCTCAGGGACAGGGCTGCTCCTGAGGCCGCAGAGTGGGCCGGAGGGAGAGCAACAAAGAAGAAATTATTTCAGGCAAAAACCATGCCAAAACCAAAAGGAACAACAGAAGCAGGGATTCCAATGGAGACAAATGTAGAGAAAAGAGGGAAAGGGAGGCAATGGGCATCCTTGAGGCTGCAGCTCTGAACAGCAGCTGAGATGGCTGCGCTGGAAGTGCCCTGCCCAGCCTGCCAGAGGCACCTCTGTGTCCCCACATTGCTCAGGGCCCGGCACAGGCACCAGCTCCGTCTGGGACGACACTGCTCACTGAGGGACAGAGAAGCTCCAGAGGAGTCTGCTGCTGCTTCCCCTCCCAGATTTCCTGCTGGGGCCCAGGAGGGAATGGTGGAAAACTTTGGCAGCAGACAGCAGATCCAGCCTCGGCCTCAGGGTGCAGCAGCAGCCCCGGGCAGAACACGGCAGCTGTGGATGCTGCTGGGAGGGGAAAGAGGTTGGGGCCTCCAAGCCAAAGGTGCTGTTGTGTGTCCCTGGAGAAGTGGATGCCACTGCACAGCTTACCTGGGTGTTGAACTCCTGCATTTGTATTCTCTGCTCAGAACAGAACTCCTCTGCCCGCTTAAGAGCAGAAAATAACGGAGACGCGTGATTGTTCAGCGCCAGGTTCTGTTTTTCCACCCTTCTGAGGCACTGGTGCTTTTCCTCCAGAGACAGGATCAGCCTAGAAGGGAAGCAAGCAACTCATTACTATGTGATATCACATTTTATGAACTGGTAGGACTTGCGGCGCCTCAGGGAAAAACTCCTCTGTCTGATGAGGTTTGTCTAAACAACTTGGCTGTTTATTCCTCCTGCAGTCAGAGCCCAGCATGTGCCTACTCTGCTTTTGGCCCTGAAAGAACAGGGAGGTCCTGCCTACACGCCCTACCTTCTTTTTGAGATGGGAATGTGAATACAAACCTAACCAAGTCTTGCAATGAAGACATTAGAGGAGAGGAACAATTTTCTTCTGACTAACCAGGCTCCAAGGGAGGGAGGTTTGGTCAACATGGAAGAGACATTTCCTTCCCCCATCTTCTACGTCCAGGTAGGAGGAGCAGCACCCCACAGCCAGGGGCTGTCTGGCAAGTTCCCTAAGATTTACCAGCACCCACCCTACTTTCAGCTGGAGAAACAAAGGCCCAAGTGGCAACCGAGCCTTGGAGCAAAACCTGATGGAAGACACAGAAGGCTCCAGGCAAGCAGGAGAGCCCTGCCTTTCCTTTGCCTTCTTCTTGGAAGAAGAATCCTGTGGCACTGAAGACCGGCAGGACTTGATCAGCTGGAGGAGCCCCCCATACCTTGGTCCTGTGTCTTGCATTCTTTGCAGAGTCAGTAATGCCTGTGACTGTGCAGGGTGGCAGGGAGGCTGCTTGACCCCCTCCAGGCACCGGGGCACAGTTCATGAGGAACGATGCAACAGAGCCGTTCTTGTTTCTGGGCTACCTCTGAGGGCAATCTGGCCTAAGATCAGCAATCAGGGCCTTAAGATGGTTCTGCCCAGAAAAAGCATCAGAAGCCAGGCTGATCCACATCCCAAAGGCTTCAAGTTACAGGACCCAAGGTGGAGCTGATGGATGCATCCAGCTCCTTACAATGCAGCTCGGGCAGTGTCAACACACCCACCTAACAACACAATACCCCCTAGATGGAAAGAGCTACCCCCAAATCCTTTGTCTGCAGAAAAACTCTTATCTGATGGCTTCAAAGAAAAGAAAATGAAAGACAACATCCAGACAATGAGAAGTGTCTGCACGGAGAGTTCAGAATCTGCGAGTTAGGAAATGCTGCCAGTGAAATGCCTGGCAGTGCAAAGATGGCAAAGAGGGAATCCATTCACCACCATGCAGAGTCCCACAGGCCTTCATTTACCTGTCTTTTTCACTCTCTAGGGCATTCACGGAAGCCTGCAATTCTGAATTTTGCTGTGCCACTTCTTCCCATTGGCTCCATTCCCTCTCCAAGTACTCCAGATGCACTTGCAGCTCCTTTGTCTGATTTTCCACCTCCTTCAGCATCTTCTGGGCATGCTCAATCTCCAGCAGCTGCTGCCTGAACATTTCCTGGGCCTCCCTCACATCTTGCTGGGCTCTCTGGACAGTCGTTTCCTGGGACTCTCGGCAGGCTGCCAGCTGAGATGTCAACTCTCCCACCTCCAGTCCAACAGAACAAAGCAGTCAGAGGCTACAGCCACAGCTTGTCACTGTCAGCCACAGCACCAAGCCGTGAGGAAAGCTAAAGGACAACTTTCCATTTCTCCCTGGCCTGAGAGCTCCAGATTCACACTGGCTATGGACCACTTGTTTCAGTCTCTAAGCGGCCCACCACCAAGGGCACCTGAAAAGCACCTCCCAAACCAAGGCTAGCTAGGAGAGGCCAGCAGGAATCCATGCTGGTGGTTGCTGGCCAACAGCCCAGAGGACTAGCCCAGCTGTCCAGAGCAGCAGCTGAGATCCGGCAGAGCTCTGGGTGTCCTTCAGAGCAGCTGCCGTGGAGCCCCCAGAGCCCGAGACAGCCCCGGGGATGGGGATCACCCCATCAGCTGCTGCTCTGCCACGGAAAAGCAAGAAGGCCACAGACCCCGCGCTGCATGGCTGCAGTGCCATTGCTGTTTCACTCACCTGCTTTTGTAGAGCCTCCCTCTGCTCAAGGAGCAGATTCATTTCCTCTTTGAGGCCTTGTAGCTCTTCCTCGTGCCTCCTCTGCGCTGCCTGCATGTCACTGTGAGCTTCCTGCAGCTCAGCTTGCAGATTTGCCTTGATGGTCTGGCAACAAAATGCAGAGCAACTTCCTGGAACCTGCCCTCAGGCTCAGCTTGTTCCACTTGCTGCCTCAAAATCCCATTCCTTCAGCTGCTTCTTTCGGCTTCTCTACCCAGCTCCGCTTCCACTGCAAGCCTTCCTTCCTGGGGCTGAGCTCTGGAGCTTACCAGGCTCTGTGCTCCCAGGGCCTGAAGCAGCCCTTGCCTCCTCAGTCCCAGGAGCTGCCTTTTGTGCCCTTGTCACTGCCCTGCCCTCTGTTGCTTGCCTACTCACACTTACCTGGCTCTTCTCCTGCTGCTCTTTCACCTCCTGCCTGAGCTGCTGGACCTGCTGGTGGGCTCGGCTGAGCTCTTCCTGAGTTTGGAGCAGTGCCTCTGATAAAGCACTCTTCTCCTTCTGCTCTTCCAGCAGCACCTGCACAGAAGGAAAGAGCAGAGGGCTTCACACTTCTCCTGCAACATCCGTGTGGCAGAGGCAAAGACTGATGGGCTCACGTGCTCTCACAGCACTCGGCTGCTGCTCCCCTGGGCCACTGCCTGCCCCGGGGCAGACACAGCTTCCCAGAAAGTGACTTAAAACACAGCCCAGAAGACATCTCTGGGTTACTGTTCAGAAATACTCCCGGCAAGTCTTTAAAAAGATTTTTCTCTTGTCAGTGTTCCTGCTGCGCCCTCCCCGTTCCCACATAAGAAAAGAGCTACAAACTCACTTTGGCTATGAACACCAAAAGGGGAGCGGAAAGAGAACGGTGAAGGTACCCTGAGGTACGTCTTAGAACAACAGAGCACAAGAGCAGCACAAAAATCTCAGCTGACAGCTGATGTTTCTGCCTGGCTTCCTATGAGAGGGCTCATTCCTGGTCCCAAAGACAGCCCCGTTCAGCTTTCAACCTCCCCTAGTTCAATGTAGAAGACACGGAGGGCGTGCTCCACACATCCCCACCTCCTGCCATCTCCCACAGCTCCAGCCTTGCAAAAAATCACACCAGTTCTCCTCTCACAATCATTACCTCTCGCTTGGCGTTTTCAAATCTCATTAGTTCTTCCTGTTGGGCCAGCAGGGTGGCAACTTTCTGCCTCATCTCAAACTGCACCTTCCTGTGCTCCTGCTCTCTCTCTGCCTTCTCTTTTTCCCATTGCTCCAGCGTCTCCTTCATCTCTGCACGGTGCCTTTTGCGCTCACTTGCCTGAGGAGGGGAGGAAAAATTTGCAAGATGAAGTCCCAGGCAAGCTCCTTGCTGAAAAAGGTGAAGCTTCATCCCTCCCACAGCCCCCAACAGGAAAAGGCAACAGCACTCCAGAAACGGTATCCTGTCATGGAATTCAAAAGGAAGCTCAGCAGGTGCAAGAATCACAGACTCGTGGAATCTCTTCTCTTGGCAAAGGCCTTCCCAAGCGTTGAGTCCAAGCACTCAGAAAAGGAGGCGTCACCTTCCGCTCTCTGATGCCCCAGTCACAAGGACTGAAGGACCAGGGACAAGGGGCCTGTTCCATTTGCTTCCAGCCCAAAGCTAATCCCTCTGTCCACCATGGAAGCACAGCAAGAAAGGAGCCGAGTTCCCACGCCTGCAGCCAGCAGCACTGTTGGCATCTGCTCCACGCTGGCATCTGCTCCACGTGGCAGGTGGGACTCGGGGATGCTCCTGCCCTGGGCTGCCACGTTTTGGGTGGGCACTGCCCAACCCGCTCCGCAACTCCTCGTACACCCTCAGTGGAGCCGTGGCTGCATTTACTGTCCCAGCACCATCGTGGGGGCCTTCGGGCACCTCCAAGTCCGAGCTGCTGGCTCTGCTGCCTGGCCCAGCAGCAGGAGGCCTCTGGCAGAGGATTGCTGCCCTTTCACACCCTCAGGCTCTGCTTGTGCTAAACCGACCCACAGGGCTGGCTTGGACAATTCAGAAGTCCCTACCAGGTCTTGCAGGAGCTTCTTTATTCCCAGTTGCTGAGCAGTTCCCTGAAGCCTGAGGCTTTTGTGGTGCTGCTGCTCTGCCTGCAGGAGCTGTTGAGCTGTGTCTTCCCGTTCCTGCCTCCTGAGAGCTCTCTCTGCTTCCAGCTCACGTTGCAGGCACTTCACTTGTCCTGCAAACACGACCAACAGCAAGAGTCAGAGTCTTTACTGACTTTACTGACCTCAGGCCCTTTCAGTGCCAGAAGCCCCACCACTCCTCAGAAGCCCTGTGGACATAGAGGCAGCTTTACAGGGTGCTTAGCTTCTCTAGGCAGGGGCAGCACCACAAACAAAGCACATGAGGTTCTCACCTTCTATCACCTCCTTGGCCTGTGTGACTGTGAGCACTTGAGCCTCCAGAAGGTTCCTGGTCCCCTCCAGCTGAAATATCTGCTGCTGAGCAGCAAACAGCCTGGATTCCAGGCTCTCCTTTGCTGACCTACAAGTTGCACATACGGAGAGACATGAGTTGCTTGCTCCAGACACCCACAGCCGCTTGGTTATTCCAGGACAACGTGGCTCAAGATCCCCACACCTGAGTATGGGAAATGGGGAAACTTGCCCAGAGAAGGCACATTTGTGCCATTTCAATAGCAGAGCAGGGCCCTCGGAGGGACTGCCCAGGCCTTCCTTATGGCCTGGCATAGCACAGACAGCCCAGCCCAACTTGGCCTCAACAGCCAAACCTTCAGCTGCTGATCCTGACCTACGACACTGGGTAGCTGTGTCCAAACAGGCTGGAGCGACGAGCAAAAGCCCAGCCCCTGCTCACAGCCCTTCTCTCATCAGCACTTCCAAGCTGCTCTGCAGGGGGACACAACAAGCTCTTGTCCTGGCTGACTGCTGGCTTTTTAATGCTCTTGATAATGGACATAAAGGTACATCATCCTCCAGGCACCCTGTATTTACGAGACTTCAGAACTACTTTGCATGACACAGTAAAATCTCATGGTCACGGCAGCACTTGTAAAAATTCAGAACACCCTTTGGTCTGAACAACAACTACCTGAATGCAGAGACTGCCGTTTAAACTCTTGCATGGCCATGGAGTAGACTTGCCACCTTTCTTTTAGTGTTGCTGGCCAAGCAGGTAGTAGCCCAAGGGACTTGTCCTTCTTTACAGAGTGAGAGGGACCATCCAAAGGGACATTGGCAGGTTTGGCAGCTGGGTGCCCATCAACAATCAGCAAGAATCCCCAGAGGCTGTTGCAAATTCCAAGGAGCATTCCCTGATGCTCTCTAACCTGCTCTAGGTCCTGTCCCACACTTCTCAAGAGTGTGCTTGGAAGCAGAAAGCCCTCAAGATTTTCAGCAGGAGCCTTTGGCTTCCCCCTGAATGGCAGCGTGCTACTCCCAACGTGCCAAGGGAAGAGCCTGGAATGCTGAAGACGAAGCTTCAGTTCTGAAGATCAGGATCATGTCAAGCTACTTGGTAAGGAATGAGGGATGTTCAATGCCCAGAACAAGGAACCAAACCCAAGAGAAACTTAAGGTTTCACTCAGCATCTGCATGGTTTAACTACTACTCAGTTCAGGGCTGGTGGATGGCTTTGGACTTCCCACAGGAGTGTGCTCGGCGGCACAAACAGGAGCCCAAGGCTCACAAGAGCTTTGCTGGCTTTTGATGTCAGAAAAATAACCTTCACATTGTGGCGCTTTTTTTTTTTTTTTTTTTCCCTTGAGATTCTTCCATATTCTGTCCATGGAAGGTACAAATATCAGAAAAGGCTCTACTCCCTGCCTTTACCTGGTCTCTGCCAGCTGCCTGGAAAGGTCTTGTCGGAGCCACTCCGTGGCTGCCAGTCGGCCCTCAAGGTCAGCCTTCTGGCCCAGCAGCTCCTCCTCTCGGCGCACCCGGGCCAGTGCGTGCCCTTGGCCAGAGGGTTCTGGGCTCAGCTGCTCCAGAGACCAGCTCGATGAATCTTGCTCCTGGGAAACCTGGAAGTGGGACAAGGTACAGCTCGAGCCCTTCCTCGGGAGCCCTGTGCAGAGCCAGCCAGTGGCACCGCGCAGGCAGCCAGAGGACAAGGAGCACCTGTGCTCTGGCCTCAAAGTTTCACAGCATCTGCCCTATGCAGCTCTGATAGCCTGGGATGCCAAAAGCCTCTGGCACTGTCACCTTGCAAGTGCTGTGTCAGGCCCTGCTGGCTTGCCTGGGACCAGTCAGCTCCTTCCCAACAAACATCCCTACTCCAAACTCCGTGTTGTCACCCAAAAACACTGCGTCTTCTACAACTGCCAATACCATTTTCTCTAAGCACCAGGAGTGCAGCTGATTTTCAGCCATTGCTCCAGTTTAGTCCATCACTCAGTTTAGTCCATCACTCTGCTCACCTGCTCCATTACTTCCCACACCAAATGCAAAGCCCCACGTGTTGCATGGGCACGGGAAAAGCAGCTCCTCATGCCCAGCTTTTGGCCTGGAGCTGATTTGAACAGCAAGCTCCAGAGCTGGATCAGTCATTCTGGGCAAGCCAGGAAACAATCTGGCAGTCAATGGTCTTCGGCTGGAGCCAGGCAGACAGACAAGGCTGCCTGCTGCAGCCCAGGCTGCTTTACCCGAGCAGGCCTGGACTGACAGGGATAGAGACCCACCTCTTCATGGGAAACAGCACTGGAATCATTCAGGGACCCTGGAGTGGACTGAAGGTCAGTGCCAGTGCCTGCCTGGATACCAGATTTTCCCTTCAGCATGTCCAAGTGTTTCATCAGATGACCCTTGGCAATTTCACTCTTCATCAGTGCAGCAGTCAGTACTTCAGCCTTCTCTCTCCATTTCTTCAAAGAAGCAGCCCCATGCTCCAACTCTTCCTGTACACCTTCCTTCTCCACTTCCGATTCTCGAGCGTTTTCCTTTCGATTTCGCATCTCAGGTGCATGCATTTCATTGGTCCTTTCCAGATCTCTCATGCGCTGCTGGTTCAATTCCCGTTCATGCTGCCAAAACAGGGAGAAAAAATGTCACTCATTCCCTCTCTTGGTTTGCTTTTCAGATCCGATCTGGACTCCTGCTGCAGGGGCAGGCACAGGCTGCCCCTCTCTCTCTGCCCCTCGGGATGCTGCAGACCTTTGCTGGGCTCCCCCCTCAATGCTGCGCTTTCCCAGCTCACTCAGCCTGTCCCAGCTTCCTTTCTGCCCTTCCCCAGCCTCTTGCAGCTCCACTCCAGTGCTCTTCTGGGGAGGAGCTGCCAGAACTGCAGCCAGGATTTCAAGTCCATGCTAAGCAGGATTAAGGCAGTGCCACGACGATGTGCTCTCCATCAGGGAGGAAGGGAAGAGCAAACCCGCCCCCAGCATTTCCTTCCCTGGGGTTGGGCTGACAGCAGTGGTTTTCCACCTCTCCTGTGCAGAGTTTCCATGGCTCCATCCCCGAGAGCCCCACTGCCCTCTCTTGGAGCAGCAATGGCCAGATCAGTCTGTCATTCCCTGCTGCCACTCAAGACGAGTTCTCCCCTTGCAGGCACACGTCCTGGTGTGGATCAGCACTTGGCTTTCCTCTCCTCTCTCCCCACTGGCTGCTCTCAGATGGCCAAGGCCAAGCACCTTTCTATTAACAGCAAACTTGCTCCTCTCACCTCCCCTTCCAGATATTTAGAAATATGAATATGTTTTTGGACACAAGGAATTCCAAAACCATGCAATGTCAACGGAGACAGTGTGGCTTCGGAGAAAAAAGCATCTACTTTCACAGCATCTGCCCTATGCAGCTCTGATAGTCTGGGCTGCCAAAAGCCTCTGGCACTGTTACCTTGCAAGTGCTGTGTCAGGCTCTGCTGGCTTGCCTGGGACCAGTCAGCTCCTTCCCAACAAACATCCCTACTCCAAACTCCGTGTTGTCACCCAAAAGCACTGCGTCTTCTACAACTGCCAATACCATTTTCTCTAAGCACCAGGAGTGCAGCTGATTTTCAGCCATTGCTCCAGTTTAGTCCATCACTCAGTTTAGTCCATCACTCTGCTCTCCTGCTCCATTACTTCCCACACCAAATGCAAAGCCCCACGTGTTGCATGGGCACGGGAAAAGCAGCTCCTCATGCCCAGCTTTTGGCCTGGAGCTGATTTGAACAGCAAGCTCCAGAGCTGGATCAGTCATTCTGGGCAAGCCAGGAAACAATCTGGCAGTCAATAGTCTCTGGCTGGAGCCAGGCAGACAGACAAGGCTGCCTGGTGTAGCCCAGGCTGCTTTACCGGAGGAGGCCTGGACTGACAGGGATAGAGACCCACCTCTTCATGGGAAACAGCACTGGAATCTTCCAGGGACCCTGGAGTGGACTGAAGGTCAGTGCCAGTGCCTGCCTGGATACCAGACTTTCCCTTCAGCATGTCCAAGTGTTTCATCAGATGACCCTTGGCAATTTCACTCTTCATCAGTGCAGCAGTCAGTACTTCAGCCTTCTCTCTCCATTTCTTCAAAGATGCAGCCACATTCTCCAACTCTTGCTGCACGCCTTCCTTCTCCACTTCCAATTCTCGAGCGTTTTCCTTACGATCTCGCATCTCAGGTGCATGCATTTCATTGGTCCTTTCCAGATCTCTCATGCGCTGCTGGTTCAATTCCCGTTCATGCTGCCAAAACAGGGAGAAAAAATGTCACTCATTCCCTCTCTTGGTTTGCTTTTCAGATCCGATCTGGACTCCTGCTGCAGGGGCAGGCACAGGCTGCCCCTCTCTCTCTGCCCCTCGGGATGCTGCAGACCTTTGCTGGGCTCCCCCCTCAATGCTGCGCTTTCCCAGCTCACTCAGCCTGTCCCAGCTTCCTTTCTGCCCTTCCCCAGCCTCTTGCAGCTCCACTCCAGTGCTCTTCTGGGGAGGAGCTGCCAGAACTGCAGCCAGGATTTCAAGTCCATGCTAAGCAGGATTAAGGCAGTGCCACGACGATGTGCTCTCCATCAGGGAGGAAGGGAAGAGCAAACCCGCCCCCAGCATTTCCTTCCCTGGGGTTGGGCTGACAGCAGTGGTTTTCCACCTCTCCTGTGCAGAGTTTCCATGGCTCCATCCCCGAGAGCCCCACTGCCCTCTCTTGGAGCAGCAATGGCCAGATCAGTCTGTCATTCCCTGCTGCCACTCAGGACGAGTTCTCCCCTTGCAGGCACACGTCCTGGTGTGGATCAGCACTTGGCTTTCCTCTCCTCTCTCCCCACTGGCTGCTCTCAGATGGCCAAGGCCAAGCACCTTTCTATTAACAGCAAACTTGCTCCTCTCACCTCCCCTTCCAGATATTTAGAAATATGAATATGTTTTTGGACACAAGGAATTCCCCAAACCATGCAATGTCAATAGAGACTGTGTGACTATGGAGAAAAAAAGCATCTACTTTCACAGCATCTGCCCTATGCAGCTCTGATAGCCTGGGCTGCCAAAAGCCTCTGGCACTGTTACCTTGCAAGTGCTGTGTCAGGCCCTGCTGGCTTGCCTGGGACCAGTCAGCTCCTTCCCAACCAACATCCCTATTCCAAACTCCATGTTGTCACCCAAAAACACTGCATCTTCTACAACTGCCACTTGGAAAACAAAATTTCTCTCTGGATCTATTTCATTGCTGGACATTTTCAGGCAGGTTGGGGAAAACAATTTTGATTGCTGAATCAAGGGGAAATATACAGGATTTCCCCCTTCAAGAACAAGACTCCCATCAAAGTGTCACCTCCTCACATATTCAAAGCAACTCTGCAAGGAGAGGATGCCTCACAGCGAAATGGCTCTTGTGCTGAGCAGACATTTCATGACTGATGGGCATCTGGCTGATGTGGCCGAAACAAAACCTCTGCTGTGCATTTCCCAAACCTACTACATTCCTCAGAACTGAGATTGTCTGACGGAGACCATCAGAAGCAAAGCCTTCTCCTGCAGCTATCCTGTAACACCCAATCCAAACCTCCTCTGGCACAGCCTGGGGCTGTTTCCTCTTGTCCTGCCCCTTGTTCTCTGGGAGCAGAGCCTGACCCTCACCTGGCTGCAGCTTCCTGCCACAGAGAGCTGTAGAGAGCAAGAAGGTGCCTCCTGAGCCTCCTTTTCTCCAGCCTGAGCGCCCCCCCCCAGCTCCCTCAGCTGCTCCTGGCTACACCTGTGCTCCAGACCCTTCCCCAACTCCGTTCCCCATTTTAGAGGCTCTGTGGCTGCCCAAAGCAACACATTTTGCAGAAGTATGCAACGCTTTGCTGATGAACACGCATATCCCTGGCTAGTAAAGGCATGTGCCATCTCGAGCCAGGTGTGCACAGCAGTGTGCCTGTCTTCTACTGCCAGCAACAGCATCTGGGCTGATCTGGCTGCCTCAACTCCCACTCCCACAGGTGCTGCCTAGGAATAAGGTGTTCAGAGCCATGCTAACATCATGCCTCTCTTGCTTCAGCAGATCCCTCTGAAGCTGCAATTCCTCCAATGACTGCCTCTTGACTTCCAGCTCGCTCTACAACGATGGGCCTTCTCCCTCGAGTGCAGCCAAGTCCTCCACTGTACAAGAAGGGGCAAGACGAGTTTTCAAGGGAAAACCAGTCTCATTTCCAAAACCAACCTCCATCCTGTCCTGCTGTTCTGCCTGTTCTGCCTGGGCTGATGTTTTCTTCCGCTGCTTGGTGTTCTTCAGACGCAGACACAAGGCTCCTGGCTCGGGGATTCCAGGGCACTGCAGCTGCATTTCCCTGGACTTCTCAAGGTTTGCACAGTCACTGCAGAGACAAGGCTCAGTCAGAAGAATCAAGAGGCCTGAAGAGTCAGCAATGCCATTTTCAGCACTCCAGGATGGAGCTGGGGACAGTGGGCTAAGGAAGACCTTGCTCTTTCCCTCCCAAGAAAATCCTCCAAAGGCAAAGGGAAAGGCAGGGGTTTGCCTTCCTTCAGTGAGAAGCAGTGGCTGAGCAGGGTTACGCAAAGAACAGAATTCAGGGAAGCAGCACGGTGAGAAGAAGGAGTCTTCTATTCCAACATGGCTCTGCATCTCCCAGACAGCCTTGGCAGTCACAGTAGAGCATGAAAAAAATAGACAGGACGATGCTCGAGAGACACACTGAGGCCTACACATGGTAGGCAGGTGACTTCTTCACTCAGGACACCTCTGAACTCCCAGGCCTGGAAGCAGGTCTTTTCTGGAATGCAGCAGGAGGAGGAGGAAATGCTCACCTCCTGATTTCTTCTAGCAGAGGGTCTATCAGCTGGAAGCGGCTTCTGATCCTCTGGCCTCTCCCTTCCATTTGATCAAAATATTGATGAATGTGCCCACAATTCTCTGTAGCTTCCCGAACCAATTCAAAGGGATGCTGCTCATCAGTGGATGTCAGAGTTGAGAGGCTATTCCCAGGATTGTCGGTGCAGATGATGCAATTGGCCATGCTGTCACTGTCGTCTACCAGTGCCTGAAAGCCCACATCCAGCTGTTAGTCAGGTATTCTGTTCCTATTGCAAAGCAGCACTGAGATGCCTCTTCTGATCCCACAGGAACCAGTGTCCACTCATGGAGAACCAGTTTCAAAATGCCAGCCAGCTCAGCACACTTTACTCACCTCAGGGGCTCTGGAGGAATGTCCCTGCTGAGAAAGCCCTCGAGCTCCCTGCAAGAGCACAGGGAAGAGCACACTCAGACTGCATGGCTGCCCCTGAGGCAGTCACCTCTGAGTGCTTCCCAGCCTGTCCCAGAGCACAGCAATTCCAGCTGAGCTCTTCCTCCCCTCCTTGGGAATATTTTCAGCCCAGTAGTTTGACAGCAGCGCAAATGAACATGCTGGAAGGTGTCTCATCACTTCTAAGAACACCAGAAGGCGAGTTGCCCAGAGCCCCATTCAGTCTGGCCTTGAACAGTGCCAGGGATCCAGGGGCAGCCACTGCTTCTCTGGGCAACCTCAAGCCTGGGTGCCAGGGCCTCAGCACCCTCAGAGGGCAGAATTCCCTCCCAATATCCCATCCATCCTTGCCCTGTCTTGGTGGGAAGCCACTGTCCTTTGTCCTGTCCCTGCAGGCCCCTGGCTAAAGTCCATCTCCAGCTCTCTTACAGCCCTTTCATGCATTGGAAGGGACTCTAAGGTCACCCTGGAACCTTCTCCAGGCTAGACAACCCCAACTCTTGCATCCTTTTCCCTTGCCACAGGTGCTCCAGCCCTTGGAGCATCTTTCTATCATCCTTGTGACCTCCTCTGGACCCCTGGCGATCATTTCAGAGATGTCTGGGAGAAACCCATTCTTGACTCTGGGTTAGCGCTGAGCTGTGCTGTAATTTGGGTGAGGGGAAGGCAATGAAAAGCTGCTCCCTTGTTTGTACCCACGACCTCCAGTGAGACAAGGACGGAGGAGGAGATGTGGCTGTGCTCTGGGATGGCCAGGAGCCACCCATTCCCTCCCACACCTGTCCCCATGGCAAGCACCAAAGCTGCTGCCAGCTCTGGAACAGCCAACTGTAAATCCCTTGCTATTTCCAAAGGGAAATGTTTCCCGAGGCCCACCCCAGGCCCTCCCAGGTCCCTGCTGGGCTTGGCACAAGGAGAGCAGCAGCTTTCTCACTCACCCGCCGGGTCTCCATCCGTCCCTCGGCACAAGTGGAGAGTAAACAGCAGTGAACAAAGGCCCTTGGCCTTTGCAGGGTCTAAACCCCAGTGCACAAAGGCTCTTGGCCTTAGCAGGGTCTAAACCCCAGTGCACAAAGGCTCTTGGCCTTTGAAGGGTCTAAACCCCAGTGCACAAAGGCTCTTGGCCTTTGCAGGGTCTAAACCCCAGTGCACAAAGGCCCTTGGCCTTTGCGGGGTCTAAACCCCAGTGCACAAAGGCTCTTGGCCTTTGCAGGGTCTAAACCCAAATATCTAAAGGTTCTTGGCCTTTGCAGGGTCAATAGCACACAATCAAAGTGCCCTTGGCCTTTGCAAGGTCCAAGCCCCAAAGTTCATGAGCTGTTGACAGCTCCAGGGTCCAAACCCCAGTAGCCACGAGCTGTTGATTGTTGCCAGGATCCAGCCCCCAACATTCCATGGCCTTTGTGATGGTTGCCAGGGTCCAAGCCCCAACATTCCATGGCCTTTGTGATGGTTGCCAGGGTCCGAGCCCCAACATTCCATGGCCTTTGTGAGGGTTGTCAGGGTCCAAGCCCCAACATTCCATGGCCTTTGTGATGGTTTCCAGGGTCCATAGCCCAGCATTCCAGGGGCTGTTGGAGAGGTCCTCCCTGGCTCTCCCCCCATCCCAGCTCCCTGCTGGTCCTGGCACGGAGCCCCAGAGCCCTGTTGGGCAGCTGGGCAGGGACCTGGCTCATAACATGAGTTCAAAGTTGCTGGTGCAGACAGTGTCAGTTTGAAGGCTCAGCATTCTCAAGACCTGCAGGCTCTTTAGGGATGCGCTTGGTTCCTGAGTCACAGGAATCCTTCTGTCTTTCCTGACAAAGGAGAGATGGAAGAAAAAGCCTACAAAGGTTCTTGCTGCTTACAAATATTCATGGAAAGTAAAGCTTTGCCTTTAGAACAGCCACATGAGGAGGAAGAATGGTGTTTCAGGGGCTTTTCAAATTCCTACAGAGAAATGCCAAGAGCTGCAGTGTTTAAGGCTCACAAAATAGATTAAGAATCCTGAGACAACCACAAGTGCATTTTTTTTCTCTGCTCTCTGTTTGGCAATATATCACTAGGTCTTCTAGACAGAAGAAAAGTCTTGCTGCTTACATCAAAGATTCCTCTCTAGGAACAGAGCTTCAAGAACTAAATGAGTCTGCATGTAAAAACCTTGGCAGGCACTTTTTGCCCTCATCTTCAATAGCGTTTGTCTGTGCCCTAGGGAGGAATTTTGTGCCCCAGTTGACAGGAATTAGCTTCTGAGCAGGGCACAAATCCTGCGTGGAAGAGAAGAGCTGCACCTGCCTTCTGCAGGACCTGTCTCTCCAGAGACGGATGGCCCCAGGATGTCACTGCCAGTTCAGGATCAGAGACCGATGCAGCTTCAAGTCTCTGCTTCCACAAGAGCAGCTTTGGGCTCCTTGAGCAGAGCTGCAAAGGAGCAGGACAGCTCCTGCTGAAGGTCTGACAGCTCCTGGCTGGTCCTTGCACAGGTCTCAGTGTAGTTCTGCCAGTGCTGTCAGTCTTGGGCCAGCTGTGACTGCAGCAGGGACACCTGAAAGAGGCACAAGACCCGGCTCAGACAAGCCCACGCTGGCAGGAGCATCTGCAGCCCCACGGTACCGGCTCTCGGGGCAGACAGAGCCTCCAGCTCCAGCCTTCACCAACACTCTGCCCTGGGGCAAGGGGAAGGGAACAGGCTCCCAGAGAGAACAGAGCTCAGATGATCAACAAGTCCAGTTCAAGTACACGTACTTCCTTTGTACATCCCTCAGCCACCACAGGTCTGTTAGAGAGAGCTCTGACAGGATTTAGGAACCCAACTCTGATTTCCAAAGCACACATTTGGGCCACTGAGCCCTTTCGCCACAGGCTGTGCCCCAGCACGAGGGCTGCTGCTCCCTTGAGTTCCTGGAGGACTCTTCTACTTGAGCTTCTGGACAGGCAGCCCAGGCATGAGGGGAATGTAGTGCTTGGGGTTTTCTGGTACTTTCTTGAGGCATTTGAGCACCCCAAGCCCCATATTACATGTCCCCATTTTTACTTATATGTTAATTATGGCTTTAACTGATTTATATTTTTTCATATTTATTATGCTTCTACTCAATTTTACTTAATTTTGAGGGATTCTTCAAGGGGATTTGGGGTTTTTCTTGGTTTTGCCACATTTCAGTGCGCAGTCTGCCTTTCCCACACTCCATTGTTTAAATGTAACTAAAATATAGCCTTAAATACTTCCTAGTTATTCAAATTTATTCCATTCTGGTCAGTTTTGTGTAAATTTTGAGGAGGTTTTTGAGCCTTTTTGGGGTCATTTTGTGTACCCTCCCAGCCAATCCCTGAGGGCACTTTTCCCCCGTTGTCACTCACTCAGGTGAACAACTCAGAGTGAACTTCTCCCCAGCGTCCCCTTGTCCATCACTCCCGCCGCTCCCCTGCCTCGCTGCCAGTGGCCCCTTGTGACTCGGAACTTTCCTCAGCTGCCCCAGTCTGGACTGGTTTCCACTGGTTTATTCTCCCCCCTTCCCAGGTAGTGGAGCTCCAGCACCCCCCAAGCCCCCGCCCCCCACTCCCCTGAGCATCAAATTCATGTGGCTCGAGGCTTGTGTCCACAAAGGAGACAGAGGAGTCCTGTAAAAGTCCCTTGGTTGGAACAAAGGGAGGGAGTCCATCAGGGTCTCTCTCAATTAGCTGGAGCAAGTAGCCTTCTTTTCTCCTTTCCTGGCTGCATTTTCTCCTCATTCACTTTCCCCCTTGGCTGAGCTACCTGGGAGGTACTCAAGACTTCCCAATCCGCCTATCCGTGTCCCCCTTAGTATGTGCCCTCTGTAAGACACACAAGCCACGATCATTGCAATCAGCTGAATCCATTAATTTATTTTAGAAACCTTATTAACTGACATGGACTTCTTCTCAGGGAAGAAGAATAAAGACTTAATAGGGGCCGTGAGCGGTGAGGGAAGACAAGCACACAATCAATATGATTGATAAGCAAGCTCCGATTTATTCAGAAATCCTGTCAGTTTATATAGTCTTTTACATGCAATATCAGCAACAAGCTTCTCATTGGTTAATTCATAAAGGTTCATTGTTCCATGTTCTCTTATGTGCAGTTTCAGCTGCATCTAAGTTCTTCATCCTATAGCTTGATACATTTTACTTTACTAGGAACAGCTTGTTTTACATCTTGTTCTTGTACAACTCATTTCTCAAGGATCTACTGCCTTTGCTATCTGTACATGTGATGTGTACTGTTTCTAGGCCAAGCACAGTGTACTGATTCCCAGGCCCAAACACAGTGCGGTTTCCCAGGCCAGACACAGTGCTGTTCCCAGGCACAGAGCTGTTTTGGGGTCTTACACAGAGGACTCCTGGAACAATTGTTCCATCGATCCATGGCCCTGTTCCTGCAGCCATTCCCCAACAAATAGGGTTTTGAATATTAACTTTATGAGAAATTACGCTCACTTTTAAAATTTCAAAGGTTTATTAAACCTGAACAAAATTGCAGCAAAAGTCGGTGTAAAATGACTACATAATATTGGCTTTCACATTTATGCATTAGCTTTTGCATGTGGTCAGGGATTGTAAGTATTTAGAAACAGTACCAGTTGTAACTCCTTTTAGCTGCTTCTGAATATACTATCATCTCTCAGCTTAAGTATGCACTGTATTGCTCATAGAAATAGTGCAATGAATATAATAGCTGTGTATCAATTGTGGAAATAAGAGTGTGACGAATGTACTGCACTACAGAAAAGGCTTTTGCGTAACTAAGAAGAACAATGTAAGGCCATCCACTGACCGACCCGTCCACGTGATAAGATAAGCATGACACAAACCGGAGCACCAGAGGACAATTAGAGAATACCACGTTAAATTTAAGGAGGACATACTAAATCCTTATCAGAGGATGTAAAGCAGCAGGACGGAGACACAAGAAGAAATAAAATATATTGACCTGATACCCAGGATCATGCAGATAAGCCAGAGTGTGAAGAAATCAAACAAAGGAGTTCCCAAAACATCAGAAAGTTTGAAAGAATGCTTGAACAGTGTACGAAACACATGAATATGCATGTATCTCAGTGATGTAACTGTATAATTGGCCCCGATCAGACCAGACATCAGCGGGTCCAGTCTTTGACCGTCTCCTAGAGATTGCCTGCTCTGTGCCCAGCCTTCTCCAGGATTGCAAGCGGCGTCTGGGACCAGTTCCAGAGACAGTCGCCCTTTCGGTCCGGAAGGCTTCTGTCTCCTGGGTTCTGCTGATAACCGACGGACCTTCGAGCTGCGCGGCAGCAGCGACGCCCTCGGACCAACAGACCCCTCTTCGATGTCCCCGTTTTATGCCTGAGTCCTTCAGAGGTACGCTTATCTCGCTTTTTCTTACGCCTGACCAGGCTTCACCTCCCTTTTTTGGTTTTGTTTGTTTTTTTTTTCCTTTTCAAAGAGGGCGATTTAGCTGTGAGACCTGATATAATGGGCAACCGCCTGTCTCCAGCTCAACGGGAGTTTTATATCCAAGTTAAGTCCCACCTTGTTTTAGGGAACATTTCTTTTAATAAGAGAGATTTAAAGCCTTTTGTTACATTTATTTTCGAACATTTTCCTGCTACTACACGGGAAGATGTTTTGGTGCCTGATTTCTGGGGAAGAGTTGGGAGAAAGATTTACGATTTACAAGTTCAGGGGAGGATTTCAGTCGGTCGTTTTTTCCCGCTTTTTCATTCCATTCTTAATTTGTTAAAAAAGAAGGGGGAGAGTTGGGTCCCCAGTTCACCTACCTCGTGTTCCTCCCCCCACAATCCTATTCCCTCTTCCCCTAAGGGCGGATCGGGAGACAGATCCTGCCATACATCGGCACAGAGCTGCTGCCGTCTCTCTGCTGCTTCCCGATCCTCCCTGTCCCATTCGTGTGTTGGGACTGGCCACCCCAACACACACCATTCCTGTTCCCTCCACCCCAGAGACCCTAATCCTAGTTTGAAACCCTGTTGCTCTTTAGAGGACTTAACTGAACAAATGGGACAAAATGGCGCCTGCCTCGTGGCGAAAAAAGACCAGCCCCAAGATGGCGCCCCTCCTTCTCCTTCACCCCAGAAAATTCCCACCGTCTCGCCCTGTCGTGGGGACAGGACATTTTCATGCTCATTATCCCAATCGTGGTTTTTGTTCCCTGTCCTCAGTTTGTTTTGTCTTCCTTCCCCCCCCCCCGGCTGGCTGCTGGCTTGCCGCTTAACTTGCTTGCTGCTTTTGCTTGCTGCTGGCTGCATGCTTTGCTGGCTCTGCTTTCCTCTCTTTTTTCTCTGCTTTTCGCTGGCTTGCTTTTTTGCCATTTTTTTTTCCTTTTTCCCGGTTTCCGTTGTTCCCTTCCGCCCCCCCCCCCAAGACATCGGACCTACTCCGGGCAGGAGCTCCCCCGGGGTCTGCGAAAGAAGCTGCGTACCCTCTGCGGCGAAGAGAGATACAGCTCAACCCCCTTGGACTGGTGAAAACATCTGTGGTCATCTTGGGCTATTTCTCTTGTGCTGGGGAGTGTTTTTTGTTGTGCCTTAATAAACAAGTTTTTTCCACTTCCCCTCTGAAGGAATTCCTCCCGAACCCGGTGGTGGGGGGAGGTTGCGGAGGGTTTGGTTTCCTATAGGGGGCTCCTTTGGAGGTGTTTTCCCCTAATTTGTCCAAAACCAGGACAAATAATTTGGTGGCCCCTACGGAGAGGCCCAGACAAAGTGGAAAAAACTTTATTCTAATAATATTTTTGGCTTTAACCGTTCTGCAGGAATATTGGTATGTCTCTTTTTAAAGTTATGATGTCATTTGGAGTGAAAGCCTGCCTCTATTTGTGGTCATTAGGGTTCTTCGAAGTTTTGATCGCTTTATGGTCCCTGGAGTTATTTTCTTATCCAGAAGTAGCTCCGGTATTGTCCCTAATACGTAGCTTTTGTAGCAGAGGGGCACTAACGAGAATATTTATCGGGCTGGGCTTGGCTGTAATACTTTGCAAGGGGCTTATAAAAATGTTGTTATCGGCTCCAGGAATGTATAACTCGTAGTTGTGGCTGTGTACTAAATTTGTTATGGGGGAGGAGGTTTTTCAGCCTTTGCTTTCCTTTTCCTCCTCTGAATTGTTTACATCTCTATTAGGAAATGTCCTGTCCTCCCTGACTGCCAAGGATACCATCTTTCTGTTATTTAATTTAATAACCTTTCTCTATACTGTCTGCAGTTTATATAAGATGAAGGCTTAGATTTCTAGAGGGGCTGGTGAGACCTCTGATTTAGGAGTACAACCAAGGGTGAAAAATCCTGAGTGGTGCGGGAAATGGGAGGATATGGGCAAAATTTTAAAGGAGTTTTCTGATCCTGTAGTTTGGGACTTTCCATCCGAACACATCCAGAACCCAGCTGAGGTGGCGAAGTATCTGAAAGGGAAATGCCAGGATAACCCCAAGGAGAAAAGGATCATTGCAGTGAGCTGGGCCCTGGCATATGCTTATTGTACTCTGCTCGATACTATAGGGCAGCAGACAGAGGAAGGGGGGCAGGGAGATAAACCAGCAGCAATCCCAGTCACTCAGGCTGCAGCCAACAGCCCAGGTTCGAACCCAGTAGTTAAACCAGACTGTAAGCCTCAACCAATGGCTGTGGCTACTAGCACACGAAGTGGAAAGTGCACAGAGAAGACTGATCGACCCGTGGATGACAATGATGAGTACGATGCAGGAGAAGGACCCTCAACACCTCCTGACATAAAATCAGGAGTCAAAGCAAGTGGCACAAGATCAGAGGCTAATATTGATTCCTTCTCCCTGAAGGACCTCCGAGGCCTAAGGAAGGATTATCGGCGACAGCCCGACGAATCTATAATTAGTTGGCTGGTCCGCCTTTGGGATGCGGCAGGGGAGGCTACCATTCTGGATGGCACTGAAGCAAGGCATTTGGGGTCCCTGTCACATGATCCTGTCATCGACCAAGGCATGATGAGGGGCGCTAGCCCTCAAAGCCTCTGGGAACGGGTCCTGGACAGCGTAGCACAAAGATATCTGTGTGCCGATGACCTCTATGTCCAGCAGACACGATGGAAGACCATAGAACAGGGGATCCAGCGCCTGAGGGAGATGGCAGTGGTGGAGATCATTTTTTCAGAAGACGTAACAATTAGGAATCCGGACCTTGTACCATGCACACCTGTAATGTGGAGAAAACTGGTGCGACTTGGGCCACCTGAATACGCTTCTGCTCTAGCAATAATGAAGCGGGAGGAGGTATATGAGACTGTGCTTGATATGGCAAAGAAGCTTCGGGCATATGCGGATGCTGTACATGGCCCGACCCATGCCAGAATTGCAGCTGTGGAGACACGACTGCAGGAATTAGAAGGAAAAATAGAGGAAAGCCGCAAGAAACTCAGGGAAGAGATTAAGGAGGACCTCCTCCAAATCTCAGCTGTGCAAATTAGAGGCCCTGGCACCCAACGCAGACGTTCCTTTGTTGGGGAGAGAAGGTACACCCCACGAGCTGAGTTGTGGTTCTTCTTGCGTGAGTCTGGAGAAAACATGAGGAAATGGGATAGGAAGCCTACTGCTGTTCTGGCACAACGGGTGCGTGAATTGAAGGAAGGTAAGAAAAGGAAAGCAGCCCCAGTTGCCCGTAGCCGAACAGCCAGGTATGATGATGACACGTCTGATCCCCTTGAGGGAACCTCCAAGACATATGCCCAAGGAAAGAAGGATAATCAGGCATAGAGGGGCCCTGCCTCTAGCCAGGTAGAGGCATGGGAAAATCGTGTTTTCTGGACGGTGTGGATCCGATGGCCTGGCGCATCAGAGCCACAAGAATATAACGCTTTAGTGGATACTGGTGCACAGTGTACGTTAATACCATCGGGATATGTGGGGGCAGAGCCTGTTTTCATTGCCAGTGTGACAGGGGGATCACAACAACTGACCCTGGTGGAAGCTGAGGTGAGCCTGACTGGGAAGGAATGGAAGAAACATCCCATTGTGACCGGCCCAGGGGCTCCATGTATTCTGGGCATAGACTTCCTCCGGAGCGGCTATTACAAAGACCCGAAGGGATTCAGGTGGGCCTTTGGAATTGCCGCTGTAGAAGCAGAGAGCATTAAGCAATTAAACACTTTGCCTGGACTGACAGAAAACCCATCTGCAGTAGGGCTCCTAAGGGTGGAAGAACAACGCGTGCCAATTGCGACCTCGACAGTGCATCGCTGGCAGTATAGAACGAATCGAGATGCCGTGATCCCCATCCACAAACTGATTCGTGAGCTGGAGAGCCAAGGGGTGGTTAGCAAAACCCACTCACCCTTCAACAGCCCCATCTGGCCTGTGCGTAAATCTGAAGGAGAATGGAGATTGACTGTGGACTACCGAGCATTGAATGAAGTGACTCCACCACTGAGCGCTGCTGTGCCAGACATGCTGGAACTCCAGTACGAGCTGGAGTCCAAGGCAGCACAGTGGTACGCCACTACTGACATTGCTCATGCGTTTTTCTCCATTCCTCTGGCAGCAGAATGCAGGCCTCAGTTTGCCTTTACGTGGAAGGGAGTGCAATACACCTGGAATCGACTGCCCCAGGGGTGGAAGCACAGTCCTACCATCTGCCATGGACTGATCCAGGTTGCACTAGAAAAGGGTGAGGCTCCAGAACATTTACAGTATATCGATGATATTATTGTGTGGGGGAAAACGGCAGCAGAAGTGTTTGAGAAAGGAGAGAAAATAATCCAGATTCTCCTGAAAGCCGGTTTTACCATCAAGAGGAGCAAAGTCAAGGGACCTGCTCGAGAGATCCAGTTCCTGGGAGTGAAGTGGTAAGATGGACGGCGTCAGATTCCTACGGATGTCATCAACAAGATCACAGCTATGTCCCCACCAACCAACAAGAAGGGGACGCAAGCTTTCTTAGGCGCCATAGGTTTTTGGAGAATGCACATTCCTGAGTACAGTCAGATCGTGAGCCCTCTTTACCTGGTCACCCGCAAGAAGAACAATTTCCATTGGGGCCCTGAGCAGCAGCAAGCTTTTGCCCAGATTAAGCAGGAAATTGCTCATGCAGTAGCCCTTGGCCCAGTCAGGACGGGACCAGAGGTCAAGAATGTGCTCTACTCTGCAGCTGGGAACCATGGTCTGTCCTGGAGCCTTTGGCAGAAACTGCCTGATGAGACTCGAGGCCGACCACTAGGATTTTGGAGTCGGAGCTACAGAGGGTCTGAAGCCAACTACACCCCAACAGAGAAGGAAATTTTGGCTGCCTACGAAGGAGTCCAAGCTGCCTCAGAGGTAATTGGTACAGAAGCACAACTCCTCCTGGCACCCCGACTACCGGTGCTGGGGTGGATGTTCAGAGGAAAGGTTCCTACTACCCACCATGCCACCAGTGCTACATGGAGCAAGTGGATTGCCCTCATCACGCAGCGCGCCCGTATTGGTAAACTGAATCACCCTGGGATTTTGGAAGTGATTACAAATTGGCCTGAAGGTGAAAACTTTGGTGTCACAGACGAAGAACAAGAACCAGTGACACGGGCTGAAGAGGCTCCACCCTACAACCAATTACCAGCAGAGGAAACACGCTATGCTCTTTTCACTGACGGTTCCTGTCGCGTCGTAGGAATGAATCGGAAGTGGAAAGCAGCTGTATGGAGCCCCACACGACAGGTCGCAGAGGCCACTGAAGGAGAAGGTGGATCAAGTCAACTTGCTGAACTCAAAGCCGTTCAATTGGCCCTAGACATTGCAGAAAGGGAGAAGTGGCCAAAGCTCTACCTCTATACTGATTCATGGATGGTAGCCAATGCTCTGTGGGGATGGCTGGAGAGATGGAAAGAGGCTAAATGGCAGCGTCGAGGAAAACCGATTTGGGCTGCTGAAGAATGGAAAGACATTGCTACCCGGGTAGAGAAACTGCCTGTGAAGGTTCGCCATGTAGATGCTCATGTCCCCAAGAGTAGAGCTAATGAAGAACAGCAAAACAATCAGCAGGTAGATCAGGCTGCAAAGATAGGGGTGTCAAAGATAGATTTAGATTGGCAACACAAGGGGGAGTTGTTCCTAGCGCGATGGGCCCATGATGCCTCAGGCCATCAGGGTAGAGATGCCACCTATAAGTGGGCACGAGACCGAGGGGTGGATTTAACCATGGACAGTATCTCTCAGGTTATCCATGATTGTGAGACGTGTGCTGCCATCAAACAGGCCAAGCGGGTGAAGCCCCTATGGTATGGGGGACAGTGGTCCAAGTACAAGTATGGGGAGGCCTGGCAGATTGACTACATCACACTGCCTCAAACCCGCCAAGGCAAGCGCTACGTGCTCACAATGGTGGAAGCCACCACAGGATGGTTGGAAACCTACCCTGTGTCTCATGCTACCGCCCGTAACACCATCTTGGGCCTTGAAAAGCAGGTCCTTTGGAGGCATGGTACCCCTGAGAGGATTGAGTCAGACAATGGGACTCATTTTAAGAACAGCCTTATCAACTCCTGGGCTAGGGAACATGGCATTGAGTGGGTGTACCATATCCCCTACCATGCACCGGCTGCAGGCAAGGTAGAGAGGTACAATGGACTGTTAAAAACCACCTTGAAAGCATTGGGTGGGGGATCTTTCAAAAACTGGGAGCAGCATTTGGCACAGGCCACCTGGTTAGTTAACACCCGAGGTTCCACCAGTCGAGCAGGTCCTGCCCAGTCTGAGTCCCTGAATATAGTAGACGGAGATAAAGTCCCAGTGGCACATATCAGAGGTTTGTTAGGGAGGACAGTGTGGATCAATTCTGCCTCAAGTACAGACAAACCCATTCGTGGGATTGTCTTTGCTCAGGGACCAGGTTGTACATGGTGGATAATGCAGAAAGATGGAAGAACACGATGTGTACCTCAGGGAGACCTGATTGTGGGGTGAGACTCATATGCAAACATCTCAATTTGCTGGATGTTACTGCCATTGTTTGTACATTAAACCACACAGACATGGGACAGAAGGAAATGTGTAAATGTCGAAAGTCAGAGCAAGTGAGAATGGAAGAGAATGTGTAAGTGTGGAAGGTTTGAGCAGGTGGGAAGGAAGTTCAGTAACATGTTCACGATATGGGATAAGGGGTGGAATGTCGTGGGGACAGGACATTTTCATGCTCATTATCCCAATCGTGGTTTTTGTTCCCTGTCCTCAGTTTGTTTTGTCTTCCTTCCCCCCCCCCCCCGGCTGGCTGCTGCCTTGCCGCTTAGCTTGCTTGCTGCTTTTGCTTGCTGCTGGCTGCATGCTTTGCTGGCTCTGCTTTCCTCTCTTTTTTCTCTGCTTTTCGCTGGCTGTCTTTTTTGCCATTTTTTTTTCCTTTTTCCCGGTTTCCGTTGTTCCCTTCCCCCCCCGCCCCAAGACATCGGACCTACTCCGGGCAGGGGCTCCCCCGGGGTCTGCGAAAGAAGCTGCGTACCCTCTGCGGCGAAGAGAGATACAGCTCAACCCCCTTGGACTGGTGAAAACATCTGTGGTCATCTTGGGCTATTTCTCTTGTGCTGGGGAGTGTTTATTGTTGTGCCTTAATAAACAAGTTTTTTTACTTCCCCTCTGAAGGAATTCCTACGAAACCCGGTGGTGGGGGGGAGGTTGCGGAGGGTTTGGTTTCCTATAGGGGGCTCCTTTGGAGGTGTTTTCCCCTAATTTGTCCAAAACCAGGACACGCCCCCACCTCCTCCCCCACCTCCGTCGAGTGCCGCCCCTGCGTCGGGACCCGTCCCCTCCTTCCCTCTGACCACAACCCTGGGTGGGCCCCCTGTGGCTGGGACCAGCCCCCAAGTGGGCCCAGCCCCTGTGGGTGGGAACCCCCCACCAGAAAGTCACGCCCCGGTGGGTGGGTCGGGACACGCCTCCTCCTCTCCTGCCACTGCCGGTTCCCACGCTACCGGAACCGGGAGGAGGCCTGGCCGGAAGCAGGCCATCCTGGCCTGCCGGGCCCACTGTCTCCGGGACCCACCGGCTAGGGCGAGGCACCGTGCCCTAACCCGGCCTGCTTCATCCTCGGAAGAGGATGAGGAGAGTGGCAGTCCCTGGCATTCCAACAAGTCGGGGCGGGGTTGGGCAAAGATCAGAGAGGAGGCAATTAAGGATGGGGATTTGGAATTGGCACGGGACTTGGGCAGCTTTGCGGCACCGGTCATCCTCCGGCGGGGGAGGGAGCCAAAGTGGGAGCAAATTCCATACGCTGAGGTGAAGGAGTTAAGGAAGGCCGCCAAAGATTACGGCAGAAACTCGCCTTTCTTTAAAAATGTGCTGGACTTAACATTTGCTGGATGTTTGCTAGTCCCCCATGATTTAAGGTATATTGCTAAGGCACTGTTTTCTCCCACCAAATGCGACCTCTGGGAGATTCATTGGAAAAAACTGTTGAAACCACTCCTGCGCAAGTATGATCTCGCAGAGGTGGTGGGAGAGGGGGACGAGGCAATGGAGAAGGGGAGTTCAGCAGTCCAGAGGACCAAATTCTACTAGCACAGGAGCTGCTTCAGGACATAGCAACAGCGGGAAAGGAGGCACTCCTGAAGACACTGGACGGTAAGACCCCCCTCCAAAACTTTTCTTCCATCATGCAAGGGCCTGAGGAGACTTTTATTACTTTTGTTGATAGACTGAAAGAGGCCATTGAGAGACAAATAGACAACGTAGAAGCTCGTGCAGAGCTTCTACGAAAGATGGCCATTTCTAATTCTAATTCGGAAACAAAAAAGATTCTCCGTGCACTGCCTCAGGACCCCGAGCCCACCATCTCTCAGATGGTGGAGGCTTGCACAAAGGCAATGTCAATGGAGCACACGGTGGCCCTGGCTGTCAGCAAAGGGGTGGGAGAGGCCATGATAAACTTACAAAATACGTGCTGTTTTAACTGTGGTCAGCTGGGTCACATCCAGGTGAACTGTCCCCACTGGCCACAGATTCAACAACCTATCTTGCCCCCTCCAAGACCATATCCTAGGAACCCATTTTATCAAGATCATCAGTTTCATCTACAGCGACAAGGGTACCAGCCAGCGGGAAACTGGCGGCGAAGCGCGAGGACGGGCCGTGCGATGACACCAAGTGGCCCTTCTCAGCATCCCAGCCTCCCGACCATCAGGAAGGACAAGTGGCCGCGCGGCCAAGTCCAGCAGTTCAGCGCAGCCACGAGGACGGACTCTGCCTCTTCCGCCGGACAGGTACCCTAAATCAGGGCAATCGTCGGGTCCTCCGCAGCAGCGTCACCATCTCTCTCCAGGATGAGGACCTGACGAGAGTTCCTGCTGGGTTCCTGGGCCCCCTCCACGACTGTCGGGACACCACCGTGCTCATCTTAGAAGACTCCTTCAACACGCCAAACGAAATCACCATCTTACCTGAGGTAGTGTGTTTTCCACCAGGAGCGCCGGCTTTTCCCTGAGGCCATCATCCTGCATTACATGGATGATGTGCTAGTTTGTGCTTCCGACTCTACATACCTAAAGGCAACACTGGACAAGACTATTAAGACTATCAAAGCTGCAGGGCTCCAGATAGCGGAAGAGAAGATCCAACCAGGCACACCGCGTGGTCCGGACCCTTCCCGTGAACTTCGCGGTGTTGGGTAAGTGCCCCCACCTCCATGGACTTCTCTTCCAGTGGGATAACAGAGCATCTGATCCCCTGGTCATCTTAGAGTGGCTCTTCCTACCACACCAGCCCTCTAGGACGATCACGACTCCTGCAGAATTGCTAGCCACTTTAATAATGAAGGCACGACACCGCCTCCGAACCCTCGCAGGGTGTGACCCTGCGTGCATTTACTTACCTGTTACATTAGATCAATTGGACTCGTTGTTGCAAACTAATGAAAATTTGCTCATTGCTCTGGACAGCTTCCCCGGACAAATTTTCACTATCCTAAGCATAAATTGTTTAAGGATACATTGCATTTGGCCCCAAGAATGTTTAAAAGTAAAACACCAATTCCAGGTTCCCTCACGGTGTTCACCGATGGGTTGGGCAGATCCCACAAATCGGTGATCACTTGGAAGGAGCCGGACAGTCAGAAGTGGGAGACTGACGTCCAACTGGTTGAGGGTTCCCCCCAGATCGCGGAACTTGCCGCAGTCGTGAGAGCATTCAAAAAATTTCAACAGCCTCTGAATGTGGTCACTGATTCAGCCTATGTCACTGGGGTAGCAGAAGGGGCCAAAGGTGCCCTCCTCAAAGAAGTTTCAAACAAAAATTTATACAGTTTACTCTCTGATCTCATTTGGCTACGCTCCCACAGAGAGCAACCTTATCATATCATGCACGTAAGGGCACACACCGATTTACCCGGAGAGATCACTGAGTGTAATCGGAGAGCGGACCTCCTAGCCATGTCAACACAAATATCTGCAGCCACTTCAACCACGGCTCAGCCATGCATTTTACCATCAGAATGCCCCAGCTCTTGTGCGACAATTTAAGATCTCGATAACACAGGCAAGAGCCATTGTTTCTACCTGCCCGAGTTGCCAGTCTTTCGCTCTCCCTTCCCTCATTCGGGGACAAATCCCCGAGGGTTGGGAGCGCTAGAGATATGGCAGACAGATGTAACACACTTCGAGCCGTTTGGCCGGATGACATGCATACATGTCTCTATTGACACGTTTTCCGGCCCAGTGTTTGCCTCCGTCCGTGCAGGTGAAAAAAACAGGGATGCCATTAAACATCTTTTCATGGCATTCTTTACGTTGGGAGTTCCATCTCACATAAAAACTGATAATGGCCCATGCTATGCGTCAAAGCGCTTCGCTGAGTTTGCGCAACAGTGGGGAATTTCCCATACCACCGGAATTCCCCACAATCCTACAGGACAGGCGATAATAGAGAGGGCCCTTAGAAATCTAAAAAGGCTCCTTGAACAATAACATAACCCGGACATTACAGTGAGCCCAGCCAAAAGGTTATGTAAGGCCCTGTATGTCCTGAATTTTTTAAACTGCTCAGAAAGGGAGCCTGACCCTCCTATTATCCGCCATTTTCACAATAACACCAGAGCGCAACTCGTCGAGAGGCCACCAGTCTTGATAAAGGACCCGGAATCCAAAGCTATCCAGGGCCCTTTCCCTCTAATAACCTGGGGGAGAGGGTATGCCTGTGTTTCTACAGATGAAGGACCAAGATGGATTCCGGGGAAATATGTCAAGCCCTTCGTAGAGGTGCCAGCTCAGCAAGACAACGTGTCCCTGGTGCAAACCACCGAGAACACCTCATCGCTGGACAGAGTTTCCAGTGCCTGGAAGAGGAGGAGAAGAAAGACCGTTCCTCCCAATATCATCACACGTGTCATGATTACCCGAAGATACTTTCCCCTGCTGAACTCTACATACCCAATTACCCCATCGCCCCCTTTCCTTTCCCCTAACCTCCCCTTTCCCTCAATCCTTATCCCTTTTCTCTAATTTTATTTGGTGCTTATTTAATAAATAAAAACGGGGGAGATGTAGGAGGAGGGGTTGGGGAAGGCAGTCTAGGGTTGCCATGGGAAACAGCAGTTGTATGAGTTCTCCACCCCTTTTTGTAAGAGAATTGTACCCTCCCCCTGTCCTGTCAGTTATTGTTCAAGTCTGCCCCTTAGACTAGAATCTTCTCTGTTCCACGTTTTCCCTTTGGTTCTTCCACTAAGAACACTCCTTTCCCTTTTCCCCACTGGTTAATGTTATATCTCCCCTCCCTTTAGCCTTTTCCCAATTGTTCCCTCGTATGCTAAACCTTCCTACCCTTACGCAGTTAAAGATCCCTCACCCCGCCCCTCAGGGCTCTCGGAACCTGCCTCCCTTCTGCCTCGTTGTCTCCCTGTCTGCCCCTTCTGCGATCCTTCAATAAACGAGCAGGATTTCAGCAGTCCGAGTGTCCCTCCCATTCTTCTGGTGGACCCTCAGCTGTACCAACTATCCGAGCTTTGTGCCGAGTGGCTACAAGCCCCCACGGCTCAGCAGGGGGGATAGAGGGGATACAGGGTCCTGGGGGCGTCAAGGAGGGAAGACATGGGAGACATGTGAGAGGCACAGGGAGCTGAGGACTCCTTGAGGGGTTTCGGGCAGTCCTGGATGGGCTGGGAAGAGATATATGGGAGGCATATGGGGAGTACAGAGTCCTGGGTGGGAGATATAGGAGGGGAGATGGTCCTGGGAGGGTCCTGGGTGGCTCTGGGGAGGTCCTGGGAGATCCTGGGGGCTTCTGGGCAGGCTGTGGGAGGAGACTGGGGGGGAGATATGGAGGAACAGGGAAAATGCATGGATGCAGTTTGGCCTGGTTTGGAGGAAGCACAAGCAAGGCCTTATGGATAAACTCTTTATTGATGGAACAAGGGTGTGAAGTTTCCTGTCTAGAGGCCCTTCAGCTCTCCTGCCACATGCCTTGCTTGCCTCAGACAAGCTTTGGGTGCACTGATCTGTGCCGTGCTCTGGCCTGGGCAGGGGGCATTGGACCCTCTAGAGGGATGGGCTGTTGGGAAAACTGTGGGTCCAAGGAGGGGAGAGTGTCCTCAGCAGCACAGCTCTCCTGTCCACTTTGGCATGTGGCTGGGTTTGGGACAGGTCACTGGAAATTCTGTCTGGGGGTTGGTGCAGGCCTATGCCGAACAACCCGCCCTAATACAGACTGAACGATCCAATTTGCCATGGTCCTTATGTCCAAAGTGTTGCCTGAGGTTGCTGGATTCCTTTCTCTCACCAAGGTCCCCTTCACCATTGCAGGATGCTCAGGCTCCATGGTTTTGGCGTAGCTAGTCCCTTTTGCATGGAGCTGTGGTCCTAAAGCAGGCAGCTTTACTCCTGCGCTTTCTTCCTGGCACTGTTCTTCAGATGCTCCAGGGAATCCTGGTGGCATCTGTCTGTTGGCAACCTTATCCTTGGGAAGCTCCAGGATTTTGCTGTACTCACAGCTGGAGTCCCCTCCAAACTGAGAAGCTACCATGGATTTCAAGAGGCAGCGAATATTCTTAACAACTTGGTTGGTGAGATAGTCAAGGCAAGCGTGTAAATGTCCTCTGTCTGTTTCAGCTTCCTTGGATGTGTCTGCTTGGGTGGCTCCTCCATCAACAAGCTGCTCCTTCTGCCTGGCTGCCCTCCCTCAGAAGCTTTGGACTCCAGATGGTCCCCCAAGATCTCCAACTTTGCTTCCACTGCTACATAGCACAACAGTGCTGAATTTCGTTGCCAGTCCCATCCCCGTTCCTGCCACTGCCACAGCTTCAACGCATCTGCAGCCAAAGCTCCAAGAGCCCAAGGAACCACATCACTGATGGACACATGGGACCCTGACAGAGGGAACCCAAATTTTCGCCCTACTACCAGCCTCAGAGAAGAAGTCCTTGCAAGCTGACCAGCTCCAGCTCCATCACCACTCCTATTAGACACCATCCCAGCACATATTAACTATGAGCCATAATAAAGGCTGCAAATATGAGTACTCCAACCTACAGGTACTCAAGCTTAAAACAAAAACTCAAAAAATTATACTCACAAAAACCTCCACATATATGTGTATATATATATATATATACACATATATATTCACTACAGCTTTTAACCTGCATTACAATGTTTAGTGTTATTGTTAATCTGCATCCTGCAAAAATTATATAGTCAAAAGGTACCACAGTGGTCCTTCAAAAAGGAAAAGCTAGACACTCTCAACTGTATTAAACCCTATCCAAAATTAACCAATTCACAATTAACACCCTTATTTGACCTCCTAAAATGTGATCCTAAGTTAACTTCCCACAGAAAATTAACCCCAGAAGCAGAAACTGCTCTCGAAACACTAGAGCAAGCTACCATCAAAACAGACAGTAGTCCTTCTTATATTTCACTGAAAGTAAGACATTTCCTAAAGCTCGGGGGAGTGTCACACCACCACACTGGTTTTCCACCACACTGGTTTTCCCAAATAAGCAACAAGACAAGCCATCATGGAAAGAACACACAACTCTTTAAAATGTAAACTTGAAAAACAAAAGAGAGGAATGTGTGGTGAGACCCCACAGAGCACGGTAGCTAAAGCCATCTAGACACTAAATCATTTGAGAGTATTAGAAAAGTGAGTTGCAGTGAAAAATCAAAACCTTACAATTCTGATAGATTTGTAAGATTTGGTATGTATTTTCTAGTACAGCGTGGGACGCACACCAGGGTTTCCCTTCAGTGGGCATGCACACCCCTTGAGGATTCCCGATCCTTTTTATTACCTATATACATAGGATCTCACAATGAGTTCTAAGGGTTAAGTGGTTTCTTGTTTATAGAGTTAAGTTGTAACTTGTAACTACAAGTAGTTAACCTGTGGCATGTTAGCCTGAAGGACTGTGCTATCTCCTAACAGCTCCTGGAAGTGAGTGCTACAATTTCAAGTGGTACATGGAACCCATCACTGGCTGGTGAATCTAGGTTTGTCAAATTAAGTAAAAGGCCTCATTCAAATTAGACTCATGCTGTCTGTGTCATCTTGCCTGCAAAGGGCCCTTGCAGGTAGGATAACAGAGAACATATCTGCATTTTTTAATGAAGGGAAAAAAGGTGAATTGTCACAGCACAGCTAGTCTGTAGCTGAACAAGATAAATCTGGCCATAACAAATCAAATTTGGCTGATCTGGCTCATTCCAGAAAAGAAGTAACAAAGACCTCAGCCAACTCTGTACAAGCTTAGATGCAGATACACTGCTAGCCAGAGACCTGGGCGGAGAGAGGTCCCATCCAATCAGCTATCTAACCCAGGAGATTCAAGTGCCCTATAAAAAGAGTAGCCATATTAAACTCATTGCTGTTTAATGAGGACTCCCGGTTTTGTGTCATGTGTCTGTCTGCACAATTCATTAGCATTTATACTGCTCAAAAAAACCCACCTCAAAAATTCCTGAATATGATCTAAGAAACAAATCTTCTTTCTATTTACAGTTCTTTGAAGGTATTCCCTTCATTTGCAAATGAAGCATACTCTAAGTTAATTTCTCCAGTCCTGTATCATTACACATGCTACTGTCAGGGTGATCTAGTCCTTATTTCCATATATGAAGTTTCAGACATCCAAGTAAAGATCATGTAGGTGCCTTGAGGAGTTTGTCAAAAAGCTTAGACATCAAATCTCTGTCAAAACCTGGAGAATGGGGGAGGGGGGGGGGGTAAGGGGTGGTGCAGAGATACCAGGGAGATTCGGGCTGGGGGAAGGGGTGGGGCGCAGCTCCTAGCTCTCACTCTGTCAGCATCTGAAGGAAGACAGGCTGTGATCACTGTGGGGAGGATTCACCAGCACTGCAAGGCTCTGTCTCCTGCTGCCTTCTCCTACTGAGGACGGTCAGACCTGCGGCTTGGGAAAAGGAGTTTCACTGCCACCACCATAACCCAGCGGTGACCCTTTCCTCTGCTGCTGGGCCCTGCATCCCCCTCCCCTGCCAGGACATCCCACAGGTTCCAGCTATTTGCCGTTGTTATAGATGGATAATGAGATGATTTGCTCTCGCAATTAAGGGAGAACTATTGTGTGAATACTGAGAAAAGCTTTACTGATGTATAATATGCTATTGTAGTTTAGATGTCCTCTGTTCTCCCCATACTTCCCTTTTCCCCCCCTCTGTACTGTTGCCATCAGACAGTCTGGGTTGTCTAGGACAGCTAAAAAGAAGGCATGAACACGTGCCCCTTCCATGGGGCAGTTGGGAATGGAAAAGCTTGTTGCTTAGGGGGGGCGGCCTGACAACACCTGACCTCCAATCAAGTTACAAGAAAGCAATCTCCACCAATCAACGGCAAAGGAGAGCTGACTGACAGACTTTGGGAGGGGTTAGGCTTGGCTGATGCAAGCCCAGGGGTATAATAGAGTGAGCATCCATGTTGAAGACGGGTACCACCTGCCACGTGGTACCCACAAGGGCAGTTCCCAGCGCTGCAAATTTTTCCTGATGTAGTCCTTTTGTTGTATTTTTGTTAAGGTTTAACAAACCTTTTAAATTTTCAAAGTGAACACACCTTGGAGCTTTGAGACATTCTCATCCTCTGCCCTGGAATTTCTGCTCATCCCTGCTGTTCCAGCCTGCTGCTTCCAAGAGTCCGACTAGGGGTACCGGGATCGGCTGCCCCAGGGGTTTGTAAAGCAAAACTCCTCCTCCGTCCCTCACCGTCTCAGCCGAGCCGCCATGGCCGCGTGCTCCCCGAGCCCGCGCCGGAGCGCCCCCTGCAGCCGCGTGGGGATCACCGCACCTGCCCTGCCCTGCCCAGCGGGAGCCTGCCAGCGCCCCTGCCGGCTCTGCCTGGAACTGCACCGCAGGGGAAAGCGCCGCAGCCGAAAAGGCTGGGACTGGGCTCCTGCTTCTGTTTGTTGTTAATGCCGCAGTTGTTGTTTGCTTGCTTTATTAGATATACTAATAAAGAACTGTTACTCCTATTCCCATACCTTTGCCTGAGAGCCCCTTAATTTCAAAATTCTAATAATTCAGAGGGAGCGGATTTACATTCTCCATTCCAAGGGAGGCTTTTCTGCCTTTCGTAGCAGACGCCTAAGTTGTAAACCAAGACAGTAATATACCAATAGTAGATATTTTGGCAGTTTTATTCCCTGAACTGCACCTGAAAGAAAGTGGCGCTTCTGGGTAAAAAGAACTTGCATGGCATATTTTCCACCATTAAAAACCTGATCTATCACCTTTATGCATATCAAGAGACACTTATTCTAGAATCCTTTATTTGGTCTGCACTGCTAAGAAAGGTTTTGCACTGAGAACTGGGGGGGAGTAATTATTTCACAGAAGTCAGCTTTTCTTCAGATTTAGAAAAAAATTTCTGTGTCTGAAATGCTCAAATTAAAAGACCATTTACTATAGTCTACCATTTAGCTAATAGTGTCTACAAACTTCAAATTCCTATGAGTATTTATTTACTCTTTTTTATCTTTCTGTTATCTGTTTCTGCCTTGCTGATTAGCAAGGCATGAAAAAAAAAAGGTGTTGGAAATCGTTAATGAAAGATGTTAGTTACTAATTTGCTACACTGACAGGGTAGACAGTAATTCTGCCGCCAAGAATATCATTGTATCAAATCCAATTAATAATCATGCTTGAGGAAGATAGATTGTTTTCAGAATAAAGGTAAATTATAGATTAAATTGAAATGAGTGCTCAGTAAACAGACCTGCACATGTGAAGGAACAGTCCATTGCCCACATGGATGCAGAGCAGCATGGATCTGGAGGTCACTATAAACATGCAGCTCATGATGGGTCATCTGGTCCAACCTTCCTGCTCAAGCAGGACTATCCCAGAGCTCATGGGACTGGATTGTGTCTTGAACATCCCCAGTCAGGGAGACTCCACAACCTCTCTGGGCAATCTGTGCCAGTGCTTGGTCACAGGCACAGTAAAGAAGTTCTTCCGCACACTCAGGAAGAACTTCCTGTGCTCCAGGCTCAGTCCATCTGGAAAGGTTAGGTCAAAGAGGGGATACAAAAGCTTTCATGTTTTTCTAAATAGATTCCAAATAGGTAACTGTGTCTTTCAGCATTGTCAGAACATCATCTGCATGTAGCAAAACACTCATTTTAACAATTTCTTTTACATGGTCTTTATATGGTATTTTTCTACTTCACGTGGTTTCATTTAGCTTCGCAAAACTTCTTTGAAATAAAGGCTTTATAATGCTTATTTTCTAATGACAATCTAATACAAAGAGATAAAGGTGAAAACTACTAAATTATTCAGCATATCCCTTCAGAGACGTAGGACTTGATTTACAGGCCACTCAGCATTTTATAGACCTTACCCCTCTCTTTCTTTCTTTCTTTCTTTCTTTCTTTCTTTCTTTCTTTCTTTCTTTCTTCTTTCTTTCTTTCTTTCTTTCTTTCTTTCTTTCTTTCTTTCTTTCTTTCTTTCTTCTTTCTTTCTTTCTTTCTTTCTTTCTTTCTTTCTTTCTTTTTTTTCTTTCTTTCTTTCTTTCTTTCTTCTTTCTTTCTTTCTTTCTTTCTTTCTTTCTTTCTTTCTTTCTTTCTTTCTTCTTCTTTCTTTCTTTCTTTCTTTCTTTCTTTCTTTCTTTCTTTCTTTCTTTTTTCTTCTTTCTTTCTTTCTTTCTTTCTTTCTTTTCTTTCTTTCTTTCTTTCTTTCTTTCTTTCTTCTTTCTTTCTTTCTTCTCTTCTCTTTCTCTTCTCTTCTCTTCTCTTTCTCTTTCTCTTTCTTTTCTCTTTCTCTTCTCTTTCTCTTTCTCTTTCTCTTTTTCTCTTCTCTTCTCTCTTTCTCTTTCTCTTTCTCTTTCTCTTTCTCTTTCTCTTTCTCTTTCTCTTTCTCTTTCTCTTCTCTTTCTCTTTCTCTTTCTCTTTCTCTTCTTTCTCTTTCTCTTTCTCTTTCTCTCTCTCTCTCTCTTTCTCTTTCTCTTTCTCTTTCTCTTTCTCTTTCTCTTTCTCTTTCTCTTTCTCTTTCTCTTTCTCTTTCTCTCTCTCTTCTCCCTCCCTCCCTCCGAACTTCCAAACTTCCGAACTTCCTTCCTTCCTTCCTCCCTTCCTTCCTTCCTCCCTTCCTTCCTTCCAAGATATCATGAAAAAGGTTTGTGATGCTTCTTTCATTTGCAGAATTCTTACTAAAGAGGAAGTCCGCTGCACTAGTGTGTGTACAAAATAAGAAACAACATAGTCTAAAAGAGAGGATTTCTTTTTCCCTCTGATCATGTACTGCTTCTGCACACATATCTACATCTGGAGCATGTAACTGATTAATTTGGTAAAACGTAAGTGACCTGTGCTTGTAGACATCCACATAGGTAGGACAGACGTGATAGAGGACAGATGTGCCACAACCCTTCACAGAAGTCAATCATGTGTTGGCGTGGTTATTTTTTTCTTTTCACAAACGGGATGGGACTGCTGGCCTACATTCCTTGAGCTTTATTTGCAGCATCAGCCTCATTACATGGTTGAGACAATAGGAAGACGACAAAGCCATCAGCCAGCAGCATACAAAGATTTCTTTGTTACAGAGCATCCTAAAAACATTTTAGCCAATAGCAGATTACTAAAGCTTACAGACAGTTGTTCTAAGCAATTATAAAAAGTACACATACAACTGCTTCACAAAATGCTTGCCTGTCTTCCTTAACAATATACAATACTCCGTTACTAAGCTTAAAGCGTTCTACTATGTTGCTAAGCACATTTTCCTGCAGGCTTAAGGTCTATCTTAGTCAAGCCTAAGACTCAAGCAATTGTTTCATGTCCTTGCTTGCCATACCATTGTAATTTCTTCTAATTTCAGACTTCATAGCTGCAGGTAGTTTTGAGTTTCTCTGCTCTTTCTGTTCCTGATGCCTGCTTTTCCAGCTTTCTGAAAATATTCTTACCATTTCCCATATTTCCCCCTCTCGGTACAACTAAAAAGAAACTTTTTAAATTTTGTCGTTAATTGATTACATTGTGTTATATAACTCAACTATAATATAGGGGGATTTTTTTGTTTAGTTTGAATTACTTTTTTGTTAGCTTTAAGTGTTACTATTTTACACTATAGAAATTTTTAATATTGTAATGGATTTGGTATGTTTAAAGGATAAAAGTTAAATTTGGTAGTAGCTACTATTTATTGTTCTAATAAGTTTTGTTTGTTTGGAGGTCTTAATTTAAAGTTTTCATTTATGTTTATACTTTTATTTACTATTTCTCTGAGATCTTGAGATTTTTTTTGTGATTTTATATTTTTCTTTTGTATGATAAAAACTTTTTTGATAGTTTTGTTCATTTTCTGTTGCATACACTGAAGTAGATAAGGTACTATTATTAGTATTACTACTAAAACACTTAACACATATAAACTTATTGCACAAAATCTTTTAAATAAGGTATAAAGTTCTATCTTTTGAACAAATTATCTAACTAGGATCTATTGTTTTCTTTGAGTAGTTACATTTTTTAGCTTTTGTATGTTTTTGTGGATGAATTTAGAATGATTAGACAAATTTATACAACACCATTTTTAAAATTTCTTGTAACTACGTTTATGCGTTCGTAAAAGAAAATTAAATGTTGCTTTATTTTGAAGGGTAGCATTTTTAACTGTTGACATTTGTGAATATATCACTGATTGTAATGGATGTGATATTGGTTTATTTACTTAGCTAACATCTAACTTGATCTAACTGTTTTACTGTTATGGTAGAAATAAGCTGGAGTAAAAATAAACTTGCTGAAACTCTTCTTGTAGATTTCTAGGGCTTAAGATCACTCTTACAGGTTTTTTTCATATTGATGGGTAAATATTTTTTCTCTATGTTTTTTCTTAATGACTGTTTTAGTACTAGGTGCTAGCACAGTAAGTTGTCTAATACTGTATGGACTTAAGGCATGATGGGATGCTTTCTTAAGTCTGATCTCTACAAATGAATTGATATCTTTTTGGTAATTGTTGTGGATATTGATTAACTTTGGAAAGTTTACTCTAACTATTTGAATAATTGCACTGAAAACTCAAATTTTCATAAGTAGGGTGATTGGGAGTGGACATTGTATTTTGGGGGATTATTACCTCGCTAATTGTTATTTAATAATGTAAGAGAGAAATTTATTCTTGGGGCTCAGAAGGTGTTTTAGGAAGTTCTTTAGCTTAAATGTCTTAATCAGTTATAGGATTGTTCTTGTTGGTAACCTCGCTTGATTTACTATTAAGTGGTTTTCTGATTAAGGGATCATAATATATAGGTATCGGCTAATTTTTTTATTGGTACATCGATTAGACAAGCTGAAAAATGCTTTTCTGGCTTCAAATTGGATAGGTATATGATATCGGAGTTTGCTGCTTTGGTTAAGGTTTTTCAGACATTTGGTTTTGGTTGTTCTATAGGTAAATTTGCACTGTAAATTTACACTCTCTTACACTAGGATACATTTGATTTCACTCTATACTTTTCATGAGCTCTGTTTTGGCAAAAGATTTTTCTATATGTTTTAACTCAAAAATTTTGGTTTTGTTCTTTTTTAAAGTTGTCTCAAGACTAAATTATTGTGTTAAAATGAGGTAGTTTCACTTTTAAAAATCTAATGAGGGGAATTACTTTTTTTTGATTTTATAACATAACACAATGGAAACTACACTTTATGTTGAAAGAGTTCTATGAAACTACTAATTCACATATTTATCATTGATATGAAATCAAGGTTTGTAGGTTCTACAGGTACATCAGATGTGACCCGTAGTCTCTCTGTTTGTCTCATGCCTGTGTACTTGTTTCTCTGCTCTTGAATTTGTCAGAGCGTTTTTGTGAGTGATGTGGTTTGACATTCTTTGCTGGAACTTACTTAGCTCTTGCACCTGTAGAGCTATTAGCATACTCTTTGCATTACGTTATTAGTTGGAAAGGACCTTCAATCTGTCTTGTCTTAGGGTTTCTAATTAAAACAGGGGGATTTTCTTCAGTTTCACCTGTGTACTATTTGCAAAATGCCTAAAAATTGGTGGATTAGGTTCTGCAAAAGAGCTGTATAAAAAATTAAAAACATAAAGCTTTGCTCAATCTCATTTGAGGCGTCGCCTCTACGGGAAACTTTGACGCACAGATACTGACACAAGCACTTTGAGACCTGGAAATACGAATAGAGTGAACTGATATGGGAACAGAGACCCCGGGCTGGGACTCATGAGAGGAAGTACGGGGATTTGGAAGCTTGTTTTGTGGCTTTGGGGGAATCAGAGGGTTATGGTAAAGTGTGGAAGGAGATGCAGAGTTATACTGACATGTGAAGGGGCACGTAGAGGGAGATGTAGAGTTGATTTGGGGTTTGGGGGGTTCTATTTGGGACTTAGGAGGGACTACAGATTCAGTCGGTTTAAAAATTTCTATCAATGCTCAGCATGTAGGAAATAACAGCAACAGTCTCATCTATTTTTAATAGAGAGAGCATTATAGAGTTTCTAGTTTACTAGATCTCAGAAATCGTAAGTCAATGCAGACTTTGGGTCCTTTGTATTCACTCAAGTCAGCAAGTCTTCCAGTTCATTTTTCCAGGTACCTGTAAGACAATTATCTTCTAAGTGTCGTAAGCTGGTTAAAAATGTCCTATTCAGGTTTGGACATATGTTATCTCATCATCTTATGTCTCCCAGCGATCCCTTTCTCACCTTACTGCTGTCAAAGTCCTTGGTGAGGAAGGAGGTTTTTTCATTTAATGAGAGAATCTGTTTAGTTTTAACGGCACAGTTTTCCTTATCTGGGGCTCCTAACACCGACGACTGAACAGTCCACAAAGGGTTTTAAAACAAATCCTCACACAGGGCACAATTTGTGTTGGCATGGTTATTTTTTTCTTTTCACAAATGGGATGGGACTACTGGGGTATGTTTCTTGATCTTTATTTGCAGCATCAGCCTCATTACAAAGTTAAGACAATAAGAAGATGGCAAAACTCACGTACAACCAACAGCAACCAAAAAAATTCCTTTGTTACAGAACATCTTAAAAACTTTTTAGCCAATAGCATATTACTAAAGCTTACAGACAAATGTTTTAACCAATTAATAAAAGTACACGTACATCTACTTCACATAATACTTACTTATCTGCTTTCTATTAACAATACACAATACTCCATTATCAAGCTTAAAACCTTCTACTATCCTACTAAGCACATTTTCCTACAGTCTTAAAGTCTATCTTAATCAAACCTCAAACTCAAACTATTATTTCACATCCTTACTTGCTTTACCATTGTATTTTTTTCTACTTTCAAACTTTACAACTACAGCTAATCCTAAGTTTCTCTACTCTTTCTCTTTCTAATCTACTTTTCCAACTATCTAAAAATCTTCTTACCTTTTCTATTTCCCACAAGTCAGAACAATTAAACTAGCATTAAAAATAACATGTGCATATGCGTAATGTCTGCAGTGTATACATAAGCATCACTGTCACTCTGAAGATAAAGAGCCACTAAGTGGTCTTTCTCATAGGCCACATTTTCAACTTGAGAGAATTTCTCTAAATACTAAGATAAAAGTGTTCAATTAATCAACCTCGACCCCTGTTATGACCCAGTCTAAGTGCAGAAGAGCAAAGAAAATTAAGTCTGTGAGAAAAAAATGGATCGAACCCAGAAAAGTTAGAAATATACCCCAAAATTAATTTAAACCAAAATAGCTTAGATGTTAATACCAAGAAATTAATGTCTTTTATTTAATAGTAGAAAAGGCAAAGAATGAAATTGAAAAGAAAGAAAGGAATAGAAAAAGAGGTGTGTGGGAGGGGGAACAGGGGAGAGTGAGAGGGATTTGGTAAAAAAGTATCACCTTTCTGAGGTTCCAACAAGGTGTCATTGATCCCCTCCATCTGGCCTTCTCGGTGGTGAGGATCCCCCATGCCAAAGAGTATTGAAAGCAATTGATTAATGTAGGTTTGGGCAGGAGGGAATGCTCTCCCTGAGGGGGACAAGTTTGACATTGTCCCTTGCAACACAGTGGATCTATTGCATCATTTGCAGTGCTCTGGTGCAGGGTCTGGGGACCCCTTTCTGGGGGGGCTTTGATGGCTCATGATACCTCCTCTGTTGTCCTGTAGATGTGGCTTTCCCCAGGTGAAGGGGCCCCTGAAGGCATTCATTGCCTTGGTCCAGAAGCTTTTTCACTACGCACACGAAACTTCTCCTCCTCCCAGATTTGATGTAGGGGTCTGTGTGACCCTGACAGCAGATAAGCCTGGGGCTGTGGCCCCGAACTTCTAGGCTTGATCGTCCCGTGAATGTATTCTCCCCCAGCCCAGACATGTATCACTTCATCTTATCTGCATAAACTTCCCGTCCAGGACCTCAGTCAGGAGGTGCATTCAGGGTGTGGTCTTCCATGCAGCTCCTGTTATACAGTTTTGCTGTAATAAGCGAGATTCTTTCGTGAAGGTGTTTCAGCTAGAAAATATAACATTTCCGTCTCTGACAACCAGTCTTTCCTTTGTTCTTCACCTTTGCTGAAGAAAGGGGAGGGAGTCCCATGCCAACAGCAATCCTGTACCTCAGAAAGAGAGGGTAGGAAAGGAAAAACTGTGTGATCTCTACCACTTAGCTCCTTTCTTCCTTACAGAGGACATTAGCAGCAACAGACACTTCTACAGACATGTAGAAGTTTATTCAACACAAGGATAAAGAGCCATGTTAAGATAGGTGGGAAGGTTACAATAAAAAGTAGCCTCTTCAATTTGAAAATAAATTTAAATGGTTTTTTGAGTAGACAAAACATACACTTGTCTTATGCATTGAATGCATATTTAACCATCATGAAAGCAAACTCAATTTTATGTTCGGATAGCAGTTTTCCACAATTCTCCACAATAGTTCTTGGCACAGTTTTTCACTTTTAAAAAGTACTTTTGAGAGACTCTAAGGTACTGTAGTAAGCAGAAAAAGATGACAGGTTGTGTGGAGTTGTGTTTTTAGGTTCCACTGTATGTACGTTCAAGATGGTTTATCCCTCTCTACCCCCCTTGTGCCTTTTTGGTTCATCCCGGGTCTTCCCATCAGCACCTGTGTGTCCATCAATCCCCAAAACCCTGACTCAGGCCCCTGACCCCTCCCAGGTGACTTGTCCATCCTTCCCCTCCGTCTGGAAGCTTCTGCCGGGGTCGCTGGGTGACTGGACAATGGCCTGGGGTCCCTCCCCTCCTCCCTCCTAAGTGGATACCCCAGGTGTCCTTCCCTCGGAGGGCCACGCCCATGTCTTCTCCCATTGCCTGATCGGGTTTCCGCCCACCCTATATCAGGGCGTGCTCGAGGCCCAGAGCTCACTCTCTTCTGGGACTTCTTCGAGTGCTGTTGGGCTCTGGGGCTGTCCTCGGAGTCACAATAAATCTTGGACCTACCCCCAGAAGAGTGTCGCCTCCTTCCTTGCCGGTGGGATCAGCAGTGTCCTCGGACTCACGAAGGCACTCTCTAAAGCCCAGCTGGGTTCAGCAGGGAGTGCCTCTCGCTGCCCTATCGCCCCAAAAAGAGCTAGCCGGGCTAGCAAGGGATCTGCTCTTGCAAAGCTGGGACGGGACGCGGCAAGGTTGTGCTTAATTTCTGATTTCCTTTGGAATTCTTTTTTTAATTTCCTCTTGTTCTTTTTCATGTCACCTTTCAAGATGCTCTGTGTTTTAGATTTATATTTGCATTTTCCTAAACTATGGTCTTTTGTCTGTAATTCCTGTAATTTTCTGTAAAAACCCTGTAAACATGCATCTTTTTATATTTTGCTACCTACATATAAAATCTTCCTGTTGCTATAAAATGTCTTTATTTTATTTTCATTTTTATCATCATTAAAATTAAAAGGGAACAGTTCCTATATTCACTGCTTTTGTACTGGATTCAGTTCAGAAATGTGGGCAAACAGTGGAGGAACGTTCTGCTGGAATAAAAGATCTGCAAACAAATTGGCCAAGACAGACAGTTGAAGTGTCTAGTAAAGGTTCAAAATTTGTCTACCACTCTGGCAGTCTGTCTTCATAGCAAGACTTGATGAGGTACTTGGCTAGCATTTTATTGCCGGAAGATAGCAGCAAAACGTACAATTGTTCCCTCCGTTACTTATCATTGTCTAAACAAATTTATTCTTGCTTTGTTACATAAAATACCTTAGTAGTGCGAAAGACTAGAAAAATGCAGCTTTGTTCTGGATTAATTTAAACCAAAGCTATCTGTGCCCAGCGTGATGCTGGGAACCCATAGCTGGATAGAGTCCCTGGTTTCAGTGAGCTGTCTGGAGAGCTGCATTTTCAGTGGGCTTTACTTGCCTGTCTGTAAGGTTGGGAATTTATGTGAAGCCTTGAGCCGTGAGAGTGCCGTGAGCACAGACACCCATCATGTAGCTCTTTGCCAGCCACGGCACACTGAGGTATGATGGATTACTCCCAGAGTTCATGTGGTAGGTAGGTTTACTGGCCCCATGAAGAGGGAGACTTCCATATTCCTGCACAGAGCCATTCTAAATGTTACAATGATACCTTGAACTAATCAAGTGCTATTTGCACAATGGCCAGTGAGCTTGGATTATTAGGCTTCTTGGGTTTGATCTGTTTCCTATTTCAGTAAATAGCAAAACTTCAAGGACTGCAATGTGAATAAGGATGAAACTGCTACCGTATTTCAGATGTTTGCCTAATAAAATGGTGTTTCTTGCAAATATTTGCAATGGTAATTTCAGGAATTGAAACACCAGCTCTGCTCAGGGTAATTCTGAAATTGACTTCAGCTGTTTTCCATGTTTCTTAAAGGGTGAACTGAGGCACTTCTAGCTTTCAAGGCAAGGCATTTCACAGTATTCTCCAAAGAGGCTGCTCAATGAAAAGGTGAAAAAAGCCGGGTGAAGGCGGGAAAATCCCAGTCCTGGTTTATGTCACAGACTTAGCCAGATGATCAATATTCATTAGTTTCATTAGGTATCAGCGCAGAGCCCAAAAAGCTTAAAACATCCAGCCGCTGATTCCTTGCAACAAGTCTCGCAGCCAAAAAGCCAGGCCTGGCCTTCACCTTCCCTTTGCGGCCTACATGTAGGATATGGGGTAATAATTATTAGAGTGATTAAGGCTTATGCCCACCAGAAGGCTGAGTGGGAAAGACACAGCTGCAGGCTGGACAGTCGGAAGAGAGCTGAGAGGTGAGACGCAGTTATGAGCGAGGAGAGAGTCAGTTGGAAGTGAGATTGTGACTGGCTGAAATGGACGGTGGACAGTGTAAGAGCAGGAAGCTGATTAGCTGAAGAAATGCATGGGAAGCTGATTGGATAGCAGGATGTGTGGCCAGCAGCATGGCAGCTGAGCCAGGGTGCCTTCTTTCTGTTAAGTCTCGGTTTGGTTTCAGTTATGCCAGGTTGAAATAAAGGTATAAAAAGGGGCCAATTTCTACAGTAAATGCATGCATAAAGGGGTCCGTGTCGCTTTGTTCCCCACTAGTACACCTACAAGACCTGCCAGACATATGGGTGACTCTCGCTTTCTTTCACAGCTACATAGAAAAGCACATCCTTTCAGTGTCACAGAGTCCTTTGTGAAACCAAACAGTGGTTTGCCTTCAAACAGCTCAATGTGCCAGGCAAAAAGCTTCACTGACATGGCCCCTTGCCTTTTCCTTCCAGCCTTTCCTCTTCTGAGCACACACTGAAGGTATGTACTCTGCTTCTCCACTGAGTGTATTGTCATATTGCTGGAGTCCCATACGTCCATCTCCATCTCACACAGCCAAACCACTTCTGTTGAAATATGCTGATGCTACGTGCTTTCCTGCTCACCTATTCGCACCTTCACGTTCTGTGTCCCTCTTGCAGTCTGAATCTAAATTGAGAAGTTTCTGACTATATCTCACACACAGATGTGCAAGGACGAAAAGGTTGCTTGCACCTTGGCACTTACGTTCAAAAATGTACGTTCACTCCACAATCAAATGAGAGTTTTCTTCTCTTTATATCCTGAAAAATGCATACACACACTTGAGCTAAGCTGTGGTGGTGTGTGGCAACGCAAACGGAGCAGAAAGCTTTGTGAATTGGAAATGGGAGTTTCTGTTTCCTAAACCTAAAGTTGGAGTTTCTATTCTGTATTTTTATGTGTATTTACCCTTCCCCTGAAGCTATTCCCACTGGATTTCACCTGTAATGTTTTCATACTGGGCATTGTTCTATTGGTTTCCCCTTATCTCTTATTTTCCCCTATAAAACCTGTAACCCAACCCCAGACCGGGGTCACTTGTACGTGCGGCGTTCGAGCAAATACAGCCTACTTCGGACTGCACACACAAGTGTCAAATCTCTTGAGTCTCTTTATCCCGGTCATGGTAGCGCTCTCAAATTAGCTCTGTCTGTATCAAACGAACCCCAAAGGTGTTTGTCGCTTCTCTCTGGCTGCTCCCGGAAGCGCCTGGCCAGCTCGCCGGGTAAAAGGAGCCCGACGGAAACAAGGAAGTCGGAGAGAGAAAGCGACAAGTGGCGCCGCAACGTGTGGCTCTGATATGGCAGCTGTTTTTAAAGCACGACAGATAGTGCCCCGCTCGGAGCTTCTCCAGACGCTGTTTTCCGCCACCATCACCGCCGAAGACACAGCCACCAATGCTGCCACCGCTGAGCCGTCGGCGGCACAGTCAAATTGGAGGGGAGAAGTTCCCGGACCACGCCGGTCCTGGGGGTTCACGCCCCTCATGCCCAGCCGGCAGCACTATCGCCGCTGAGAAACTGTTCCGGCTCCTCTCTTGCGGCAGACCAAACCCCTCCCAGGTGCTATTGCAGGCCTCCACCCACAGCACCGCCCCTCCAGGTTGTTCCTTCAGCCCCACCCCTCAAGGTTGCATCACCCGATCCCGCCCCGCTCCACACGGCATCACCAACCTCAGCCACTCCCACACAAACCTCCACACCCCGAGCCTCCAGACCCTGCCCCCCCTCTCCTTTTTCCCAATCCCTGGCCTCTGTTCCCATGGCGACGTGAAAGGCGGGGAAGCCGAAGCAGGGAAGCAGAAAGCAGGCAGAGATTCAAATTCTCTGTTCCTAGCCCCGGTGTTATACAATGAAAGAGGACAAACCCCAGATGGGAACCACTTTCATACGAATGCATAAAGGAACTCTGCAAAACAAAACGTGAATTTGGACAAAAAAGCGAATTTTTAAGGAGCACGTTAAAAGCAACTCTCAATTCTAACACCTTAGTTCCCGCTGATTTAAAGTGCTTGTTCAGTTGCTTGCTCCCTCCATCAGAACACAAAATGTGGGAAAGAACTTGGAAAAGGTTTGCAGGAGACCTTCTTCCAGGAATTTTGCAGAATGCCAATTATGCCAAAGATATAGAGGATGACGAGATCACCCTCGAACATCTTGTGGGTGAGGGGGATTGGAACCAAGCCCAAAGACAAGCAGCAGGGATTCCCAAGCCAGTGTTAGACCTCACAAAAGACACAGCAGAGCGAGCATTTCTTAGTATGCCCTCAAAGGAACCTATAATACCTTATATCGCTCTCAAGCAATCTGTTTCAGAGCCATTCATGGATTTTGTTGATCGAGTGAGAGACATGGTCGAGAAAAAGGTGGAAGGGCAAGAAGCACGAGACGAAATCACGTTTGAAATCATGTTAGAAATTGTTACCACAAATGCAAATGCATTTGCGGCGAGTCATCATGGCTCTTCCAGCATCTCCTCCACCTACGCTGGATCAGCCCATCGAGGAGTGCACAAGAAAAGCCACACTGATGGCAGGGGACTTGGTGAAAAATCCTCGGGGAAAGGTGGTTACTCCGACATCGGCGACCCCAAAAACTCCAGCATTGAGACCTCCTCCACCCAAACGCAGATGTTTCTACTGCAATCAGGAAGGCCACCTCCTCAGCCAATGCCCCTTTCGGGGGACAGCACCTCCTCAGGGGGGGAGGGTGGGGGGGGGGAGAGGTCTCCAACCAGAAAAAAAACTAATTGGGTGTCGGAACCCAAGGTGTCCCTCAGACACTCTTGGATGTTCCGAGCCCAGGGCAGAAGCCTCTGAGACCCTGGCAGGCGGCCAGGAACCCCTGTGGTCTTGAGTCTGACCCATGGAACAATTTACCAACCTCGCAGGAAGAACAAGAAATCACAAAAGTTTAGATATTATAATAGAAGTAGTCGCAAAGTGAAAGGTAGGATTTTTGAGTGCTGTACAGGGGGTTTTAGGCCTTGTACAGAGGGGTCTGAGTTTTGTACATGGGGGTCAGAGGTTCTAAGATGGAGGGATTTGGGCGTGCCCTGTCCTCCTTCTTTCTTCTTCCTATTCCCCATGTTCTTGGTGGTGTTGGCACTCACAGATTGGTTTAGATTAGAAAGTCACTGTTCAACATAGGTAATAGGCATTGGGGAAAAACTATAAACACCTAATACGTAATGTGTGATATAAAAGATGGCACCAGCCCCTCGGGGGACGGAGACAGGGACAGAGACGGAGACAGAGAAGAAGACGAAGAGAGACGCAGAGAGAGACGCAGAGGGAGAAGGAGTCAGGGACAATGTCAGGGAGTCTGTGTGCCTTGAGATAACATGCAATAAACTGCCTTGAGACCAGACGACTGAAGACTACTGAGTCTTTCTTTGAAGGCACGGGTTGGAGGAGAGACTTTGCCACCCCCGGAGTCACCCCAATCTGGGGAAGGCTCCGGCACCTGGCGTCCCTGGGTGGGCAGTGACAAGAAACCAATTTACCAGACGACCTCTGACTTCCACCCGAGAAACAGGCACACCCCGAAGACTCCGAAGAGAGAGAGAGCGGACAGCTCAAGACGAAACATCCTGACCTTCACCAAGACAAATCATCCCAAGAACAGCCCGGAGAGGAGAAAAACCAGAAGCGCGCCTGGAATTTCTCGCCTGTGAGCTGCTGGACAGTAATCAGGGTCATCTCCGGACCGACCTTGCGCTGATTCGGCTTTTGGTGAGATCAGTTGAGATTAAGAACATGGGGGGGGATACTCCCAAGAGCAGATTCGAATTTTTTCAGCCCTACAGGGGGTGGCATCCACACATCCTGTGGAGATGGCTCCAAAAGAGCTAAAGGCCCTGTTGTTGTGGGTGCGGTGTAATTACCCGCACACAGAGACACATCTCTTGTTCGAACCAAATTTCTGGCAAGAGATCAACAGGCATTTGCATTATCTGGCCACAAAAAGAGATAAGAATGCCGCAAAACTTTTACCTTCAGCGAGAATAATGTTAGAGTCATTTTCACAACGCGGCAAGGGGTCTCTCGTTTTACACCAAATAGCTCAGGCTCCTGGAGGAGCACAGGGAGAATTGCCCAGCCAGCAGCATGGGGCAGCTCTCTTCACCACAGATCAAGAGGAAGCAGAACCGCTTCCCGTGGAAAAGCAAGGGGACGATTTTCCAGCACGTCCAGGGTCCCCGGATTCCCACAGGTCCTCAGATTCCCCTGAGCCCCCAGGATCTCTAGGGTCCTCCGATGCAGAAACCCCTCAGTCGGTTGCAGATCAGCGGGGATAGTTGTCACCCTCGGTGAGGGAGGAGATCGGGAATACCCCGAGTCTACACTCACAGCGGGGGGGGGCTGCAGCAGCACCAGCGGGGGAGGGTGCAGATGGGAGTGCAGAACCCAGGGAGGAGGGGGAGCCGTCTCTCACAGCGGCGGCGGCGAGCAGTTTGCAAGAGCCCGCGGCGCCAGAGAGAGCGGGGGGGACTGTGAGGGCAAAGGGGACCAATGAGAAGGCGGGGGATGCGGGCGCGGCGGTCGTACGTCCTGAGGGTCCCGTGACGCGTGCCATGGCGAGACCCCGCGCTGCCGCAGCGGCAGCCGCCCGGCAGGCACAGGGTGAAGGCTCCCAAACCACAGCAGCGGCGTTGGCCAGGCAGCAGGCTGAGACAGAGCAAAAAGCTACGGCAAATGCTCATCTCGCGCAGCGGCAGCGGCAGCGCGCATGCGTGTGATGGAGAAGCGAAACCCAGAAGCCGGGGCCGGGGAGGGCACCTCGCGTGCGGCGGGCGTGACACGAGCACAGACGGGACGGAAGCGACGCGCTCGGGCTGTGGGCGTCGGCACAGAGTCAGGAGAGGCGTGTCCCTGTGATGGGCAGTGTGGGGTGGATACATCAGAGCCGGAGTGGGATGGGGAAGGTGGCGACGTCAGTCTCGGGGAGGATGAGAGCGCTCCCGAGGTCGTGGCTGCGCTGGGGAGAGCGAGGAGGAGGCGCGGTCAGGGTCGGGGCGGGAGCGTCCACACCCCCGTGGTGACACAGGCAGGGATGGGGCGTGTCCAGGGTGCAAACGTTTGCCAGGGCACCGCCCCCACACCGTTCCCACGGCAATCGACTCATGCGCACTCAGCCTGTGCCCACAGCCAATCCCAGCCAGCCTCAGACATTGTAAAGCTGAAACAGTTGATACAGCAAGAGTCGACATGCCAGACTGCGGGATTTGCAAGTGTAAATCAATTGTTACAAGAATTGCTCAGGGATTTATCAGAGATACAGATAGGGGAACAAACGTCCGAGTCTTTTGCAGTGCCGACCTCAGCCGGTCAGACGACAGCGCCACCGAGTGGCAGGACCGCAACATTGCAGGAGGTTTTGCCGGACCCGGTCGCCCAAGCCATTGCGCCACCCAGTGGTGCATCTGTAACATTGCAACACTTTTTTCCAGTTTTATACAAAAAGAAGTCTAGGGCGAGGAAGACCACACCTGCACGACAACAGGAACCTTCGCTGATTCCAGAACGACATGAGACTCAGGACACTCCTGCTGAGGCGCAGCAACAGGATGATACTGTATGTATCACCGCTTCGGAGGGTGTCCCAGTCTGGACAATTCCAACATCAAGGTCTGCTGATTCTTCGCGTCAGGGAGAGTCAATTTTAATATCAAAAGGGGTTGTTGAGTTTCTTTTACAGTATCTGACCACAGCCTTGGAGTCACATCCAGAGCTGCTGACTCACCTTCCGAAAATTTTTCAAACAATACAGGGCAGCCGTGTGTTTTCCCCTGCAGCAGACGTTCCATTCTCATCCGCAAGCACCCAGCCCTCATCTTCACAGATGCCACAGATGCCGTGGATGTCGGTGAGTTCTGCTGCACCAAAGCCTCAGTCACAACAGATGACTCCACTCTACAGGCAAGTACCCACAAAACTTCCAGCTTTACCGAACGCAAAGCTAGACTGGCAGGACATTCGAGCAGAATTGGAAAAGGAAAAAGGTTTATTGCAGGGCTCGGGAAACATCATGATGCCAGTGAGCTATGACGCTCAGGGACAAAACCCAAGGTGGGAACGCCTGGATCGTGGTGCGATCAAAGACTTAGCCAAAGCCATCCGAGACAACGGGTTGTCATCACCGTACTTCAAACAAATGTTGAAGAGCATTTTTGGTATGTATGATTTAACACCCTATGATCTTAAATATCTTGCAACATCAGTTCTTACAGACACCCAAGCTCTTGTATGGCAGAAGGCATGGAGGAGATCCCTGGAGGAGCTGAGAGCCAGATACCAGGGCGGACCAAACGCGAACCTCACCATGGTGCAGCTTGCTGGTGATCCTCCCGAAGACGACCCGACTCAACAAGTGGTGAGGCTTCCACGGAACGTGCTCAGCGACATCAAGGAGGCGGCACGGAGAGCAATCCTACAGATTGCTCCGGCGGGAGTCCAGGACAACATCTACACGGAGATCAAGCAGGGTCCTTCGGAGCCATTCTCCTCATTTGTGGATCGTCTTTCCCAAGCAGTGGAACGACAAGTGGTCGATGAGGGGGCGAAACCACATTTGATCAAAAGCCTTGCTTTTTCCAATGCCAACCCGGAGTGCAGGCGGATCGTCAGCATGATGCCGCATCAGACCACCTTGGCAGACATGATAGAGGCATGCAGCAAGGTGGGGACACCACAGCATGTGGCATCCATCGTGGAAGAACAGTTGGGAGAGCAGATTGAGAAGAGTGTCAAGGAGGCTCTTGCAAATTACACAAAGAACAATGGCAACACAGGAAGGCGATGTTTTGGATGTGGGGCACAAGGACATATTAAAAAGAATTGCCCACAATTTGCAAAATTCGATAAACCACCAGATCTTTGTCCCCGATGCAGGAGAGGGAGGCATCTTGCGAGTGAATGCCATTCGCAGACAGATGTGGATGGAAGACCTCTACCGCATCCGGGAAACGGGAAAAAAGAGCGCGAATCATCGCCAGCGCGCTCCGACACAAATCATGGCGGTGACGCAAAACAGCAGGGGCAACCCTCGGGGAAGAACAAGCAGATCCCCTCAGCAGAGCAATCTCCAAAATCCCCAGCGACCCAGACTTGGTACCGCCCGGATTCCAATGCGTGCTGGCAACCGCCAAATTGACGTGTCTTTTGGACAACAGCCACACAGTGATACCCACGGGTGTAACTGGGACTTCCTGGAAAAGGCAAGATTTTTTGATAATGGCCAGGGACAGAAGCAGTATTCTTGGACTTGTTGTTTATCCATCCTTGATTTCAGCAAACCACAAAGAGGAGCTGATGGTCACGGCGAAAGCCCTTCAACCACCTTTGACAATTCCAATGAGCCATGCATTCTTCCATCAAAATGCTCAAGCATTGATGGAATCCTTTCGCCTTTCAAAAGCCAAGCGAAGGAAATCATCAGTGCTTGCCCAGATTGTCAACTTGTGCAGCCACCTGCATCCACAGGAGCAGTCAATCCAAGAGGATTGCAAAGTCTCCAGCTGTGGCAAACTGATGTCACAAAATACCCATCTTTTGGGTGGCTCAAAAACATCCATGTTTCAGTTGACACATTCTCAGGGGCAATTTTTGCATCATTACATACAGGGGAAACCGCAGAACATGCCTGCAGACACTTTTTTACAAGCATTTGCATCATTAGGGGTGCCACAAGAAATAAAAACA